>NC_133774.1:27087361-27257321 GCF_003597395.2 Chelonoidis abingdonii
TTATCGGCATGTACAGTTAGTTGTGGACGGAATCGACTGTTTATTGGCCTCGGGCGGTATCCACAGTGCACCACTGACCGCTCTTGGACAGCATCTTGAATCGGATGCAGCGGGCAGGTCAAACAGAAAAGCCTCCGCGACTTTTGAATTACATTTCCTGTTGCCCAGCTTGTGAGCTCTGATCAGCACGGGTGGCATGCTGTCTCAAATCCAAAAAGAGCTCCAGCATGGGACCATCGGAGGATACTGGATTCTGATCGCTGTATGGGGAGACAAATCTGTTGTATCAGAGCTCCGTTACAGAACACGAAATGCCAAAGCGTTTGAAAAAAAAACTCCAGGATAACAGCGCTGCTTGACAGCGTAATGGGAAGCCAGGACTAAATGGACGCTCATGGAGGGAGGAGGGGGTACTGAGGACTCCAGCTATCCCACAGTCCCCGCAGTCTCTGAAAGTATTTGCATTCTGGCTGAGCTCCCAATGTCTGAGGTTCAAACACAGTGTCTGGCGTGGTTCAGGGATAGCTCCTCAGTTTCCCACACCCCCCCCCACCACCACATGAAGAAATAATTTCTTGACTACTTCAATGTCACCCTATGTGTACTGAATGCTGCTGGTAGACGCCAATGCCTGCAGCAGGTGCAAGGGGCGGGGGAGACTGCAGGAACTATGGGATAGCTACGGAAGAGCTACCCACAATGCAATGCTTCAGAAATCGATGTTAGCCTCGGACCATGGACGCACAACGCCAAATTACTGTGCCTAGTGTGGCTGCATGAAATTGAATTTATAATATCAGTTTTATAAAACTGATTTTAGCTAATTCGATATTATCCCGTAGTGTAGACGTGGCCTAAATTGCTGCTGGCATTGTTTCTGTTGGATTCTGCTGAGTCATGGTTTCTAAAAAAGTTCAGCCTGAGATTCTTGAATTTCCATTCAAAACTGCTGTTACATTTCTGAAGGATGGTCTCTCTAACAATATAGTGTCAGCACTGGGTCAGAGTTAAGTTCTTGAGTGGGAACTTTCTGGCCCATGAGAAAGTACTATTACTAGCTTAAGCCACACAGACATTAAGGGCCAGATTCTGCCACTGTTACTTCTGGTAAATAGTTCCACTGAACTCTATAGAGTTACTTGTACTAAAATACAATTTAACATGAGTAATAGTGGCAGAAATGAACCTTAATGTGGCAGAGAAGAAAGTAGAGCATTGATTTGTTAGGTGTGGAATGAATTGATCGAGCAAAGAATCATACCAGTAGAGAAAACTGGATTCCGTGACTTTAAATTTTCCCCTCAAAAGCTTATTCCTTTTCTAAGACTGATTGCACATGTTAATTCCATTATAGGTGTGTGCGCACTCAGTACATGGTTGTGAGAATATTTTCCCTCGATGTGCCGTACAGTGTGGCTCAAGCATCCTCTGCTGCCACTGTGTGCGAGTATAAAGGGCAGAGCTGACTTTGACCACGAACAGTTTCTTCTTATTGCTTGTAGTGGTAGTTGGAGCAATTAGAGCTTTGCTACTGCAAGTTTTTCCCTCATTCTTTGTAATATGTTTCCAGTTTTACTTAATGTAGTCTCCTAGTTAGGGTACTGGAAGTTAGTTATAAGTTTGAATTTTTAGGTCTTAGACTGAGCAGTTCAGCTTTCAGTACTGGGCACGGTATCAGGACCGTGCATTGATCTCCATGGTTTAAATGGTGTTACTCAGCAAACCAGTGCCGATGAGTGACCTGCCCCCCTACAGCTACCTGATGTGCCTTGGGGAATGCCATCTGAGTGACAAATGTCGCATTTTAAAAGATTTTAAGCCTTGCTCAAAATTCTGGCTGCTCAGTACTTTTAAATATGTTCTTATGGAAGTGGTGCTCCATCCTCTCTTGGAGCCATCCAGTTCAGAGCAGGCACTGGGTATGTTATCAGTCATCAATATTCATCTTCAGTTGTGAGAGTACAGAGCTTGATCGCTGTGCCGAGGAAGAGGCACAAGACCTGCAGGAACTTGGGATCTTGTGGAGCAAGGTACACCTCTACCTTGATATAACGCTGTCCTTGGAAGCCAAAAAATCTTACCGCATTATAGGTGAAACCACGTTGTATCAAACTTGCTTTGATCCACCGTAGTGCTCAGGCCCCCCTGTGGAGCGCTGCTTTACCGCGTTGTATCCGAATTTGTGTTATATCAGGTTGTGTTATATCGGGGTAGAGGTGTACCTAGTATTAAGGGCAAGAGAACTGGGAGAGTCACTGAAAGAAGACGCTCCCAGAAACATGCTCCAACTAAAAAGAGGTCCTGAGACAATTTCATCAAGACGCATTACCAATACTGTCCATGCTGCATGTATTTGCAGCTGCTAGAGAGCTACTTAGCCTTTGAGTGCTGGTTTCCCCAGTGGTCAGGGAAAGTTTTCAGTTGATGCCAGTGCCTGTGGACCTTACTCTGACTCCTTCACAAAGTTTCGAGTACCAATGCCACCTACACTTTCCTTGCCTTGCAAGACTGTGTTATTGTGGGGAAAGCCAGCTATGATTTCTCTAGTACCTCTCTCTCTGGGCTTTTTTGATCTCCCTCTGGTACCGACAGCTTTTGCTCCCCCGTTATTGGAAGTCTCAGACTTTTCATCCTCTTCAGAATCAGAGGTTGGGTCTTTTGTGTCACAGCCTAGACAGGACATGTGTGCTTCGATAGGGACTTATGCCTTATGGTTCCTGCAGCAGCCTCAGCAATGGCCTCACGATAAGGGACAAGACTTAGTCAGTGATGGAACCCATGTCCAAGTCAATTGCCTTTTAGTTCCCCACAGGATAATCTTTTCAGCTGTTAAATCTTCCCCTAATCCACCTCAGTCTGTCTCCTTGAGTGTGCAGTGGGAGCATCAACACTGGAGACAACATCTTTTTGTCATCAGTACTGGTGCCAATCAGGTAGAAGCCACCCCAGTGGCTTCCTCAGCAGAGAAGATAAAGCGTGTTCTGTTTATGATCGCTGAGCTTCCTTTTCCTCATCACCAGTTGAGGCAGTAGAGGTAGCAATTGACTTTTCCCTAGCAGGTGATTATAGAGCTCACCAGGACCTGCTAAAAGAAGTAGTCTCAGTCCTAGATAGCCAAGCGGAGGAGGTCCATGAGAAAACATGCAAGCTTGGGTGTGAGTCTCCTGATTAATGAGGCTGTTATAGAGCCAATTAAGGCTTTGTGGCAGACCTTATATTCCTCTCCTCTCACAGCAAAAAGGGCAGAGAAGAGATGCTGTGTCCCCTCTAAAGTATTTGAGCACCTATACGCACCTCCTGCGCTGGGCTTCTTAGTAGTTGCTGTAGCTAATGAGTGAGAGAAGCAGGAACACCAGGCACCAATGCCAAAAGGGAAGGATTAAAAGAAGCTGGACCTTTTGGGCCAGAAACTTTTTATACTACAAGGATACTGTAGCTTGAGATTGCAAATCAACAGGAACTCCTTGGTTGCTATGACTTAACTTTGTGGGATTACGTATTGAAATTCAGGGGCAAGTTACCGGACAACTGCAGACAAGAATTCACTGCGATGGTGGAAGAGGGCAAGCTAGTGCCCAGAACAGTTCTTCAGGCCAACTTGGATGCAGCTGACTCAGCAACTTGAGCCACGGCATCTGCCTTAACTATGAGAGTGTGATCATGGCTAAGGCTAAGATTTTGTCATGGATATTTTTAGTAGAAATCATGAACAGGTCACGAGCAATAAAGAAAAATTCATGGAAGCCCGTGACTTGTCCCTGACTTTTACTAAAAATATTCATGATAAAATGGGAAGGAGCTGGGTGGTGGGGAGATGTGGCAACAGCCGGGGAGCTGTGGGGGATCCCCCTGTCCTGCTGTGGCAACAGCCGGGGAGCTGTGGGGGATCCCCCCTGCCACCCATGGCAGCTTGAAGCTTGGAGGCTCTGCTATTTCAGATGGCGGGGGTACCTTACAGCTCCCTGCTTCTGCGGGAGGCGGCAGGATGCTGCAGCTCCCAGCCACCATTGCTGAAGTCACAGAGGTCTTCAGAAGTCATGGATTCCGTGACCTCTGTGACAGTCGTAGCCTTAATCATGGCTACAGTTGTCTAGCTTTCCTCCAGAAGTCCAGCAGACCATCCAATACCTCCCATTTAAAAGTCCTTTGTTCTTCTTCGAGTGCTTGATCATATTGATTCCAATTAGGTGTGCACATGCTGTGTGCATGGCTGTCAGAGAATATTTAGCCTACCAACACCCGGTGGGTCAGCTGTGGAGCCCCCTGGAGTGGTGCCTTTATGGTGCTTGATATATACCCCAGCCGACCCAGCGCCTCCTCAGTTCCTTCTTACCACCCATGATGGTCGTTGGAACTGTTGAGTTCTGCTTCATTGTTCTCCACTCTCCCTAGCATAGTTTATTGTCAATAGTTAAGTTATAGTTCTTGATAGTTATAGTTAGTATTAGTGGGATTGGGTTTTTTTTCCCCCCTCCTGCCCGATTTTTCCCTTGGGCTCATGCCCAAGGCTCTGGGAGTCAATCCCTGTGGTTCCTGTTCTAAGTCTATGGCAACGGGTGACCCGCCCATGACTCTAAAGTGTCTGGGGAGTCTCATCAAGCAGAAAAGTGCAGGATCTGCAAATGGTTTTGTCCCTGGACTAAGAAGGAATGGGACTTTCATTTAAAACAGCTCCTTGTGGAGGCAGCTCTTAGGCCTTAGCCTCCTGCGGTGCACCAAGATCCGGTACCAAGCGCCTTGGTGCAGAGCGCCCCAGTGGCAATGGTAGGAGCTGCACCACAGTTGGACTCTGAGTGAGACCCGCAGCACAGACGCCCCCCAGCACTGCAACTGACTTCATCGGCCCGGCACTGCTCCCATTCTCCTGGCCAGAAGCAGCACCGGAAGCTGGAAAAGTGTGGCCCACCTCCTCAGAGACGAGCCTCCCTGGAACCGCCTGTGGAGACGTGTCCCGCAGGGGAGTGTCTAGGGGCACAGCCTACGGCTTCAGCATCGTTGACTCCATCCACGAGGGGAGAGCCGCTGAGCCCGGTATCTCTGGACTTCCCGACACGCAGCATGGTTGAGATCCAGTAGCCATCCACCCTGGATACCTTTACTGCTGCAACGGGTCTTATTGCCGTGACGGCATCAGCATCCCCTCAGCCTCATGCTAAGGCACCGGTTCCTATACGTGTGGCACCGTCCCGGGGCAAGCTGGCCCTAATCCACTTGTCTGCACCATTGGTCGAGCTGTGACACTCATCCCGTTCTTGGCACCATTCCCGCTCCTGGTGCTGCTCGCAGTCCTGACGCCAGTCCAACTCCCGGCACTAGTCTGCCCACCAATCGCCATCGAAAAGCAGATCCTGGACCCACCACTGCTCTTGCCGCCAGTCATCATCTCGACCCAGATCCAGGTGTCGTTCCAGGTCCCGGCACCATTCCCCATCACTTTGTAGATGTGACTTGGCGCAGATCTGCTCGGCACCACTGTGGTCCTCTCTGAACGTTGGCATTTGGACGCTAGCCACCTGACTCGGGCTGGGCATTTGCAAGCACAGGAGCAGGGTCCCATTCAAGGGCCCACTCAATGGCCGTTCTGGATGCCCTGGGCATACTTCCAGGCCCAGGATGCTCCGTCTGGGGCTTCTCAATCAGCCCTGTCTGAGCCACGAGTGCCAGAGGCTACCACCAGTCAGCCCGTCCTGGAAGGCATGGAGACTGTGGAGGCTTCCCTCCTCGCTTCAGGACCTCCCCAACATCAGTTTCTGGTCCAGGTCCTGAGATAGCTGGCACAGGACTGCCAGGCCCAGCCCCGCAAGAGGCCCTGGATGACCCTCTTTCCCTCGTGACCTCCTTCCCCCCTTCCCTCCCCCGATGAAGTGGTGGCAAGCACTGCAATTTCAGGTCCCCCTCCGATAGACTTCCCTGCCCGCCAGGACCTCCTGCACAGTGTGATGCGGAACGTGAACCTGCAGGCAGAGGACCCAGTGGTGGATATTCTGTCTGCAGAAGCTCCATCAAGGGTGGCCCTACTCCTTATTCGGACCATCCTAACCACCTCCAGAACAGTCTGGCAGACACGTACTTCCATCCCCCCGACTACTAAGGGAGTGGAGCGAAAATACTTTGTCACCTCGAAGAGGTATGACTGTCTGTTCACCCACCCACAGCCCTGTTTGCTTGTGGTGGCATCAGTGAACAAGAGAACGACATGGCCAGCAAGCCCCAGCACCCAAATCGAAGGACGCCAAGTGCCTTGATTGTTTGGGCGCAAAGTTTCTTCCTCGGGGTGAACTTCAGCTCAGGATCACTAATCAGGAGGCGCTCCCGAGACATTACAATTTTAACTCCTGGAACTCCTTGCTGAAATTTAAGGAGTTAGTACCTCCTGAGTCCAGAGAGAAGTTTGGGACTTTGGCAGAAGAGGCAAAACAGCAGCACGGACCTTGCTGCAGGTCTTGCTGGACGCTGCAGACTCCACTGCTTGTACTTTGTCTTCAGGAATTACAGTAAGGCGTATCTCCTGGCTGCAAGCCTCCGGCCTACCACTGGAACTTCAGCAGACACTGCAAGACCTCCCCTTTGATGGAGAGGGCCTGTTTTCAGAAATGACAGATGCAAGGCTATAAAGCCTTAAAGACTCAAGGGCAATAATGAAGTCCCTGGGCCTGCACACACTAGCTACCCAGCGGAAACCCGTCAAGCCTCAGCAGCCACAACAGTGCCCATATTCTCCTTGGCCAAGGCAGGATTTCTGTAGGCAGCAGGAATGTAATAGCGGGAGGAAGGCCTCCAATCCTCTGTCAGGACAAGGCCCGGGCCTGACCAAGCCTTCATCTGGCTCAAAACAGGCCTTTTGAAGGGACACCTGAGGATGGCTAACTGGACCTCATTCAGGATCCTACCTCCCCTTTTTTGAATCGTTTATCCCATTTCCATCGTGCTTGATCTTGGATAACCACAGGAGGCTGGGTTTTCCACATGGTGGAAGGCAGGGGGTTTTACTCCCAATATTTCCTCATCCCCAAGGCAAAGGATGGGCTTTGGCCCATTCTGGACCTGCACGGACTCAACAAGTTCATGGTGAAGTTAAAGTTCCGCATGGTCTCCCTGGACACCATTATATCTATCCTGGAGACTGATAAGCTGCCCTCGACATGAAGGACACGTATTTCCACACAGTGATTCATCTGGCTCACAGATGCTTCCTCCGCTTTGTGGTCAACTGTGAACACTATCAGTTCTCGGCCCTTCCCTTCGGTCTATCCACAGCCCCCCCGAGTGTTCACCAAATGTATGGCGGTCGTGGCGGCTTTCCTTCGTTGAGGGCAGATGCAGGTATACCCTTACCTCAATGACTGGCTTATCCATGGGTGCGCCAGAGAACAGGTGAAGTCCCACCTCTGCTTGGTCACAGACACATTTTGTTGGTTAGGCCTCCTTCTCAATGTGACAAAATCAACACTAGAACAAGCCCAGAAAATATAATTCAACGGGGTGGTTCTAGACTCCATGCAGGCACAAGCCCTCCTGCTGGATGCTCGTTTCCAGTCTATTGTGGCCCTCATCCTGAGCCTTCAGAGCTTCCCAACTTCATCAGCAAGAAGCTGCTTGAGTCTTCTCGGCCGCATGGCTTCCTGCATGTACCTTACCACGTTCACCAGACTTCGATTCCACCTGTTACAAGCCTGGCTGGCATCAATCTATTGCCCAGGTTGGGACAGCCTGAATTTGGTGGTAACCATCCTGGAGCGGGTCCTGGCTTCCCTCCGCTGGTGGCTAGATTCCCAGGCGATATGTGAAGGAGTTCCTTTTCACAATTTGCAGCCCTCCTGGTACCTCGTCACGGATGCATCAACCCTGGGATGGGGCGCCCACTTCGGGGACAATTCAGACACGGGGCCTATGGCCCCCGTCCACACTCTCCCTTCATATCAACATCCAGGAGCTCATGGCGGTGTGCCTTACCTGTCAAGCCTTCCAAGAGTGGCTGCAGAGTCGTTATGTAGCGGTCCTCACAGACAACACTATGGCCATGTTCTACATCAACAAACAAGGGGAGGCCCATTCCTCCCCCCTCTGTCAGGACTGTTCAACTGTGGGAATTCTATATAACCCACTCTATTCACCTGGTGGCGTCCTTCCTACATGGGGTCCAGAACACGCACCTGAGCAGGTCCTTCTGTTCCCACGAGCGGTCGCTCTGACCAGATGTCACCTCATCTTCTGGAGGTGGGAGTTTCCCCAGGTCGACCTGTTTGCCACCCGCAGCAATCGGAAATGCCCGGCTTTCTGCTCCCTCCAAGGTTGCTTCCCAGGCGCTCTCACAGATGCCTTCCTACTCCTGTGGACAAGTCAACTATTTTACACCTTTCCCCCATTTCCCCTTGTGCACAAGAAGTTGCTCAAAGTATGCAGGGATAGGGCACGAGTGATTCTGGTAGCTCTGGTGCGGCCCAGGCAGCGCTGGTACACCACACTGTTGGAGTTCTCTGTGGACGCCCAAATGCCATTGCTGCGTCTTCCGGACCTGATCACTCAGGATCATGGCCGCCTCTGCCATCTCGACCTACGATCTCTCTACCTCATGGCATGGATGCTGCATATCTAAACCCTTCAGAACTTCTCTGTTCAGAATCTGTGCAGCAAGTGCTGATGGGCAGCAGGAAGCCCTCCACTTGGGCCATGTATACAACTAAGTGGAAGCAGTTTTCATGCTGGTGCTCTCAGCACAATGCACTCCCTCACCAACCGTCCATGCCTATCATTTTGGAGTATCTCCTGGATCTAAAACAGCAGGACCTGGTGGCATCCTCCATCAGAGTTCACCTGGCAGCTATCTTGGCTTTTCATCCAGGTGCGAATGGCTGCTCTTTCTTCGCCATTTGCGTGGTTGGCAGGTTCGTTAAGGGCCTGGACCGTCTCTACCTGTAAGTTCGACAGCCAGTCCTCACATGGGACCTTAACCTGGTCCTTCCCAGACTCACAGGGCCCCTATTTGAGCCACTGGCCACATGCTCCCTTCTCTATCTCTCCTGGAAAATGACTTTCCTGGTTGCTATCCTGGTTGGCGCAGCGGGTCTCTGAGCTGAGAGCCCTTACCTCGGAACCACCTTACATGATCTTCCATAAAGATAAGGTGAAGCTTCGGCCTCACACAGCCTTTCTTTCCAAGGGTTGTGTCGGCCTTCCATATTAGCCAGGACATTTTTCATCTGGCTTTTTATCCAAACTGCACACTAGTCACCAGGAACAGTGGCTGCACTCTCTTGATGTCCATAGGACCCTTGCCTTCTACATTGAGCGTACAAAGCCATTCAGAAAGACAACCCAGCTCTTCATTGTGGTGGCAGACCAGATGAAAAGCTTCCCGGTCTCCCCTCAGCGGATCTCTTCATGGATCGTGTCCTTCATCCATGCTTGTTATGATCTGGCCGGTGTACCGACCCTGCCCCTCAAAGCTAACTCCACAAAGGCTCAGCCTTCGTCGGCAGCATTCCTGGACCTGATGCTGATCCATGAGATCTGCAGGGCTGCGACTTGGTCCTTGGTACGCACTTTTGCTTCGCACTATGCCATCATCCGGCACGTCAGAGATGATGCTGCGTTTAGTAGAGTGGTCCTACAATCCACGTGCTTCACTCCAACCCCACCACCTAGGTAAGTCACTTAATTGGAATCGATATGAGCAAGCACTTGAAGAAAAAACGGTTACTCACCTTTTGTAACTGTTGTTGTTTGAGAGATGTTGCTCATATCCATTCCAAACCCGCCCCCCTTCTCCTCTGTTGGAGTGGCCGGCAAGAAGGAAGTGAGGAACTGCTGGGTCGGCTGGGGTATATATCAAGTGCCATGAAGGCGCCACTCCAGTGAGCTCCACAGCCAACTAGGTGTTGCTATGGTAAAAATTCTCCTGTTATGCACGCGGTGCGCGCACAACTGATTGGAATTAATATGAACAACACAGAGGCTAGGGACACCATTTTGTGGTTTTTATTTTTTATGTGCTGGTTGAGGCAAGTTTACCAGTCCACAGATTATCATATGTTTCTATCCTCCTGTTTACCAATCTTTTATTCCACATCCGAAGTGCTTGGTCCTACATTACTTCAGATCTGTGGGTCTTTAATATGGTGGATTTGGAAAACATCCTCCAGTTCGTTTATTTCTTGTCACTCTTCTCATCCCACTTTCGTGGGAGCATCCTTCAGTGGGAGGTCCAGTCTCTGCTTCAAGTGTGCGCTATAGAGGAAGTTCCACTGCACTGCTGTGAGGGTGGGGGTTTACTACCACTCTCTTTCCTTACTCCAAAAGCAAAAGTGATCTCAGACCTATCTAAGAGAAATCCTTGAAGAAAATAAAATTCCATGTGGTTACCCTAGCTTCCCTCTTTCCTTCCCTGGAGCAAAGGGACTGTTTTGCTGTCCTTGACTTGAAAGATGATTACTTCCATGTGGCAATCCCCTAGAACCACTGGAAGTTTCTCAAATTCATGATCAAAGAGATCCACTGCAAATTTACAGTGCTTCCATTTGGCTGGTTGGCAGTTCCTTGGGTTTTCACAAAATGCATTGTGATGGTAGCAGCATTCTTTTAAAAGTCATTGGTCCACGTGTTCTCCTATCTAGATGACTGGCTGGTGAGAGGCCAGTCCAAGTCTCAGGTACGGTCCAGTATAACAATGATCCAGTCTACCTTCGACTTATTGGGGCTACTATACAAATGAATTCTGAAACCAGTATAGAGAAAAGAATTTATTGGAGTGGTCCTGGACTCTAGAAAGATCAGAGATTTTCTGCTGCAATCAAGGTTTGAAATGCTGCGGGGCTTAGGTCGGGAGCTAAAAGCGCATCCTGTCACCATAGTACACAGCTACCTCAGGCACCTCGGGTGCATCGCAGTGTGTACCTATGTAGTGCAGCATGCCATATTACAACTCTGAAGGCTACAAGGATGGTTAGCTTTGGTGTATTCTCTGAATTAGCATTGCCTAGACATTGTGGCTTGAGTACTTGATGCTAGTCTTGTCCTTCTTGGATTGGTGGACAGACTCCTTAAAGTTTATATGGGGTTTCCCTTCACTCCCTCACAACCAACATTCACTTTAGTCACAGATTCATCCTCCCTGGTTTGGGGAGCATACATGGGATCACTGGAAACTCAGGGTCTTTGGTCTTCCCAAAATCTGAAGGCTAATATAAATGTCAGAGAATTGTGAGTTGTCCATCTTGCATGTTCACCTTCCTTCTACATATCAAGAGAGAAAAATCTGCTAGTGTTAACAGGCACAGGCTCTTCTAGTGGATCCAGATGTAATTGCCCAGGACCATGGCTGCCTCCTCCACTCCAGCCTGCAGTCCCTCCACTTTACAGCATAGATGCTTCATGGCTAACACCATTAGTAAGGGCTTGCTTGAAGGACATGAAAGAAGTACTTCTAAATAGTACAAAGCCTTCAACTAGGAGTACTTACATGACTAAAGGGAAGTGTTTTTCCATCTGGTTCCATCAGAAAGGTGTTCTTCCAGAGTGAGCCCTATCCATCCATGTGTTGGACTATCTCCAGTGCGTAAAACATCAAGGTCTAACAGTTAGCTCTCTCACAGTTCATCTATCAGCTATCTCAGTTTTCCATACAGTGGGAAATAAGATCCCTTTTCCCCAATTCTATTGCTATCAGGTTTTTGAAAGGGCTGGACAGAATAGACCCACAGGTGCAAGAACCTATTCTCCCATGAGATCTGAATTCGGTATTAGCGAAATGAATGGGGCCATCCTTTGAACTACTTGCAACTTGTTCTTTACTTCTCTTTTCTATGAAGGTGGCATTTTTATCACAATTACCTCAGCAAGGAGAGTTCTGGTATCAGAGCTGCCCTGCACTCCTTTTGTAAGGACAAGGTTTACCTTTACTTTTGATGGGAGCTTTGGGTCAGGTTAGTCTCCAACTTTCACATTAATCAGGTAATCTGTTTGCTAACTTTCTTCCTGAAACCTCATGCTCATAGTTGAAGAAAAGCTCCACTCTTCAGACAAAAGAAAAGCTTTAGCCTTTTACCGAAATCATTAAGTTGTCATCACAATTGTTTGTCATGGTGAGTAACAGAATGAAAGGCCACTCAGTATCCTCTTACTGGCTTCCCTTCTGGATTTCTTAGTGTATTCATTTCTGCTACCAGTTGACTAGTGTCACTACACCAGCTTGAGAGCTAGCCCATTCAAGAAGGGCACAAGCAGCATCTGTGGCTTTCGTGGCACAAATTTCTATTCTGAACAGTTGCAAAGCAGCATCATGGTCATCAGAGTACATGTTTGTTTCTCATTACACTATAAGCCCATCAATGCCAGATTCAAGAGTGGTGTTCTGCAATCACTGTTAAAAGAGACAGCAGGTCCACCTCTAGTTAGATATGCTAGTGTCATCCTACAGTGGAATGAACATGTGCAATCACTTGAACAAGAGGAAACATTTACCTCCTTTTCTGTAACTGCTGTTCAAGATGTTGGACACACACATCCATTTTATGACCCACCCTCTTTCTCCTCTGCTCAAGTCTGTCCAGTAAGAGGGATCTGAGGGGGGTCACGGATGGCTCCTCCCTTTATACCTTCACGCAGTGTTATGAGGCAGCAGTGTGTGCTTGAGTCGCCCTAACAGGTACCACTGAGGAAAAGAACACTGGGCGTGAACTCACCTGCAGTAGAATCTATGTGTATTGTTTCAAAGAACAAAACTTACAGAAAGGTAGGTAACAATTTTTCAACTTGGCTAGAAATTATGCATAAGAAATCGTTATTATAAATGATCTGGAAAAAAGGGTAAAGAGTGAGGTGGCAAAATTTGCAGACGATAAAAAATTACTGAAGATAGTTAAGTTCAAAGCAGACTGAAGATTTACAAAACTGAGTGACTGGGCAACAAAATGGCAGATGAAAATCATTGTTGGTAAATGCAAAGTAATACATACATACTGGAAAACATAATCCCAACTATACATACAAAATGATGGGATCTAAATTAGCTGTTGTCACTCAAGAAAGATCTTGAAATCATTGTGGATAGTTCTCTGAAAGTATCTATTCAAGGTACATTGGCAGTCAAAACAGCTAACAGACTGTTAGGAACCATTAGGAAAGAGATAAATAGTAAGAAAGTAAATATGATAATACCACTCTTTAAATCCATGGTATGCCCGCACCTTGAATAATGGGTGCCCTTCTTGTCACCATTATAGGCTCTTTGGAATATAAATATTAAAAGTGTCTCAAAATCAATTTAACCCTTATTAGAAGTATACATACAGATCTCCATAAATCATGGCAACAAAACAGATGTAAATTAATTTATAAGTTCGATCTGCAGTTGCTTCTTCATTCTAATGAATAACTGCGGCAACTAGAATGCAAAATGTATATATATTTATGGCCAGCTGCACTGTGACAGAAAATACATCTATTAAAAAGAAAACCACGTCAAAGTAAGAGTTAAATGATGTTACTTCATGTGAACCAATGAAAACTGTAAATAGACTCTCATGAATAATGGAATAATTAAAAAAAAAGGCAGATAATGGACTATTAGGTTGTCATGTTCAAGTTATAACAATAATTGACAAGGAATAATATTCAGTTATGTTGTAATTCTGTTGACAGTGAAGTTACTAGACAGAATTTGATCCAAGGTACTCTTGGGTTAAAGTTGAAAGCAGTAAAAACACAAGAAGTGTGTTGATATACTTGTAATCCTGGTTTTAGTGTCAGCTTAGTTAAACAAAATATTGAAGTTTTATGTATTATTGATAGACTTGGCATTGATGTTGGTTGGAAAAAACGTCAATATTTCTGCTCCAGAGGCAGTCTTGAGTCCAGATCACTCACTACCAGATGCCTGCCTTTTCAAGTGGTCCTAAAGCTCTCCTATGTGCCTTCCCATGGTGTCCCCTGATTTCCCACTTCCTCTCTTTCCCCCTTCGCCCAGCTTGTTTCCAAAGTCAGAAGAGACAAAGCCTTGATCATTCTTATAGCCCCAAATTTGTCAAGTCAGTTTTTGCTGTCATACTGCAGATGTCCATTCAACCACTTATCCAGTTCCCAGACTGCCTGGATCTGATCATCTAACACAGGGATGGACAAACTATGGCCCGTGGGCAGGGGAACTGCGGCCAATCAGAGCTTTGGGGAAGGTACCTGCAGGCAAGGGCAGCATGCGGAGCCCTCTCCTCCATCCCCCAGGGACCGCGGGGACGTGGTGCTGGCTGTTTCTGGGAGCAGCAAGGGGCCAGGGCAGGCAGAGAGCCTGTCTTTGCTTCACTGCATGCCGCTGCCACCCTGGAGCCTCTCAAGGTTAGTGGTGCTGGGCCGGAGCCCAAACCTTGAACCCCTCTTGCACCGTGCACCCCAACCCCCCCACCTCTCCTGCACCCCAACCCCTTGCCCTGAGCCCCTTCCTGCACACAGTACCCCCTCCCACATGTGATAGTAAGGGCAGGTCTACACATAGAAAGCTGCACAGGTGCAGCTGTGCTGCTGTAGCGCTTAAGTGAAGACAGTACTATGCTGACATGAGAGAATCTCCCATTGGCATAGTTAATCCATCTCCATGAGAGGCAGTAGCTATGTTGACAGAAGAAGCCCTCCCATCGACATAGCGCTGTTTATGCCGGGGGTTAGGTTGGTATAACTGCATTGCTCAGGATTGTGGATTTTTCACACCCCTGAGCAACGTCGTTATACCGATGTATAGTGTAGGGTTGGCCTAAGACTTCACACAAACTAATCCCCAAGTGTAAACCACTGCAAGTCTAGACAAGGTCTAAAATTTACTAGCTTGACTAGTTTAGATGAGGGGCCTATCTGTCTTCTTGCCAAAACTATAGTTAACATTCGGAGCAAAGAAACTGCACCCAGTAGATAAGTTCTGGATTTTGCGTTATTACATTGACAGGACCAGACAAGTCAGACTCTCACCCATCTGTTTCTGGCTACTGCTGGGTGTTAGAAAGGACAGGCCATCTTATCCAAATGACTTTCAGAAAAACACTGTATCTTCAGTATTACCAGTTGTCTGATGTACCTCTCCCATTGAACACTAAGGCTCACTCCATCAGAACTCAGATGGCATCATCCACCTGCTTCAGAAATGTACCACTATCAGAAATTGGTAAAGCAGCAATGTGGGTAATCCACTGACTTTTGTCAAACATTATACCTTCAACTAAGCTTCTAGGACATATGCCAAGTTTTGGAGAGCACTACTGCAATTATTATTCAAATGATAAAGCTGGAACTCCTCATTCCCACCATCCTGAGGAGATTCTACTTGCTGGTCACTTACAGTGGGATCCACACTATGTGCTTGAAGAAAGAAGTTACTTACGCTACAGCAGCTTTGATTCTTTGAGATGTTGTAGTCAGTGTGGATCCCATGACTCACCTTTCATCATCTCTGCTTTATGGAATCTTCAGGTAGCACAGGCAGTGAATTTCAAGGGGACTGAGGGAAGGTGGTAGTAGCCCCATGCATTATCCCGTTGTGTGGAAGCGTTAAGAGACACATGTCACAGGCATGGCCTTTACAGCCACTGCTGTTAAACTCTGATTTCATGCATGTGAGGTTTATGTAAATCTACAGTAGGATCCACCCTGAGTAGAACATATTGAGGAATAAGTAGCCATTCTTTATTATCATTTATATTGGTGAGGCTCCTTGCTGAAGGGAAAGAATCGGGCAGCGAAGAAAGGTGCTGCTAACTCTCCTGTCAGAGCCTTTCCTCTCTCCTGCCTCCACCTTGCTGGAGTCTTTTACTGATGCGTGTAGCTACAAGCTCCATACAGTGTTACACAGCCTGGCATTCACTGCTGAATGTAAGTACATTTACCCTACATGCCATGGCAAATATAGATAAGGTCTAAAATTTACTGCTGGAGTGAAGGCTTGCTTGCATACCACATTCAGCCTTAGGTTACATATATTAAGCCCCTGGAGGAGCACTCTTCAGTACATAAAAGCCTCATTGAAAACCCATTTGGGAAAACTGAGACAGGGATGCACTTGCGCTGGAGCAGATGCCACCAGGCACCATGTGGGATGACAGCCTTGATGCAAGTAGATGCTTAACAGGGCCAAATTAAGGTTGTCCAGGCAACTTTGTCTTGTGTCCATAGTTGATTGCTGTCTATTCTACAGCACCCCTTACATATTTGTTAGAAACTTAAGTCCCCATCATTGCATTGAGATACAAACTGAATGCATGCAGTTATCTTAACTTTTCTTCAAATGTATTATTTTTCTAAGTATATTTTCCTCTAAACAGTCTAACAGAAAGACGTGTTGCTGCCCTCTTTACTAATATTTAATACTGTACTGTATGTGAATACAGTTAGATATAAACTTTGCATACTAGAATCAATCATTAGATCCTATCTGCCAGGTCATTCTATGATGATATTGCCTGGACTGTGTTCTCTCATTCTAATTTATATATTAATTTATAGTTAATGCATACTTCTCTTTAATCTTCTATACTAGTCGAGACATTTGGTTATATTTCCTATCAGCTACATATGGAGACAGAAGACCTTCAATTTTGGATTATATTATTTTCTCCCTATACGTAAAACCTGTGCTGATTCTCGTGAACCCAGATGTTTCTGTTACTAGCAGTTGAAGCATTTGTACCCTTTCTAACAGTGAGAGTGATTGGAAGAAAGCCTTCAAATGTATATTCAAATCTGTTTTATCTGACTTCTAGCCACACAAGGATGTGCAGCTGTCTCTGCGGCACTAGAGGAAGCACTGACAACCTGAAAGCTTTGTCTTGTTATCCTGCAAGGTTTGGCTTGTCGCACACGTTATGGCTGATTCCTCTGGCAGCACCAATTCTGTGCTGCACAGCTCATACATCTACATATTGTAGTCCCCTTCTGGCTGAAGTGTGAGGGAAGCATTGTATCCAAGGAATCACTGAGAGAAGGGGAGAGGATGTAAAGAAGGAAGTTTCACCTTTACCCTCAAATAGGGAAACTTTCTGAGAAGTTTTTCCTTCTCCCGGGCTTGGTCTTGAGTTTCTAAGTGGATCAGGCAAACAGCGTAAGTTTTTTTTGTTCTTCTTCGAGTGATTGCTCATATCCATTCCAGTTAGGTGTGCGCGCTCGTTGGAAGATTTTTACCGTAGCAACTCCGGTGGGCCGGCAGGTCGCCCCCTAGAGTGGCGCCACCATGGCGCTTGATATATACCCCTGCCGGCCCATCCACTCCTCAGTTCCTTCTTACCGCCGTGTCGGTCATTGGAACTGTGGAGTGCGGCATAGCTGTCCTCCACGTCCCTAGCTTCTCTTTGTTAGTTGTTTCTTCTAGTTATAGTCATAGTTATAGTTAGTTATAGTTAACGTATATAATAGTTTATAGTTGTGTATAGTTAGCGGGCTTGGGGCTCTCGCCTTCCCCCGCACCTGGCGCCGGGCTCATGCCCGGTTCGCCGGGGTTCAAACCGTGCTCGGCCTGCAAGAAGCCGATGCCCACGAGCGATCCCCATGACTCCTGCTTAAAGTGCCTCGGGGAATCGCACATTTCCAAGAAGTGCCGCATTTGCAAGGTCTTTTGGCCAAGAACCAAGAAGGAGAGACACCAGCACTTAAAGACTCTCCTTATGGAAGCGGCACTCAACCCTCCGTCCTCGGCACCGAGTGCCGACTCCACTCCGGCATCGGACTGCGCCGGGCCCGAGAAAACGCCTCGGCACCGTCCTTCCCTGGCACCGGGCCCCGGCAAAAGACCTTTGACATCTTCCACTCCGGCCAAGCAGACTCGAATGGAGCGCCCGGCACTGATTCCTGCCTTGGCACCAATGCCAGGGATTCCGTTGACTCCGGGGCCGGGAGGTCCGTCAAATCTGGTCCCTCACAGCTCCCCTATAAGGTCCGGGGTCGAGCTAATGGTCCCATCAACATCTGAAATGTTCTCCTCGGCCAGGGACCTCATTGCGTTAACCGAGTCTGCGCTGCCTCAACCCCCAGTTCCTCCGGTGCGGGTCCTGCAATCTAAGGGCAAGCCAGCGGCCATGCAAGCGCCGTCTCTGGACTCACCAAGCCGGCACCGATCCCCATCGCGGTCCGGACACTGTTCCCGGTCCCGTGGGAGATCTTGCTCAAGCCGCCGCTCGCAGTCCCGGCACCGCTCCCCGCGGCGGTACCGGTCGTACTCGTGGCGCCGGTCTTCCTCACGCCGGTCCTGATTCTCCCGGCACCGCTCCGACTCGAGCCATCGGCACCGATACTCAAGAAGCCGCTCCCACCGTCGGCGTTCTAGATCCAGGTTGACCTTCCGGCACCGAGCTGGTGGTAGATCCTGGTCTCGTTCGCGGCACGGTTATGACTCCCGGCACCGATCTCCGGCACCGAGGAGATCTCCGCCTTCTGGAGAGAGGGACGCTTATCAATCCCGTTCGGCTCCTCCCTGGCCATCCCGTCAGCCGTCGGTCTCCTCGCAGACAGACAGCGCATATGCCCTGGACACCAACAGGCCTGCTGCTCTATTCCATGAACCCCTAGCTCAGGAGCATGGACCGCAGCAGTGGGGATTTTGGACTCCCTGGGCGTACCACCAAGCCCAGGGCCCTCAACAGATTCACCCGCACTCGTCTGTCTCCGAACACAGGGCTCCGGAGGCGACATCGTCCCGTCCTCCCCCTTCCCCTACAGAGGAGAGGTTGTCTCACCCTCAGGACCCTGAGCTCCCTCCGAAGTCGGACGCAGTGCTTCAGGCAGAGCCGCCTGCTGATCCACTCCTGCCGGGTTGCTCCTCATCGTCCTCCCCAGATGAAGCGGTGGCTGGAACAACATCTACCGGCCCCCCGCCGCTTGACCTCAGGGCACATCAGGACCTCCTCAGGCGCGTGGCACAGAACATGAACCTGCAAGCTGAGGAGGTCTCAGAAACTGAGGATCCGGTAGTAAGCATACTCTCTGCTGATGCACCCACTCGAGTTGCCCTTCCGTTCATCCGGACCATTCAGGCCAATGCCACGACCATCTGGCAGTCCCCTGCGTCCGTTCCCCCCGCTGCACGCGGAGTGGAACGCAAGTATATGGTGCCCTCGAAGGGCTACGAATACCTCTGTGTCCACCCGCCCCCGTGTTCCCTTGTCGTGCAATCCGTCAACGAGCGGGAACGCCACGGCCAACCAGCCCCAGTCCCAAAGTCCAAGGAGGCGAGGCGCATGGACCTGCTCGGCTGAAAGGTCTATTCTGCCGGCGCCCTCCAGCTTCGGGTGTCCAATCAGCAGGCTCTCCTTAGCCGCTACACGTACAACACCTGGACGGCGGCTGATAAATTCAAGGAGCTGCTTCTGCAGGATGCATGTCAGTAATTCTCTGCGATCCTTGAGGAGGGCAAGAAGGTCGCGAGAACTTCCTTGCAGGCCTCTTTAGATGCCGCAGATTCCGCTTCCAGGACTCTAGCCTCTGACGTTACCATGCGCCGCATTTCCTGGCTCCAGGTCTCTGGCCTTCCTCCGAAGCTCCAGTACACCATCCAGGATCTCCCATTTGAGGGCAAGGGCCTGTTCTTGGACAAAACTGACCCTAGGCTGCAAAGCCTAAAAGACAATAGGGTCATTATGTGTTCGCTGGGGATGCATACGCCTGTCACCCAACGCAGACCCTTCCGGCCTCAGCAACCACACTGGCCCTACCCCCACCCCAGGCAGAGGCAAGACTTCGCCAGGCGGCGGAATAGAAATGGCCAGCGTAGACAGTCAGGCAACCAAGGAGGACAAAAACAGAGCTCCTCCAAGCCTTCCTCCGGCCCAAAACCTTCGTTTTGAAGGTGTGCCCGAGGGCGCTGTACCAGTTTCCGTCACGGATCCGTCCCCTCCCTTTTCCAACCGTCTTTCGTTTTTCCTCCCTGCGTGGTCCCAGCTAACATCGGACCGCTGGGTCTTACGCACATTGGAACTTGGATACCACCTACAATTTGTTTCATACCCGCCCTTCCGTCCCCCTCCCTCGTCCCTCTTCAGGGACCCCTCTCAAGAGCAAATCCTCCTCCAGGAGGTGCAAACGCTCCTCGTCAAAGGGGCCATAGAGGAGGTTCCAGAGAGCGAGCGGGGCAAAGGGTTTTATTCCCGCTGCTTTCTGATCCCCAAAGCCAAGGGAGGCCTCAGGCCTATCCTCGACCTGCGGGCGCTTAACAGATACCTCGTAAAGTTGAAGTTCCGTATGGTATCCTTGGGGACCATTATCCCATCCCTGGAGACTGGTACGCCGTCCTCGATATGCAAGATGCCTACTTCCATATAGCCATCTTCCCACCCCACAGGAGGTTCCTTCGCTTCGTCGTGAACGACCATCACTATCAATTCGCGGTTTTTCCGTTCGGCCTCTCTACGGCCCCGCGGGTATTCACCAAGTGTATGGCTGTAGTCGTCGCCCACCTTCGCCGCAGTCGCGTACATGTATTTCCCTACCTCGACGACTGGCTGATCTGAGGATCCTCAGAGACCCAAGTCCTCAGCCACGTCCTCACGGTCAAGCAGCTTTTCGTGAGCCTAGGCCTAATGCTCAATGTCAAAAAGTCAACTCTAATCCCTACTCAGAAGATAGAGTTTTTCGGCGCCATTCTGGACTCCACCCTAGCCAGAGCCGTTCTCCCTCTATCGAGATTCCAAACCTTGGCGGCCATTATTCGACGACTGCAGGCAGCGCCCTTGACCTCAATACGCACTTGCCTGACTCTCTTGGGCCACTTGGCAGGCTGCACGTTTGTCACGGGATATGCTCGGCTCCACCTGAGGCCCCTTCAGACCTGGCTCATTGCTCAGTACTGTCCGGGCAGGCGTTCCCTGGACACAGTTGTCACCATTCCCCAGGACGTCCTAGGCTCCCTGCAGTGGTGGCTGGATCAGTCTGTGGTGTGTACGGGGCTCCCGTTCCATCTGCCCCAGCCCTTGGCGTCCCTGACAACAGATGCCTCAGACCTGGGATGGGGGGCCCACCTCGGTACCCTGCGAACCCAGGGCCAATGGTCACCTCGCGAGCTAGCCCTCCACATCAACGTACAGGAATTGAGGGCGGTCCGCCTTGCTTGTCAAGCGTTCCATCAGCAGCTTCAAGGTCGCTGTGTTTCGGTATTCACCGACAACACAACGACCATGTATTATATAAACAAACAGGGCGGCACGAGGTCTTCTCCCGTGTCAGGAGTCATTGAGTCTCTGGGACTTCTGCATAAGCCCACTCCATCACACTCGTCGCGTCCTTTCCCGCGGGTTCGGTGCACCCTGGCGTATCACTGAGCAGATCCTGTCCTTCCCACGAAGTGGTCCTCCCCGGACGTTCTCGCTCTGTCCGCTCTACGGAGTGGGGATTCCCCGTGAGGACCTCTTCACGTCCCGTGGAACAGAAATGCCAATTGTTCTGCTCCTTTTCCAAGGTTCGACCTGGACTGTGGCAGACCGCCTTCTTATTCCGGACGACACAACCGTTCTAACGCATTTCCACCCGTTCCGTCTGTCCACAGAGGTCCTTCTGAAGGTGCAGGACAGGCCGCTTGATCATGATAGCTCCAGCGTGGCCCGTCAGCATGGTTTTTCATGCTGCTGGACCTTTCCGTGGCGACCTGCCCCCGTGCCCTTCACCTGGACTGATCACTCAGGACCACGGAAGGCTCCGTCACCACAGAACCTTCAGGTCGTGCAACCTCATCGGCGTGGCGCCTAGTGTGACAGGTCGGAACGCGTGCCTAAGCCGCCAGTGCGACAAGTGTCCGGAAGCAGGAAGCCCTCCATAGAGCAACGTATTCAGCCAAATGGAAGCGTTCACATGCTGGTGTCCGGATCGTGAACTTCCTTTCCCACTGAAGTCTCCCTCTAAGATCCTTGATACCTGTCCTTAAACAGCAGGGCCTGGCGGTGTACTCTAAGGGTTCATCTTGGCGGCCATTCACCTTCCATCCCGAGGAATGGCGCGCGGTTGTTTTCTCTCACCAAGGTGACTCGGTCCTTAAGCTGAGCGTCGTTACCCCCTAATTCACAGCCCCCCACTCTGGGACCTAAAACCTGGTTTTGACCAGATCTCAATTCCCCTCCGTTCGAACCTTTGCATTGCCCTCTCTATCTCTCGTGGAAGACCGCTTTCCTGGTGGCCATCACACTCCGCCAGGCGGGTGTTCAAAGCTCGGGGCTCATTGGTGATCCCCCGTATACGCGTTTCCATGGGACAAAGTACCAGATAGACCACCACTGCCTTCCTCGCCCAAGGTGGTCTCGCCTTATCCGTCCCACCAGGAGATCTTCCTACCTGTCTCTTCCCACACCCCAATTCATCTCCCGCAGGGGGCAACAGCTGCACTCAGACGTGCCGTCGGGCACTCGCCTTTTATATAGAGCGAACCAAACCGTCCGCAACACCCCCCAATTTTGTGGCGTAGCTGAACGTGTAAAGGTTCCCTGCTCTCATCTCAGAGGATCGCCTCGTGGGTGACGTCCTGTATCCGGGCCTATTATGACTGCCCAGGCCCCCTCGGGCCACGTGACTGTCACTCGTACAGGGCTCAAGCTCATCGGCAGCATTCTGCCACGTGCCATCCAGGAGATGCTGTCGGTGCAGCGCCTGGTCTCCGTCATACCTTCGCTACCCAGTACGCCCTGGTCCAGAAATCCAGAGATAACGCAGCCTTCGGCTCCCCGTGCACATGCTGCGACTCTCATCCGACAAGCCCCACCGCCTAAGGTAAGGCTGGACTCCCTAACTGGAATGGATATGAGCAATCCTCAAAGAAGAACAAGAACGGTGTACATCACTCACCTTTGGTAAACTGTTTGTTCTTCGAGATGTGTTGCTCATATCCATTCCACACCCGCCCTCCTTCCCCACTGTCGGAGTAGCTGGCAAGAAGGAACTGAGGAGCGGACGGGTCGGCAGGGGTATATATCAAGTGCCATGGCGGCGCCACTCTAGGGGGCGACCTGCCGGCCCGCCGGAGTTGCTAGGGTAAAAATCTTGCGACGAGCGTGCACGCGCGGCGCGCACACCTAACTGGAATGGATATGAGCAACACATCTCGAAGAACAACAGTTACAAAGGTGAGTAACCGTCTTTTCCAGCCAGTGCCAGTACCTCTGTGGAGAGGCAGCACAGGCAATTTTGATCCATAGATACAAACAGTGTTGCCTCTACCATTTTCAGGTGAGACCCAGCCTGCTCAGCTCCAGAAGCTTCCCTGTTTCTCAGATATGTGCTAGCAGGGTGCCTAAAACAAGCATGCTTAAAGGCTAGTGCACGCGCTCTCTCTCTTGCGCTCTGGCTTCCACTCACCAGCACTCGAGCATTTAAAAGCTGTGTTTACTTTGTAGCTGGGAGGTGTGATTCCCAACATAGGCAGGTAGACTGTAGTGTGCTGAAAATCGTCAGTGTTGCAGCACTGGCAGCGATTCAGGCTAGGTGCCCAGACCTAGAAGGCTGAGAGGCATTGAACTCAGTTGGCTAGCCAAACCGCTCCCAATGCCACAACAACTATGCTGTTATTTTTAGCAAGCTTGAGTCTGTCTGTCTGCCCGCCCGCCCCTGCTGGACATAACACCTCCCAGCTGCAGTATAGGAATACCCAAAGAGGCAATTTTGTCTTCAGCGCTTGGAGGTGCCATCTCAGCTCATCTGCAGAGAATTGGAAAGAAGATTTCATATAGGATATTTGGAGGACAAGGATGGGGAGGGAAAAAAGCAAAAAGGTCCCTGTTTCTTCTAAGATGTGAGCATGATGCATCTGTTTGGGGAAGCCACCATTCTCCAGTCCCCTCGTGGACAGCCGTACTCCCACCCTCTCATCCCCCGCACCTGATAGAAGTTTCTACCTTAGCCTCTGGCTGAACAACACTCCCTGAGAAAGCAAGGCTTTTTACTAGAAGCTATTTCAATAACTAATTTTGACCAGAAGAGATTATATGGCTAGTTTTAGCAATGTAAGATTAAAGAGAGACATGTTCAAAGAAAAGGTGGGTACTCGATTCTCCCTTTATCTCTCAAATATTTTTTCAGATTATAGGAGTACTTTTCAGGAACTGGATTTCACTATGACATGTACAAAGGTTTGAGTTTTGGTTTGGAGAGGATGGTGAACCCTGCATTTAAAAAAAAATTGTTATACTTTACTTTGCTATTTTACTCCAGGAAGGACAAGGGTTTATAAGCTTTTGAAAGAACTGAATCTCCTTATTGATTTTAATCCCTTTTCTCTAATTTAACAAGGAAATGCGGTATCTAAATTGTATTCTGTCATGATTTTATAAGATTCAGATTATATGGAAATGTGATAAATTCTACTTCAAGTTTTTAATAAAAATATTTAACAGTATTGGACATTATATGTCACTAAGACACTGTCTTCACTAGGAAGAGTTGTGTTCCTAACTCAAATTAGCTAGCTTGAGGTAAAATCCTAATGAAGACAAAGCAGTTTATAGTTTTGATACAATTTAGCAGACTGAATTAAGATTAGGCTCCCCCACAGTATTCAACTCAAACTGTTAATTTGGGTCAAAACTCCAAACTGCTTTATATTCACTAGAATTAGCTAACTTGAAGTAAGAACAGAACTTTTTTCCCTATTGATGATAAGGCAAAGGCTTGTATGACCTATTTTGACATTACCACTGAAACTGATATTAGTCCTTTGTTTCTACATGTTGGGCCCAGTAATCCACACCCTCCTGCTTTCCTTTTTTTAGTGATTATTTTTTCCCCTGTTTTGCCATGTTGGATTAATGTGAGGATTAATTTTAGTAGTTTACACTTATGAAATTGTGTACCAGTACAACTAATGCAAAGTATCTTTTGGATCATATATTGATAAACCAGTGTGATAAATAAGCACCACATAACTCCAGGATTTATTAGCATTAATTTTAATTGAACGCCAGTAACTTAAACTATATCATTTGTATAAATCAGTTGTTGTGTAAGGAAAATGCCATTTATGAAAATATAATCTGAATAAGGACCCTACCTATACTACAGTAACTGGGATGTAAATTCTGCATCAGGCTTTCTCCACACCTTGCTTATTTGGCAAGCCAATGCTGGATTCTGCAGAAAACTGCAGTTTTTCTGATTGCATAGAATAGTTTGAGTAACGAAGAAATAGAAGTTACTGAATTTAATATCAAAACATATTGAAACTGCTTTTTTAAAATGGTTAATGATGCTAAGCAATTTGTAGTCCACCACAGAAATCGATATTGACAACATAAAAGTTGTGATGAATAGTAGGAACCAGAGACATCTACAGGGTGAAAATATGGAAGATTTTTATTTCTGGTCTTTCTATGATTTGGGTGGGGGCAGTATGGCAGGTAGCAGTACATAGGAGCCAGGTTAAGCCACTTGAAACATTTGTTATGGGAAAGGGATAGGCAGTGTGTAAATTGGGTTGGAGGGCAGGATTGGAGATAGGGTATTTCTCTGTGTTCTTATTCAATTTCTTTCATTTCAGGATCTCCCTTTAGCAAGAGTCATGATGACCCCTTCTTTTTCCTGGCTCTGTATCTTTGGGACTGGGAAGGCATAGAACATGTGTAGTCATTTCCACAAGCGCAGAGTCATGGAATTTGTGGGGCTTTGATTTATGTGAATTATACAAACATAACTTTATCTAATTGAAGGGGTGGTACAAAATGTCTAGCAGTAGACAAAACTTATATTCTTAACAAAAGGAAAAAAGTGCATCTTTCAGGAGCAAGTTTTTACAGTTGGAGCATATATTTGGCCTATTGTACCAATAGTACAAGAAGAGCATGTCCTGTTACCCAACCATAAGTGCTTATAATGTGATATAATCCTGGCTTGAAAATCTACCTGTTCAGCATCAGTAGAATACTTAGAATACTTTCCTAGGCAAGCGCCATTAACTTACGTAGCATCTAAGTAGCTGTCATTTAAAAAAAGTAAATTTCTAGGCTTTATTATTGCAAATATAATTTTCATATGCAACCAAGGTCCAACTGTAGGCTAAATAAATGCTGTGCTGTCTTCCCAAAACTGCAGACAGAACTCCACAAACTGTAATAGATTGAAAACTGACCAAAGTCTGATCGTATTTCTCTCCCTCTCTAATTCCTGTGAGCAGCAGTTAAACTGACAAGATTTATTTTACTCTGCTTCATCTTGGAAATGTACGGCACTGGAGCTAATCACTGGTGATGGGGACTCAAAATGATGGTAAGGGATTGTTCAAGTAGTGGAAGTGCAGCAGCCAGGATACTGGCAGAGGGACAGGTGGTAAAGTCCTCATTGGATTCATCTGAGCTCTGGGGTAGGAGGGGAGAACACTGCAAGAGAGAATACTCCTCTTCAGAAACAAGACTTGACATTCACCATATTCCACCATCAAACTCCCACTACTGAGAAGCATGTATTTAAAAACAGAGCCCCGATTTAAGGCCTGGGAACAGCATCCTAGTTATGATCCCAGAATTTTTCCCTTCCCAAGCAGTTGAAAGGATGTGAAAAGGAAAAAGAAACAGAAGCTGAAGAAAAGGATGTAGCACGTTGTGTTATGGAAAAGAACAGTAATCAAGGGAAAAGGGAGGGGGAAGGTATTACAAAATCAGTGGATGTAACTATTTGATCAACTCTCATTATAATTGATGATTGTATTGGTAATATATAATTTGAAACTTTTGTGAGATTCAGCCAGCTCTGTGGCTGATCAAATATTATTCAGCAAATATGTTTGAAGAATTCCACTGGTATAATCTAAAACAACCCATGCATCTGAAGAAATGTTTTATTTTTATTTTTATTTTTTTAGCCCATGAAAGCCTATGCCCAAATACATCTGTTAGTCTTTAAGGTACCACCAGACTAATACGACTACTTCTCTGATACTCAAGTACAGACTAATGGATATAGACTGATACTCAAATACATTTAGTGAGCATTCAACCAATCCTAATCGTAAGTTTACATTTAGAAAACATTTATTATCTTGTAGGATGGTTCACAATTAAATGCAATACACAGCTATTTCATACTTCTCAATTATGAACATGACTTTGTGGGTTGGATATGTCTCAGGTAGGAGTTTGGCACAAGTGTTTTTCATATTATCTAATAGATTTACCATTTAGATTCATGTGTGTGATATAAATATTTCTAGACTTGGGTACTAAGTTCCCTGTAAGCTGCGCAGCACCCTATTTAGCACTGCGCAGGTTCTCAGGGAACCTGCCTACGGACCTGCCCCAGCCAGGGGAGACTCATCTCTCCCCTGGTCCCAACCTAACCTGACTCCCAACCTGTTGAGGCAGCCCCCTGGCTCCAACTATGCCACGACCTGGACCTGCCGTTTCCAGGGCAGTCCGGCCCAGACCCAGATGCGGCCGGGTCAGCCTTGCCTGGACCTGTTGCGGCCGAGGCACTCTTCCCTGCACCTAGCCCCGACCCGGACTTGCGGGGGCTGGAGGAGGCGTGCTTATTCTGTGGCCCCAGCCCCAGAGCTGCTGCAGTGGGGAGAGGCACCTCTTCCCACTTCAGCTCAAGTGCTGAAACTGGGAGAGAGAGCCGGGGAGAGTCCTCTCTCCCTGCCATAACCGTGGAGCACCCTCCTGCACGCCAAACCCCTCATCTCCAGACCCACCCCAGAGCCCACACCCTCAGTCGGAGCCTTCAACTCCTCCCCAACGCTCTGCCGTGTCTCCTGATCCCTCACCTGCACGCCAGCCAGAGTCCTCACACCCCTGCACCTCAACCCTCTGCCCCAACCCTGAGTCCCCTCCCACATTCTGAACCCCTTGACCCCACCCCCACCACATGAATTTTATGTGCACCTATATGAAGGTGAAGTGTCACACATCAGCTATACATTGGTGTACATAAATTTCATTCCGCACATGGGTGGGAAAAATTAGAGGGAACACTGCTTGGGTGTCATTAAGTACTTTATACTTTGTTCAAAATTTTTAACACCATGTTGCATATTATTATGGTGTATTATTTCAAGTGTCTTTTACATATTCTGACTGCTTGGATGTGCCAGTGGGTACAGCTGAGATGGTACACCTTTTCATAGCAGTATCTGTTGGAGTGTTCATATGCACCTTCTGCCTGTCCCCTCTGCATTCCTGAACATTCTGAAGGTGAGGTTATAAAAAGGGGTGTGTACCCTCTGCCATTTCAGTTCCTTCAGATCACAGCAGCAGATGGTCATGAATCTCTCTGGATCCCTCTGATACAGATCCTTCTGTCAGGAAGATATTAGTGCCTTTTCTCTAGTGTAATTCAGTCTTAGCGTAGCATGGTGTAGTGTCAATGAGTTAAAGAAAAACTTTGTTTTTAGTATAGTTAATAGCAGTTCTTCAGTTCCATCTACGGTACTAGTTCCATGGTGGATCCAAAGGTGAAGAGACCTGGCTTTAAAAGGTGTGGCTCTTCTCCATCAGTCTTTCTGACATCAAATTCCTGTACTAGATGCTTGGCTTTGATGAGCCTACATGCAAGCTCTGTTGCTCCAAGAAGTTCAAAGCCTAGCAGATCTGATATCTATAAAGGGTACGAGGACAAGATTAAAAAAAACTGTTGTTGCTCTTGGACACCTCTGGGTCTCAAAGCTCCATTCAAAAAGCTCTGGCTCCAGTTTCAGGTTCCAAGACAGCTGTACAGTTGGTTCCGAAGTCAAGTCGTGACAAGATCCTATCATTTGTCCTGTCTACTGCCTTAGGGTATTTACAAGTGCCTAGCTGAAGTAGTGGCTCATTTAAGACTGCAGGGTGTTTTTGTTTACCCTTATTTTGACTGTTAGCTCATGAAAGGCTCACTGAAAGATGCCTTCTTCAAAGACATACATTACACATTCCATCTCTGAGAGGTTAGAACTCTTGATAAATATAAAAAAAAATCCCTTCTTTCTACATGAAGAATCCCATTCATAGGAGCAGTTATTGACTCTCAGGAGGAGAGAACATGTCTGCCGGGAGAAGGATTTCTGAAACTTCAGTCTGCCATAGCCCTGTCAAAATTATACTCAAACAATAATGTTCTTCTGAGCTGTTTATGGTCCTCTTGGCTTTAGCCACTTACGACATATCAGCTCAGAACAAGAACTCTGTAGTACCTGCTGGTATTAAATTACGGACCAAATACAAGCAATATGTTGACCGAGTTGCCCATCCAGCAAGAAATACTACTGTCCTTGACATAGTGAACTCAATGTACAAATGTTCTGAAAGTGGTACAGTTCAACCTTCTAGCTCACCTTTAATCCCTCCAAAATAGTCATTGGAGCTCTCAAGAGGAGACTACATATAAACATTTTAGAATGGAGAGCAATCTGTTGGGTACTCAAATCTTTTCTGCATTACATCTAGCACAAGGTAGTGTCAGTGATGGTAGATAATACAAGGAAGTATATTTTGTGAAGGAACAGGGAGGGCTTCATCCTTTCCAGCTGTGAAAGAAGCACTCAATTTATGGGATTGGTGTACCCAGTCCTGTGTTTATGCTGTAGCTCTATATGTAGCAAGCAAGGTCAATAGCCTCATAGTTGAACTGAGCAGACACGTTATGGATCTGCAGAAATAGTCATTATATAAATCAATTACAGACAACATCTTCAATCTTTGTGAGTTCTTGGACATCGATCTCCCAGCTACCAGACAGAATTGGAAGTATCCTTGTTTTAGTTAGCCAAGAGCAGGAAGATGTATAAGATGCTTTCCTCCTGAACTGGGGAAAGGGTCTGATCTATCCTGTCCCCCCTTTTGTTTCATCCAGCGATTGAGAAAGAAGATAAGACCAGATTGATCTAGGATAATTTTAGGTGCCCCAGAATGCCAAGACAACAGTAGTACGTGGACCTTCAAGGGAGTGTACAGACTGCTTTCTGTGTTACCAGACTTATCTTAACAAGAGGGCAAAATTCATCACCTGGATACTCTGGCCCTTTAGAAGTGTAGCTATAATAAATGAAAGGTGGGGATGGGTAGCTCCCTTTTATGGACACGCAGCTTGTCAGTTAGCTACAAAATCCCTGTTAGTAGCTGTTCTCTACTTGATTTACCTGTAAAGGGTTAAAAAAGCCTATAGGTAAATGGAAGGGAGTGGGCACCTGACCAAAAGAGCCAATGGGGAGGGCTAGAACTTCTTAAAATTGGGGAAAAAACTTGCCCTTTGTCTGTCTGTCTCTCTGCTCTCTGGAGAGAGAGGATAGAGCAGAGCTATGCTGTAAAAGCTGTGGGCCAGGTATGAAATCACCAGATCATACCTAGAAACTATTCATTTTTAACCCCCAGATATGTAAGTAGATTAGGAAATGTCTAGGAAGACGTGATTGGTTTATTTCTTTTATTTCTTTGACCTGTGGTCTCCTCTGTGCTAACCCCCAAATGCCTTTGTTTTGCTTGTAACTATTAAGATGGACCTCAAGAAAACCATTTATGATGCTTAATTATTATATTTGCTCTGTTAAAATCTAGAAATAGCCTAAGTTCCAGATGTATTTTCTTTCTTTTTGTTTTTAATAAAATTTACCTTTTTAAAGAACAGGACTGAGTTTTTGTGTCCTAAGAGGTTTGGGCCTACGTTGTTTAATTAGCAGCTGGCAACAGCTAATTTCCTTTTTTTCCCCTGAGTTCTTCCCCAGAGGTGGGGTGAAAGAGCTTGAGGGTACCCCAAGGGGTGGAATTCCCAAATACTCTTTCCTGGGTTCAAAGGGTTTTTTGCATTTGAGAGGTTGCAGCATCTGCTCATCCAAGATCAGAGAAAAACTGTAACCTTGGGAGTTCAATACAAACCTGGAGTGGCCAGTATTAATTTTAGAATCCTTGCGGGCCCCCACCTTCTGTACTCAAAGTAACAGAGTGGAGCATCAGCCTTGATAGTAGCAGATATCAAAAACATTTCAAAAACAGAAACAAAGATATTAACCAGAAATTATTATATCTCAAGTGGACTGAAAGGAAGCAGATGCCTGTCCTGGTTTTCAGAATGAACTACTTCATTGCTAACATGTTTGAAGACATTTTAAAACTTCAAAATCTTTCAAGATTTGTGCATCTGTGTGACATATTATTTGGATATTTACAATAACGCGTATGTGATGATAAACTTCAGCTTATGATCAATATAACCTGTGTCAAGTGGTGATGGGGCAGGAGATGGGTTTGCACAAAACTTGGTTGATGTGGCATATGAGTAGTTGCTTTAAGGTGTCTGGGAAAGTAGATATGTGCTGTTTGGTGGAAAGATAATTTTTTTCTCCATTAGCAGCTTCGCTTCTGGCCTTTCAGCATTTTTTTGAAATGAAAGAATTAATACACCGAAACATTTTTCTGGAAGTAGTCATTGTTGCAACATACAACATAACTGACACAAACCTGCAAAAGTAAGGAAATGGAAATTTAAGCTTTCTCATAATATATACTTTCTACTTTGTCAGCCACTGCACACATCTTATCACAGTTGTTCTATACGACAGACCACACGCTACTATCTCAGTTCTGCCCCAAGGATACCTATCTCTTTATCAAACTATGCTCACACAACAAAATAAACTACACCTAACATGCTCGACTCCCTTGTGTATGCGTGTATGTGTAAAGATTGTATGCAGAAGGGGATAGAGTTAAGTTTGTGATAGTGGTAAAATTGTGGTAGTAGTAGAGGACATATATTGTGTATGTGGCATAGCTTTTTATTTCCTTGGTTTTATGAGTTTGTCAGCTATGTTGTTTGTATAGCAACCGTAACTGCTTCTAAACAATTTTTGTGTGTGCATTAATTTTGTATCAGTCAACCTAAAAGGTTTAGCACACTAGCTATCAGGTATCTAGAACAATTTCGAAGCCCCTGATATGATGGGAGGAGTTGTAAAGGAGAGATTGATGGGTTAATTTTTGTGTTGTGTTTTTAGTACAGTAGGGTGAGTGATGTGGCAGTGAAGATGACGGAGTCAATATAGGGAGATAAAGGAACTGATAAGGGTGAAGGGGAGAGAGAGAAAAGAGAGAACAAACTGAAGAGATCATATGAGAAATTGTACCATGGTTTATGATAGGAAGAAAAACATTGCAAATGGAGTGAAATCTGGGTGAGAAATGATTAGCAAACCCAAGAAAAATGTAGTAGGTTGCACTTTTAAAATATTGATTGATAATATATTTTAAAATTTAAATGAAATACACAATTATAGTGCACAATTGCTTCAGTCGTTTAAATTGTTTAGGGGTTGGTCAGGCTTTGACTGCATCCACACGAATTCACTGACTGTGAGGTACACGTTTCCAATCATGAACCATACTAACCACTCCCTCTCCCTTTAGTGTGTGTATAAATCAGTTCCTCAAAAAGTGTGGTATCATGCCAGACAGACATGTTTCTGTATTTTTAGGCTTCACTTGCAAATGGTGTTTTTTTTTTTCCCCTTTCCCACAAAGTACTCTTGACACAGTAATAAACGCTATGATTAACTCTTGGCTAAAATTTTAACTGCTTTTTATAAGTTGTAGTCTACAGAACTAGCTAGCAAGAAAAACTCATTAAAATATTTCAGGTTTTAGAGCGGCTTACTATTGTTGGCTGCAAAAAGTGAACAATTTTCAAGTGCAGTTTGCTTTTGAACAGTTGGATTGTTTTGTTTAGGCTGCACCTTGAAGTTACTTAAAGAGATTTCAGATTTTGCTGTTGGTATTGCTTTTCTGATGTGGAAGCAGCAGTAGCAGCTTGCTTACTCCGGAGCTAAGAGTATGACTTTATCCCAAACACTTAAAAGAATTCCCACTGAAATAGGAATAAATATAAATGCATTTTGAAAAAAATTTAGTAAGGTGTGGAAGCCCTGGAAAGGTGTGTGTTGTTTTTTTATACATTGAAATATATAAAATTTGCTGTATTTGAAAAGGACTGCTTTAACTAAGTGGACCTGTGATTTTTAAGATGGGAATAAAAAAGAGGCTTTTCCATTTTTCTCAGGAAATCTTAGGTTCTGGCATGTTTTTACCTTTTTGTAGTTTCCAGGTAACAAGCAAGTTAAAACTACATGTTTTGGGTCAGAGCCTCTGCTGGTGTAAATCAGCATAGCTCCACTGCCCATTTGCTCCATTGACCCTCATAGCCCTTGGTTTTCTCCAATTTAGTTTACCTGGTTTTTTTTAATTTGTTTTTGTATTGTGTGCCTTTTATTATAGGTATTTGTAAGGAGATTAACTAGTTACTATGGCAGTTGCTTTTAGAAAGGCTTCTAAACCTTCTTAATATTTTTATTTCAAATTCCTTAACTTTTTTGGAAGCGTGCGGAGCTTGTTCAATTAACCTTGTTCAATTTTCCCATGAGTTAATCACTTTGGGATCTGAGCACATTGAGTTCACTCAAATACTGAGTTTGAACTTTTATCTGTACTGTAGAGAGAATTCTGCATCTGCTGGTTGTTGCTACAATGTGAATCCTTCTTCTGATTCCAGTATTTATCACTTCTGTATCTAGTATTTATAGAAAGGTACTACTAGTGCTGGTTGGTTTGTTCTAATATGTAGTGTTAGAGGCTCCTTCTGAGCATTTATGCTCTTCAATGGAGTATTATTACAAGAAGAAAGCGGTTAGGTGCATATCAGTCTGCTCTGTCATAGGTTCTCATCTGTGATCTTTGGTAGTAGACTGCTCCTTCCAACAGTAGTTGATTTGTTTCTGTTATTAATTTGATGTTTGGAATTTGTATCCCATAAGAAGAATAACTTTATACTTAATTTAGTTCTATACCGTAGAACAGTGTTTTCCAAAGTTTGGGTCACGACCCATTACTGGGTTATGGCATGTAAGGCACTTTTTATAAGGTCGCCTTGCTCAGCACCCAGGGACCCTAGTGGCCAGGGACCCAGGGATCCTTAAAGTCCTGTTGGTAGTGCTGCCAAGCTAAGGCAGGTTAGTGCCTACCTGTTCCAACACCGTGCTGTGCCCCGGAAGCGGCCAGCAGTGGGTCTGGCTTCTAGGCAGGGCAGCCATAGGGCTCTGCGTGCTGCCCCTGCCCCAAGCACCGGCTCCGCACTCCCATTAGCTGGTTCCCACCCAATGGGAGCTTGGGGGGGTGGAGGGCTGGTGCCTATGGATGAGAACTCCGGGGCTGGGGCACAGGCTTACCTCCAGCAGCTCCCTGTCAGTGGCGCAGCTGGAGTGAAGAGGCAGGCTTCCCACCTGTCCTGGCACCGCAGACCACACTGTGCCCTGGAAGCGGCCAGCAGCAGGTCGCTGACTCTTCCCCGCCCTCACTGGGCTGGGGCAAGGAGTTGGTTGGTGGGTGGGAGGGGGTGAGGGCTCTGGCTGTGGTTGCAGGCTCCTCAGTGGGGCCAGAAATGAGGGGCTCAGCATGCAGGAGGGGACTCTAGACTGAGGCAGGGAGTTGGGGTGCAGGAGGGGGCTCTGATCTGGGGCTGAGGGGTTCAGAGTGTGGGAGCGGCCTCAGGGCTGGGGCAGTGAGTTGAGTTGCAAGTTCTAGGAGGGAGTTAGAGTGTAGGAGGGGGTACAGGGCTGGGGCAGTGGGTTGGGGTCTGAGAGAGAGCTCAAAACTGGGACAGGGGGTGAGGATGTGCGCTCTGGGAGGGTGTTGGGGTACAGGAGGGGATTCCAACCTGGGGTAGGGGGTTGGGGTACAGGAAGGGGTTTGGGTTCCATCTGAGTTACCCCAGGTGGCTCCTAGTTGGCAGTGCAACGGGGCTAAGGCAGGCTCCCTGGCTCTGTGCAGCTCCCAGAAGCGGCTAGCATGTCCCTGTGGTCCTTATGGGGAGGGGCCACAGGGCTCTGCATACTGCTCACACCTGCAAGTGCTGCCCTCTCAGCTCCCATTGCTCGTGGTTCCCAGCCAATGGGAGCTGTGGGGCAGCGTGCTGAGCTTCCCTGATTGCCCCTCCGCCTAGGTGCCATTTTTGGGAACTGTGTGGGGCCAGGGCAGGCAGGGAGCCTGCCTTAGCCCTACTGTGCTGCCAACTTTTAACGGCCCAGTCAGCGCTGCTGACTGAAGCCACCAGGGTCCCTTTTCAACCAGGTGTTCCGAAAACCTTATTTGACTTGAGTGTCCCCAGGTTTCACCTTACTTAAAAATTACTTGCTTACAAAATCAGACATGAGAATACAAAAGTGCCACAGCACACTGTTACTGAAAAATAGCTTATTTTCTAATTTTTACTATATAATTATAAACTAATTAGAATATATTGTAATTACATTTCAGAGTATAGTACATGTGCAGTATATGTATGAAATTTTAGTTTATACTGAGTTCGCTAGTGTTTGTTTCTGTAGCCTGTTGTAAAACTAGGCAAATATCTAGATGAGTTAATGTACCCCCTGGAAGACCTCTGCCTACCACCTGCGGTGCATGTACCCCTGGTTGAGAACCACTGAACTAGAGAGTATTGCCTCAGGCTTTGTTGGGGATGGTTGCAGTGAGGGGAGAGGAGAGAGAAACTGAGGGTTGGAGGGGTTTGGTGAGTGTATTTATATCCTTTATATTCTATTTTGCATTATGCATTGTAGTTGTACAAGCAGCAAAACAGGTTTATATAAATCTTAAATAACAAGAAAAAGTTGTTTAAGCCAAAATGTGACAGTTTTTAAACCATTATATGAATAAAAACATCTGAATTTGATATACTATGTTTGGTTTCTAGAAAAATAAGTACACAGCTTACAGAGAGAATTTTTAAAATGGCTTGGACTTGGGAGCTGTATTATTCTGTGCTATGGCAGAAGTTGACCCTATTCATGCAGTTGAGATTACATCAATCTGATGCTGGTGCACAGATAGAAAATTAATAACCATTGCCTTTTTTTATTTGAAAAAGGTATATGGACAAATGTCTAGATAAAAATAAATATCCAAGTGGGGAAGTTTTACCAATTACTCTTAAAGTATTTGAACACTTTAATAGGAGAACTGCAAAGTGCAGCCTCACAATAGTTATGCCCTTTTTTCTTATTTATGTTGCATAACAAAGGCCTTAAAGATGTACAAAACTGTTTGATTACTTATAAAACTCTTAAGTGTACTATGCCCTTCACAGATATAATAGGTTTCTTCCCTAAAGATCTTTCAGGTTAAGTGGACAATATACAGTGGAGTGGGGAAAGGAAACATTATTTCTTTAATTTCATTTTTTGTATGTTAGATATTAGTTTTTGACAAATGGTCTTCATGTTACTGAATGTGTGCATAACTTCACAAACACACTTCCCCCTCTATTACTCTTCCACTGCTCCCACACAAGATTCAAAGAGAACACACATTTTTGTTAGGGATTGGGAAGAAACCTACAAATGGTGAGAAATAATCCATAAGTGCTGAAATCGATAATTTTACCTAACACTAGTTTGAGAACTAAGTCTGCTAGTTAGGGTGAAAAACTTACATCCCCTGAAATTGAGAATAAAAAGTTGTTTCAACTTGTGAGCTATATTTAATTGTAGATGTCAATCAACTTTCTGTCGGAAAAGAGAGACTAATACAATAGCTCTTGTTTTTGTTTTATCTTTTCTTTTCCTGGCTTTGCTCCAGTTTATTTCTTTTATTTCTGTTGGAGATCAGTGTTTCCTCACCTTGACTGCCTTCAATATTTTTCTCCCTTTAATCCCTGTATACAACCTCTCATTCCCTTTTCTGTATTGTTTTCTGCTGTCACCTCTGTATTTTTTCCTCCTCTGTCCCCATTAATCCTTAAACAAAAAAACCCCACCCCTCATTATCCTAGTTTTTTCAACTTAATCATTTGTCTGTGTCTCTTTCATGCTTTTCTTACCCATCCTTTTTCTCCATCCACCCCCTCATACACAGAGACATGAATCATTTACTGGAAGACACCTAACAACCAGAGGACCAAATTAAGATTAGGCCTCACTGTCCTGGGGCAATTCCTAAACACTCTCCAAGCTAATACAGAAGATCAGACTAGATGATTATAGTGATTCCCTTCTGGTTTTATGATCTTTTTATCTGAGTGTGCTCAGATTCCTATCTGAATATTGTACTTAAGCCCTGTTCAGGGGATCAATCTCTTGTTGCCCAACCAGTAATGGGTAGAATTTTTGTTTTATTTTTAATGAAAAATTCTTGAGAAGTTGAGGAGTGGGTATAGCAGCCAGAGAGGAACTGTGTGGGAACCTCATCACCCTGTGATAGTGAAGAGAAGAATTTCAATGTCATACTCTTCGGGCTTGTCTACACTACCTGCCGGATTGACAGGGGCTGATTTATCACATCTAGTATAGACGCAATAAAATGACTGCTGAGCGCTCTCCAGTCATCTCTTGTACTCCTTCAGAACGAAAAGCGCAAGTTTAGTCGACGGGAGAGCATCAGCTGTCAACTTACTGCAGTGAAGTAGCTGAAGTTGCATATCTTAGATCAACCTCACGCGGTAGTGTAGACAAGCCCTTACGTCTCCACATAATTCCACGCCCAAATTCCACTTAATCAGGCTTTGTATGGGATGTGGGGATGTCAACATTGGAGCTTTGCAAAGTTTGTATTCCCCTTTAGTGTAAAAAAAATAAATTCTGACACATGAAAATGTCAGTTTAAAAATGTCTTAGACCTCTCCCCTCAGATATTTTACTAGTAACACTGTAGGTGATAATTACTGTTTATTAATTAGTATTGCAGTGTAAAGGTCTCAGACAAGGACTGAGATCTCTTTGAGGTACAGACAGTCATCTTGCTGTGTATTTGTATGTGCTTAGCATAAAGTCTGTACAATCTAACTATATTATAGGCTGCTACAGCAAACAGATGGGGGAGCAAAAGTTAACAATGAAATAATTATGATAACTATGATGATCAGTGGACACAGCACACGAGCTGTCTAACCATTGTTGAGAATTTTGAAATGAATTCAAGTCTAATTTACTTTTCACTGTTTATGCCAGTCTGCTTTTTGGAGTGTGGTGGTGGTTGGTTGGTTTGTATTGACTAGTCACTACAGCAATGAAAACAGTTGGTCAGCTCCACTTTTGGGGCCTAATGCACTAGCATAAAGCTACATTATTGCAAGTGCTGAAAGAAATGTTTACATTGAAAACAGTTCTCTTATAAATTAAAAAGCTAACAAAATTTGAAAGAGCTTTGAAATACTTTTTTTAAAGCAGAGTTTTGTGCCCTAAGTGACAATATCCTGCTCAAATTTATTATTCCAATAAAAGTATTTTATTATGTTTCAGTAGAGAATTCATAAAGCAAGAACTTATTGAAATTTAGTGGATCCTCTAGCTTTCAGTAATTCTTGAAGAAATGTGGGAGGAAACATATTGTTTCAGTATGCTATAACTTCTTAATTCATATCATGTTTAGGATTTTTGGACTGTGGATGGTTTGTACTTGAACACCTTTATAGCGTGTCTGTCTTAGTAGTTGCTTATAGATCTTTAAAAATAACTATAGTTTTATATGTGATTTTTTTTTTTTTTGTAATATGGGGATTGTTTAGCTTTCTGTTACCAATAAAGAAAATTTCTGCACCTTTTGTTTTAACGGTGTCTGTATATTTACTATTTTTTTTCTCTTCACAATGACCCTGATTCTATATGTGGCAAGGCAGGCTGCACATGAGGTACTCTTAGCACGGGCAGCAGTGGGTAAGCTGGTAGACTGCTGCTCCTAGATAGCTAGGAAGGGGGAGGAGAGGAAGGTAGTTTGAGTTAATAGGTAAAGGTTAAAAGTGATTAAAAAGAGAAGTAGCTAAGGATTAAAAATTAAGTAATAAAAACGGGGAGTTAACAGAACAGGCTCTTTTCTTTCTTTGGGATTTCACACAGGTGCAAGGTTCTGTGCTAGCAAATCACAAAGGAGGAGCCAATGATGGCTAGATGGAGGGGTTGTTGAGGATACTGTTGGGTAGGAGAGAGGGCAAATAAGTGTTCTAATCATAGTCCTAACTGCTTAATTTGTTTGCATATTTGTATACCTTTCTCCATCCTTCTGTCTATCTCTTTATATATTGTAAGTTCTTTGAGGTGAGGGCTGTCATCATATGACTGTACAATACCTAGCACTAAAAATTACAGGAGTTGCTGGTATCAACCCCTATATTTAGTTCACTGTACACTTTCCATGATAAAGATTCTTGCACCTTTTTTGAGTTTCTTTAGCATGTTCATTGTTTGTGGCAGGCCTTTGAAATTCAACAAGAAGAAAGCATTGGTCTGAAGAGGTGCCTTTTCTTTGTGCTATGCAATTCCATTTAACTATAGTGGAGTTACAAACTGTTTGCCTTTTTCCATCTCTTACTTGAGTAATAACTGAACACATATTCTAAAGAGCAAAGCCCAGGCCACCAAAAAAACTCTAAGTACCACCTCCAATGAACATTGCACTGAGAAACACCTGGGAGCTGTCAGAACAGCTGTAACAGTCGAGGTCAGGAGGAAAAAGCAGCCCTAGACTGGGCTCCCCACTCGCCAACCCATATGTTCCTACTGTCTCATTTCCCCGTCTTCTATCCCTGTAAAGGTAACCTGTGGGCCAGGAGCTTCCTCAGCTTCCCAGATTGAGAGAGAGAGCCAGGCCAACCATTGTCAACCCCACTGCACCCATAATATGGTGCTAGCAGCCCTTTCCCTCATCATCTCCAGTCCCTGACACAGTAATAGCCTTCTGTTGCTGTCAGCTAGTACAGTTATTGCTATCATTAAAGTGGTAGATACAGGTGCTGGCTTCCTCCTTTCCCCAGGGGTGCTCAACCCCAGGCCTTGCTACCACTCCACTCCTTCTCCCAAGGCCATGCCCCCACCCCACATCTTCCCACCTCATTCTGCCCCTCCCCCAAGTGTGCCCTGCCCTTGCTCCTTCCTCTCCCCCGCAGCACCTCCTGCATGCTGCGGAGCAGCTTATCATAGCGGGCAGGAGGTGCTGGGAGGGAGAAGGAAGAGTTGATCAGCTGGGCCACCAGCAGACAGGAGGGCTCTGGGGGAGGAGGGGAAGCTGGCTGCTGGTGGGTGTTAAGCGCCTGTGGTAGTAGGTCTGTCCTGCAGTGCTGAAAGTTCAGAGTTCCAATCCTGCTAATGAATGATGTGTGGGGAGGGGGTTACATTTATATACAAAATGTATTTTTACTTTTAAAAATAACCTAGGAAATTGCATACCAAAAAACTGTGTTGAAAGAAAGTAGCTTGAGGTTTGTAAAGTCAAATACTCTAAAATTGGAAAATTCTAGAATTGCGGTTGCCAAAGTGCAGTCTTAGTTCTGCTCTCCTTGTGCATCTGCATTGTGATACAATCTTTAATTACGTGATCACATACTATTTTTTTCCATAGAACCCCTCGTTACTGAGAGTGCAGGATGAAAACACAGGGGAGAATTAAGGTTGCACTGGCATCCTTAAATCTGGCATTTTTAAACTTTCAAGTCCTTAAAAGTATAACCTAAAAATTCTTTTAACATAATTTTTTGTTATGTAACTATACTAGAAAGCTGCATCATGTTAAAGTTCCTGGTATGTTATTGTACAGGGCTTGAAATTTTTTTTATTTTTAATATCTTTGTTCCCATCTCGACTTAGCTGCACTTTTTCTTGTTGTCTACTAGGTCTATCTTTTCTTGCATTAGTCTGTATCTTCTCATTTATTTAGTATCACCTTCTTTTTTATATTTGCTCTGACATTTCTTCATACTCCCAAATCTCTATCAATACTTGTTGTCTTTCTATAACAGAATATGTAGAAATCATACAGGCACAGTAGGATTAAAAACAACCATATTTACTGAATATACGCAATGTGCAAAATCTAGTTGCATATACAAACTGCAGTTTTGGCTGGTTACTGGTGGCTTTATTTTGCATACCATACACTACACCTTGTCCTTTAAGAAGCAAAAACTTCTTGCTGCCAGCTAATGGAGTGTGTTGTCATTGGATAATATGCAGGATTTTATCTTTGTAGTTTCTGAAAAGTAGGTGTCTTAAACATAAAGCTTTACCATCTCCTGCATATATGTCCTGAAAGACCTAATGGTGGCTGCGTGTGGTGGTGGTGGCGGCGGGGAGGTTGATTTTGTCTCTGTTCTTCACTCATACGCCAGAGTTGGCTGCTATAAGAGTGAGGTAGCTGCTAAACTAACTCTGTTTTTGGGTCCCCCTTCCCAGTTAATATCTACGTTATACTTGGCTATTATGGTGGCAAGCGCTGGTGAAGCATCTAAGTTGATAATGTCTCTCTCTGATACTTATAGCTTTTCTAGCCTCCAGTAGAGTGAAAATTTACAGATTTTTTTTTTTTGCAGTGTTTTTGTTTCAGTGCAGTTTATAAGGTTCCCAGTAATAGCAGGAGAAACTGACAAAGGTCTAGTCAGTTTTCACATATCTGCAGTTTGGGAAAGCAATGGACACCAGGAGGTAACTACAGATTTGGGAAGACAGCATTCTATTATTTTACACTTAGTTCAAATTTGAAAAGTCATCTTTGCATACTAACTTAATTATTGTAATGAAAGCTTAGATTTCAAAACAGTTGGTAGCATTTGTCTGGAAAAAGTTTCCTATTTATTGTGGACAAGGGAATTTTTCAAGCCAGCTATTGTAAAACTATGTAACTGCTACAATTCTGTGCAAAGTGACATCCAGTTCAAGTAAAGGACCTCAAGTAGCGTTTGAGTTTTTGAAGATTGTTGTGTCCCCGTTTAAAGAAAACCAAACCATATCTGTGTGCACCAGTTTCCTTTAGTAAGTTTCTGTAACTCTGCAGCATTGTACTTGCAATAAACAAATGTAACTCAGTGGTAGAAAAGATGAGATGGTGACAGGTGCAGTAAAGGAAGTTAACTTGCTGTCAGTTCTGTTTAACTTCAGTGTTAATATTTTTCAAAAAGAATTCCATGCGCTGTGCTTGAGAAACTTTATTACAATGAAAATTGCTTTAAGTAAACTTCATACCATACCATTCCATTTCCTTATCTTACTCAAATTTGTGAATTCATACTAGACAACCACAATATCCGATGCAATAGTTGCTACTGTGAATGAAAGTGAGGGCATACATAAAAGTTGATCACTGAGAAAATGACTAAAGTGGAGATGGGCTGGCTTATGTGTATATAAAGTACACGAAAAAAGGTTTCCAAAATGTAATAAAAGCCCTGCAAATCATATTTTGAACGTCTTCAATAGACCACATAAAATTTATACTTTTTTAATTGTTTTAATAATTTTAAGACACGTTTTAAAAATTTGTTGATTTTAAAATCCCAGTGTTCTTTTCCTAATAGGAGACGTGCAATAGGTCATAGTTATCCAAGTAAACAAAGTTGTATTAAAATCAATGGAGTTTTATATAGTATTCATTGCATTCCCTTTACATATAATGTAATTGGGACTTGGAAAATTGCCATGTGACAACAAGCTAGAACAGGGGTCAGCAACCTTTCAGAAGTGCTGTGCACAGTCTTCATTTATTCACTTTAATTTAAGGTTTCGCCTGCCAGTAATACATTTTAATGTTTTTAGAAGGTCTCTTTCTATAAGTCTATAATATATAACTAAACGATTGTTGTATGTAAAATAAGTAAGGTTTTTAAAATGTTTAAGAAGCTTCGTTTAAAATTAAATTAAAATACAGAGGCCCTGGACCGGTGGCCAGGACCTGGGCATGAGAGTGCCACTGAAAATCAGCTCACGCGCAGCCTTTGGCATGTGTGCCATAGGTTGCCTACCCCTGAGCTAGAAGCTGATGCAAAACATGGGGTCTTGCAATATGGATTCTGTTCAGAAACCCAAGGCACACTATTCTCTCCCAACCACTGTAAGGGAGCTCATATGTTGCGCTTCTCACCAGGGGTGGACTTCTTCCTGGATCTTGATGGAAAGCTACAATCTTTGTATCAGACTTGATTAGCAGATATTTGGTAACCCTCCTTCCACCTTTTTTTTTCCACCCTCTCTCCCTAAGTGATGACTGTGAAGGGCAGATAAGATTACTGTCTTCTTTTCTTGTTATTTTTTCTCCTCATTCTTTGTGCGTGTCTGAATGTAGGTTTGTTTCTTTCACAGATCAAGGGGTATATGTAGCTAGCCCCTTTCCTATATGTGTGTTTTTTGTTTTGGTTTGTTTCAGTCTCTTTTCCCTAACCCTTTTGTCACCCTTTGGAATGTATTATACTGTGCCTTCGTTGTTGCTTATGGGAAGGGTAGATTAAAACTGGTGTAATCCTTGTAAATATTATAGGTTCCTCAGTTGAAACTGAAATTATTCCATGAGATTCTTCATTTGATTAGGTTTTTCAATGTTATATATCACAGTGATGTCTAAGCACTATGATATTTTGTTGCTACTCAGTCTTTACAGCGAGTAAAACTTTGGGGAAGCACTTTCTTCAATACTTGAATTTAATGAATATTAAACATTGGCTCTTCGAGGAGTATCCCTATGGGTGCCCCACTTTTGGTGAATCTGCGCCCCTGTACTTGTGATTGGAGATTTTTAGTAGCAGTACCCAGTTCATAGCACATGCTGCCTCATGCAGTTACATGGAACTGTGTGACCAAACCCTCGCCCCCCTGTTTCTGCTCTACTGCCTTCAGCGTGAGATGAAGCACTTAGCAGTGCCTCTGTACTTCAGATTTCTCTAGTTTTAACTTTAGAATACCAGTAGTTAGTCAATAGTTAGTTATCCTTCCCAGTTTATTTTTTTTTTTTTTAAAAAAACCCAACCCCCCACACCTTTTCCCCTCTTATTTTAGGAATTTAAATTTCATTTGTTAGGGTATCCCTTAGGGTAGCATAGTTACCCTCTCTCATGGGAGAAACACTTGTCTGAGGGGCCTGCCTGGCTCTCTGGGTTTTAAACATTGCCTCACCTGCTGCACTGTAATCCCAGTCTCTGACGGGCACTCAATGTGTCCGCTGCCTTGGCGAGAGACACAGACCTCAAAAGCGTTACCACTGCTACAACTTGAAAGCATGTGCCAGGAAGGCGAGGGACATACAGATAAAACTTTTCATGGTGGAGAAGTCTTTACTCCCCACGTCCGATCCAGGATCATGGACTCCTCCAGGGCAACAGTCTCCTAGGGCAACATCTGACACAACTTCTCTTCCACGCTGTCAGAGGAAGGAGCATTCTGCCAAGAAGGTGGCAAAAAAGCAGGTTCTTTGAGAGCTTGTTCACATTGATTCCAGTCAGGTGTGCGCACGCCGCATGCAAGTTGCTGGAAATCCCCGCCCCCCCCCCATGGCTCCTGTCGGGTCAGCTGTGGAGCCCGCTGCAGTGGTGCGTTCATGGTGCTCAATATAGGACCCCGCCAACTCAGCCCCTCCTCAGTTCCTTCTTACTGCATGTGATGGTTGTTGGAACTGCTTGTAGCTTGCTTACAAGTTCTACCCACTTTCCCTAGCTTTCTAGTGTAGTTTAGCTACTAGTTGTTCTAGATTTTATTAGTCAGTAATAACTGTTAGGAGTAACTGTTAGGAGTGGGGGGTTTCCCCTCACCGCGACCTTTTCCTTTGGGAACTTTGGGAACTTTGGGGCATGCCTTGATCCTTGGGGTTGAAGCCCTGCAATGTGCTCATGCTAATGGATGACCCCCGTGATGCTTGTTTAAAGTGTCTGGGGGAGGCACTCCAAGCCGATAGGTGCAGGGTTTGCAAGGGTTTTCGACCCCGCTCCTTTTTGTCCTTGATTTCAAGTTGAAATAGCTCTTCATGGAGGCGGTTCTTAAACCACAGTCCACGTCAGTGTCCAGGACCCACCATCGAGCTCCTCGGTGTGGAGCATGCTGGCACCAGAATCGGGACTGTGGAAGATCTCTGAGCACAGAGACTAGTGACACTGCTGAGAGGAGGGGTTTGATGGGATGGTGGGGGTCTGAGGGCAGTCAGAGGACAGGGAGTGGAGGTGTGTGTGGATGGGGCAGGGCTCCCAGAGGGGCCATCAGGTAACAAGGGAGGTTGGATGGGACAGGAGTTCCGGGGAGGGGGGAGATAGGAGGTGAGGGCTGGGCCATGACCTCCTCTCCTAACCGGCCCTCCATACAATTTATGAAACCCGATGCGGCCCTCCAGCCAAAAAGTTTGCCCGCCCCTGCTCTAGAGAACTAGTGATATAGTGGCATTGCAAGACTTAAAGTTATATTTGAGCAGTTGAGAGGGAAAGGGATTTTTAGTCACTTTTTTAAACGTTATTTTTGTTTTTAGAAACACTTTTTTTTTAAATTTCAGTAATCGAATAACATTTGTATAAATAGAAGTCTTAGTTAAAATATTCAACATGTTCCCAGTAAGCATTCCAGAGACCTCTTAGAAATCCCCCAGCAAACTAGGACAAACCAGAGAAGACATTCTTGATGAGTATAAAACCGTCAGTAAAAAACCCCCAGTCTTTTCTAGGCTGCTTTTTATACATCATAAAGAACTAGAAAAGTTCAGAATGCCAGTTTTTAATAAAATTCTTGGCAGGGAACCTTTTAAAACCCGATGGTCCTATTAAGTACTGTCTTGAATAATTAATTTATAATTAAGGGGTTTTAAAGATGTATCAAAAAGCAGAAGTTTTACAATTTGCAAAAGCACTTCTGTCCTGACACTCACTTGATAACTCTAAAAGTATTTTTACGTTAAACAAACACACCAAAGAAGTTAGCATATAAATTTAAGTGAATTTATACTCTGAGAAGTGACTAAAAATTGTTGCTTTGGATTCTATATTTATCTCATATTGACTCCACATCAAATGTATTCAGTTTACCCATAAAGAGATTGTTTGTTTGTTTTCTAATTGCAAGTCCTTCAACTCAACCTGGGATCTGAGAGTCAAGCTGGAATCTGTTCTTTTAATGTATAGATTATGCCCTTGTCTTTAGTGGAATTGTAAAGTTGTAACCCCTTGAAACTCAAACAATTTTGTTATAAGAGGAGTAGACTCCAACTCCCCCCATCATAACTGTGATGGTTCTGTGTAGCTAGCGTGCATGAGCCACTGAGAACCATTTAGTTCTCTCTCTTCTCTTCATGTGTCAGTATAGTAATGCCTGCATTTTCACTCTATGCACCTGAGGAAGTGGGTTTTTTACCCATGAAAGCTTATGCCCAAATAAATGTTAGTCTTTAAGGTGCCACCGGACTCCTCGTTTTTGTGGATACAGACAAACACGGCTACCCTCTGATTTAGTTCAGGGGTTCTCAAACTGGGGGTTGGGACTTCTTAGTAGGTCGTGAGGTTATGATGTGGGGTGTCATGAGCTGTCAGCCTCCATCCCAAATCCTGCTTTGCCTCCAGCATTTATAATGCTGTTAAATATATAAAAAAGTGTTTTTAGTTTTTAAGGGAAAGGGAGGTTGCACTCAAAGGCTTGCTATGTGAAAGAGATCTCTAGTACAAAAGTTTGAGAACCACTGATGTAGTTAGTAAGGACTGGTATAAACACAAAAGTTGTACTGCTTTAACTATACTAGTATAGTTAAAGTGAAATAATATCCCTACTATGGGTACTGCTAGATTGCTATAAAGGTGCCTATATTGGTATAATTTATTCCTGTACAGGAAGGGGAATAAGATATCTGTATAAAAGTGTCTTATACTGATATATAATTGTATTTACGCTAGGGTTTGTACTAGTATAACTGTTGGAAGAAAAATCACAATCCTAACTGAAACAGTTATACCAGTATAAAAACTGTATAGACTAGGCCTGAAACAAGCAGATGTGTCTGGGTACATGTGAGTAAGAAGGTGCCACTTTTATGTAATTACTTTTCATTGGAGAGCTACATTTTGAAACAGATTGTTTAATCCAGATGTCAGTTGTAACATCCAGTTGCAGGACAAATTTGAATGCTGAGGGCTGCTGCTGCTGCTGCTGCTGCTGCTGCTGTTGTAAAGAATTCACTGTATTGATAAACAGCTTAACAATGATTTCTTTAAATGTAAACTGGACTAGTGTTCTTTAGTGCTGGATTGATATCTCTGAAGATGGTTTCTATTAATGTATAAAATATGCAGAGAGAGTGAGTGTACAGGCTTCTCCCAGCATCCTGCAAAATGTCTCAACCCAGACCTGAAGAAACCATCTCTAGAGCTATAAGGATGGCTCACTTTCCATTCCCAGTGAATCTTTGGGGTCTATGCTTAGATTGTCAAGAGATGTCCGGAGTGATAGGTTTGGGTTTTTTGTTTTGTTTTCAAACTAGTGGACACCTCATCTGTGACAACTAACTCATTTCATATAAGGCACCAAACAGCATTCGGATGAAAACTTTCAGTATTTACCAATCTGAATTAGATTTGAGGCAGTGACCTAGGGCTGGTCTACACTACGGGGGGAAAATCGATCTTAGATACGCAACTTCAGCTACGTGAATAACGTAGCTGAAGTCGAATATCTAAGATCGGATTACTCACCCGTCCTCACCACGCGGGATCGATGTCTGCGGCTCCCCCTGTCGATTCCGGGACTCCGTTGGGGTTGGTGGAGTTCCGGAATCGATATAAGCGCGCTCGCGGATCGATATATCGCGTCTAGATGAGACGCGATATATCGATCCCCGAGCAATCGATTTTAACCCGCCGATACGGCGGGTAGTCTAGACGTAGCGCTAGAAGTGAAAGATTTTACTAATCCATTGAGCTATCATCCTAATGTTACCATATATAATTGTATAGAAGTTCCTTAGATATTACCACAGATCTGCTAAGGAGAAGTTTTCGACTGAAAGAAAATATGTGCATTGGCAGAACAGTGTTTAGGTCTGAACTTTTCATTTGTAGTTAGATTTAGGTGCTATATCTGCCTTTGGTTCCCCTGCTAACTTTAGTAGTTAAAGATCACACTTTCCTGTTTTGTAATGTTGCTTTACCCTATTATTGTCTGGAAGATCCCCACAAATTGGAAACTGACTATACAGGGTAAATACTGAAACTAACTAGGCATGAAGTGCTGTCAAGTGCAAAGTGAACAAATTTTTTTCATTAATCTTTCAATTACAGTCATCTTAGGTCATCTGTTCACAAGATCAGGTATAACAGTTTTTATGCATCAAATGTTTGGTACTTAGAAGAATATCAGTGAATGAAATGTCAACAGTTTGCTTGCTACTGCATAAATTGAGCAACAGTTTCCTCTGTAATAAAATCCTTAGGAGAAGCATGTCTTTTTGATCACTGTTTTGTCATTTGAATAAGCTCACATGTTAATTGTTCAACCCAGTATTGATGAGATTCATTTGTGGTTTCTACTCTTTATACCAGTATTTCTTTACTGTTTATTAATAAAGTTATTCTCTGTGAATAGAAAAGTGCACTAAGGATGGTATAAAGTGTTCATGCTTCGTTGTAACTTTGTAATCCTTTTGAATTCCAAGTAGCTTTACGCAAATTGAATTTTTGTTTGGTTTTTGTAGTGCTTGGGAGATGGAAAGAAATGATAGCTGGCACCTGAACTAAAATATTTGTGTAGGCACCCATCCCAGAGCTTCAGGATGAATGGGGATATGCCTCATGTTCCCATCACTACTCTTGCAGGGATTGCTAGTCTCACAGACCGTAAGTACTTCTATATTTTGTTTTTTTGTCATACTTTTTCTACGTTTTTGTTTAGTATTTTGTTTCTTTTAAAACTTAAACATGTTTAAAATTAAATTTGAAATTATGATCAACTATGTTAAGTCCTAAACTTACTATAGTAAAATTTTAAAATAAATTAGAAGTGATATGCTGAAATTGAGATGAGAAGAAAAGAAGGATAATGAAGTAAACTTGAAACTTACATCAGATGGGCACTGCATCCATATGTTATATCTTTTAGCCAAAGATTTAAATAGTCTAACAATAATGGAAAATATTGTTGAAATTATGAAAAGCTTCTGTAACAGTTGTTTTTCTTCAACTTTACTGAAGAGACAGAGGATCAAAACTAATGTTTAATAAATGAGTTTATTTTCAATGGAAAATGTGTCTTGATGATCTTTTTTTTAATGTATTCAGTGTATTTAAGATAGCTAATTTAACTAATTAAAAATCCCATTTTAAAATACTGTTTTTGTACATTTTTGATGGAATTCAAATTTCCATCCAAAACCGGCTTGATGCAAAATCATGAGTAAAAATTAATTTGATAGAAAAAGATGAATAAATTTCTTAACATAAAATATGTAAAAATTAAAAATCTGAATAAATATATGTTAAGATATATAATTGCAGAAATAATTCTGCATAGATATATCATATCCTTCTGGTTAACAAAAAGTACCAAATTTAGTTCAAAGGCTACATTTAATTGCAAATTAACATGTTTTAATGGTTGTATCAATCAGTGAGATGAAACTGTCCTTTAGGAAAATAACAAGTAGAAATGCAAAACAAGATTAACATAGTTTATTTAAATCAAGATTTCCTCAAATCATGTTGATTTTTTAGATCCATTCATCTTGGAAACAAGTGACATTGAACACTTCATCCATGCCGCTGCAACTTGCAGATGAATCAAGACATTTTAAGCACATAATCATTGAATTATGTGCAACCATATTGTTTTTTCTTTTTTCTCCCTTTTTAGTAGTTGATTCAGCTCCAAGACTAAATTGTTCTAGTATATTAATTATTGTGTGTTCTGAATTATTAGAAAAGATTTTTTTGGGAAAAAGAAATCAGTATCATATGATGTCTTTAAATTAAAATAATCCCATAATATAATCTGTGGAGTTGACCAAATTCAGTTTTTTGGTTTAAAATAGAATTCCATATTTTCTTGATCTAAGGAGAAACTTTGAGATCTTCAATTTGTTTCAAACGTACTGTGTTTCTTTTTTAAGGACATGAGAGAATAAACTGATGCAGGTCCCTTGGCTAATTTTTAGTGGAATAATTTGAGTTAACTTTTACTTTTTTCTTCTAATGCAGTTTTGAACCAGCTGCCTCTTCCATCACCTTTACCTGCTACAACTACAAAAAGCCTGCTCTTTAATGGACGGATAGCAGAAGAGGTAAACTGCCTTCTGGCCTGCAGGGATGAAAATCTGGTTTCACAACTTGTACACAGCCTCAACCAGGTGTCAACAGATCACATGTATGTACTTGGTATTTCTTCACACCAAATTGTCAGAATAACTTGTTTGTTCTGTGTGAGATTAAAATGAGTAAAGATAGATATAAGAAATGGTTTTATATATTCAAATTGAAAATATGCAAGTACATTGTCAAGTTTGTGTACTGCAGTACCAATTTGTATTAGAACAACATTAAATAGTTTTAGCTAATCAAAGTGCAAGGTTACTGGACAATTGCATATTAATAATTGTATATTTTCCTCCAGATATGTTGTTACTTGCAATTTTATAGATTGTGGGTGTATCATTTCTATATTCGTTTTCATATCTCTTGTCAACAACTTCCCCTTATCCCTGGGTTCCCTAATGCCAGGTTTACTATCCCCGTTCCTTTCTCGGGCTAAGTTGTTTCTTGCTTCAGTTATGCTTTTCCTTGGGACCTGTTTATCTCAAAAATATCACTTAAATAATCCATAATAAAAGTCCTAAAATAGTCCATTTATAACCCCCCACTGCATATAGTCTTTAAAATCTCCCACCAGCTAATGCATTGACATAGCACATACTACACTCCAACATCTTCCACCACCACTTTTCTTCTGTCCTGTCCTGTCCTGTCCTGTCCTGTCAGGACATCCACCTAAGCCCTTCCAACTGGTGTGTGACCCTACTCTTCCCAGTGGGAGCCCCTGTGGTCTCTTGCTGGGAATTCATGGGAGCATCCATCACTCCCCTTATTCCATTCTCATCTCAGAGAGGCTGATGGGTAAGGCCCTCTGCTGCTTCCCTGCCTTCACTCCTCTCTGGCCCTTGGCTCCAGTTTGAAAGTAAGCAGACAACTCCCTCTGCTGCTCTTGTGCCTTCAGCCCTCTGGCCCTGGCTCTCCAGCTTGGGAAGGTCAGCCAGCAAACCCCTCTGCTGTTCTCCTGCTTTGACCCTTTCCCTCGGGACCTCCTCCAGCTTCTTTCAAGGACCTGCTCCTTCTCAGATTCTCCCTGATCCTTTATAGCCCCAGATACTCCCCCCTACCCTCCACTTAATTGGCCAAACGGAGCACCTGTATTGGGACAAAGTATCTGGACCTGCTTTGTTTATAGGGATCAGAAACCCGGTAATGTTCTTGTACTCTGGCCCACATCCATTATTAGTCAATGATTGTACAGGAATTTGCATAATTGCTACATATTTATTTCTCTAATACTGCTATGAATATTCTTACGTTTCTACTTTGGCTCTTATAACTCATTTGCTTTGATTGGCTCCTGTACTTAGAATTTTCAATCTGTTTGTCAAGTATGCTTCCTGAGCCTTTTTCTGTCTTGTGAATTGGCTTGTCTTCAGGGCTTTACCCCCTACACTACTCTCCAGATATTCTAGTTATTTACTATGGTTGACTCTGAAGCCAATTCCCCAAGATAAGCCAATATTTAAAAAAAGCTCCCAAGCCTGCTGGGAGGGAGTGTAAACACAGGACCATCTTAAAGAAAATCCTGTAACTCCCATGGCGGGGTGGGTGACAGTCCTGTCCTGTCAAGGATTTGGCAATTGCCTGGTTAAACAAGAAGCGTGCTTAAATTGTTAGCTCAAACCTGAGTGTGATAGAAATAAGGGTTGTCTTCTTATTAATAGTGTACCGTTAAAATGACACTTTCTTGGTGGCTTTGCCATTAGTGCATTGTTCTGCGATGGAGAAGAGGAGGCTCTGAGTGAATATGGGAAGTTTTATCATTAGTCTAAAACTGGTAATAGTGGGAAAATTATTAATATGAAGACAGATACAAATACTTTCCCTCCATTCTGCGGAAAAAAGGAATAAGAATCTCAAATTCAGACACAGAGGGACAACATTTTAGACTTCTTTCTATTTATTGTTGAGCAGGTCTGTGGCTTTAACCTGTAGCCTGCAATATTTTGAAAACATTCACTTTTTTTTGTTTGCTTATCTCTTCAATCCCAGAGAATTGAAAGATAACCTTGGCAGCGATGATCCAGAGGGAGATATACCAGTCTTGCTGCAGGCTGTCCTGGCAAGGAATCCTAATGTTTTCAGGGAGAAAAGCATGCAAAACAGATACGGGGTACAAAGTGGTGAGGATATGTTTCTACTAATTACATTTTATACATTTTTTTAAAAAAAGGTAAAGTCCTCACAAATGTACGTGGATCACAAATATAACAAATTCTTATCTTTGTGTTTTACCTTTGGGTAATGTCAGGATGCTGTGTATCTTGCTTACTCCTTGGGATAAGCAGGGACACTAGAAATCTAATGGGAATTTGGTAAAAATAAGGTTAGTCTCCTCCAAATTAGTGGGATTTTGTTTGGGAAAGGGATTTGCTTGTCGCCTTTTTTTTTTAATGGCTTTGAATTTATCTTTGGCTCTTTTCTTACATTTGTCTTATACCAATGAGATTGTTAATGTGAACTGCAGCTATTCCAAATGTTGTTGTTGCAGTGGTGGCTGTCAGCACCTCAGATGGCAGGGACATGGGTTAACTGAGACCCTTGCTTCCTCGCCCTGGTGACCTCCCAGTTGCTCATGGGGCAGGATCCTGTGGTTAAATCTGTTTGAGGGAATTGTGGGAATGGTTTATATGTAATACACAAAAATATATGGAAAGTGATAAAACTTTCTGTTGTAATGAACTGAGTAGCTGTTTTGAATCTAAGTTAATTTGTCCCTGGCCAAGAATTTTGGAAAGGAGGAAACGAGCTGATGAAGTTTTTGCAGATTTTGAGGGAAAAGTTATACTTAACTATTGAATCAAATTGCAAGGGGAGATTTTGTGAAGCAAGCACAATCATTCTTAAGAAACTCACTTAAAAACTGATGGCATTTAAAAAAAATTATTAGGGATGGAAGATATTGGTAACAGCTCCATACAAAATATAAAACTTAAGGAGGAGTTACAATTAACTTAGCGATGTAAAATATTTCAGGGGATCAGAGGGAAAGATGCAGCATGCTTAAACCATTACAAAAGTTTAATCTTAATTTATACAAACTTCAAACTGCGTGGCATGTAAGCAAACTTTGAATCATAAGTGTGTAGTGAGAAGATAGAACTGGAGAAGAGAGCTAAATTTTGAGAGGAACCAGGTACCAGAGAAAAGAGTTTGGGGTGAGGCAAAGCATGACCATATTGAAGTAGTCAAAACGGATGGATTGGAATGCAAATAGCAGGCCTAAAAGAGAACCAAGCCACTTCTACTCAGCTTTGTTCATTTGAAGGATCCGGAAAACATAATTGTCATGAAATAGAAAACAATGTCCTAGTGGATAGATAATTGGTAATAACTACCCTGAAATTTGATTATGTCCTTCAAATCTGGAACACTTCGTGTTTCTTCTTGGGGTAGTTTTAATCCATGAAATTATCCATCTAACAACCTACATCTTGATTGAAATTGTTGTCTGTATAATGAAAAACATTTTAAATAAGAAGACGACAACTTTCTAATTGGATCTGGACACAGTTGGGTTGCTATTGTAACCTTACACTACTTGGTGCCAGATTTAAAAAAAATTAAGTTTGTGGAAACATAGTGTTAATTAAAACACAAACAACCCTCCCTTCCCACCAAAGAATCAGAGTAGGTGGACATTAGACAGTCTCATACAACTCTCTGAACAATGTGATGGAGTTACTAATGAGAGTTGGGACAAGATCAACTAGGTCTTTTGCTTTGTGATGCAGAAAGGTTTGTAAGCTAGAATATTACACTGTTGCACAGACAATTCAGTAGAGAAATTAACAAGGGACAAGTGGAGTTAGACACCCAACTCTCATTGGGTGTCTATTTCCTCTATATGCCTTTTCGAATCTCCTCTAGAGGTGGAGTTATTAATATAAGGTTGGTGAGGCCAGGTGATGGAAGAATGCCAGTCAGGCAGTTAAACAATTATATTGAAACTGGGACAAAAACGTGTGTTTTAGTATAATATGTCAGGACAGCAGGTGCTCCCAGAAAACTGGGTCTTCACTGAATAAACTAGGATACTGTACATCACACTGTCTGGAGTGGCTCATGCCTGTGAGTGGCAGCCTCAGGGAAGACTGTCAAAAAGCAGGGCAGAAACCCCAAACTCGTTTTATGTTCTATAATTAGATTTCATCAACCCAATAAAAAAGGTGAACTTCTAAAGCACTATAACAGTCTTACCATGGAGTCACAGACAGTCCCCTTGGGCATTCCAGTCTATCTTGCCATCCGGACTGTGTGGTAGATGGTCACTTTACATCAATAATGATGACAATATTCAGGTTACTCCCAGTCCCAAAACACCAGTCACTTATTCCAGGTCAATTGTATTCATATCTGAAACCAAACACAATGCTTGTAGCCAATACTGTAATATACTAACTAAAGATTTATTAACTAAGAAAAGAAATGAGTTATTCACAGGAAACATACACACACATGAGTTACAGTTTTATATTTAAAAAGGTAATATAAGCTTCTAAAATAAGCAGCTCTGTACATTCTTCAGGGGTGCCCCATGCTAAGCAGCATGAGGATTTCTTGCTTATGTTTATTAATCTTTGCCCCTCAGAGTCCGGACAGTATAAAGATCCCAGTTTCTCATTGTCAGGGATTTTTATCCCTTCACCCCAGTATCCAAACTGATGGGATAAGTTCATGTGCAGCTCTTCTCATCTTGGAGGGAGCGAGGAATGTAGTCAACAAGGTCTCTGCCCTTTGTTGCTACATAGTTCCTCATTTGCTTTCAGTGGGCCATCTTGTGTGCAGGATGAGCACTTCACCTTAATTAATGCTCTTTTTCCTGTTTGGTCAGTTACACAATTACAGAGATTTACAATCCAAACACTCATAACTTTATATCATGCATGATAGAGGTTATAAATGAAATCTGTATGTGCGGCATCCTACAATAATCATAATGTCTAAACACCAAACACATTCTTACAGCTCTAATATTTATCTTAACAATACTAATACACAGGTAAGACAGACTGGTTTCCAGTTATGTTTTTGTCTGTGTTCAGTGAGGCCTGAGGCCTTGGCATGAGTTGGCACCTGGTGTGCCAGTGTTGTGCTGTCCATCTTACGTGTTGGGTTCTAATAGATTCAGTAAAGTGCACAAGTGGAATTCCGTAGACTTTGAAATCTATAAACAGTATTAGTTGTAAGAATAAGAGTTCAACTTAGAAATTAGGGCTGGAAGGTTTCTTTTTACTTAGGATTTTAATAATTCTAAAAAGGAAATTTTAATATGTAGACAGATTTAGTCTTTTATCACAAGGGAGGTGGTATTTCCTGACATTAAGTGATATAGTAGTGATGTTCAGTTGACAGTAGGTAGCTAAATAGATTTTTAGGGATTGCTAAAGTTTGTATGGCATTCAGCTAGTATTTTTAGGCTTTTGGTAGCTGCAGTTGTCTGAGCTCAAATGTGGATTATTTGTTTACCCCTTCGTTTAGCTCTTTAGCCATTTTGCAAACAAATGTTGGTGATGTGCTCCGGTGGTTCTCAACTGGGGTTCCATAGCCCCCTGGGGGACCGCAAGTCCTTTCAAGGGGACCACAGGGCCCCACAACTGAAGCCCAGATCCCCAGCACCCCCCTCAGGGAGGCTGAATCCCGAAGCCTTGAGCCCTGGTGCTCCCTGTGGGGCAGAAGCCCTGAGCCAGTGGGCAGAGTTGGGGACATAAAGGTATTTCCCCCCACCCCTCCCAAGGTACAGCACAAGATCATGGCAGTCTCGGGAGCAGCTCCACACCTCTTCTCCCCCTCGGCCAGGTCGGAGGCAGGAAGCTGGAGCCGGGCAGTGTGGAGCAGCGCCTGCTCTGGCTGGTGTTATGGGCTAGACAGCAGCAGCGTTCCTTCCTGTCCTGCTGGTGCTCCAGGTTGAAGGTGTTCCTCAGCTCCCAGCCCCCTTTGGTCCCTCAGAGGCAGCTGGTAAGAGCCCCCCGGATGGGGAGACCCGGCTCCGTGGCTGGCAGACCCCTCTGGGAACAGAGACTGCAGAGGAGTCCTCCCAGCACACAGCCCCTAATACCCCTCTCCCTACACCCTGAGGCTATGCCTTCCCTGCACCCTGAGCTACTTCCTGACCACACACAGCCCCTTGTACCCCTCTCCCTGCATCCTGAGCTACCTTGCTGCCTGCGCACAGCCCCAGCTACCCCTCCCTGCACCCTGAGCTACCTCCCTGCCCTAGCCACTCCCCTGATTATACCCACAGCCATTACCTGTGTGCACACAGCCTCTAGCTACCCCCTCCCTGCACCCTAAGCTCTTTTCAAACTTTTGAGCTAAGCCTCACCACCTTTGAGTTGCACAAATCAAGCATAGCAAATCAAGGAATCTCAATGTTAAGATTAAACTTAAAAGAAATTCAAATTTTTTTAGATACAGAAATGTACACCTAAGATTTAACTCCGTTTTTTAGTAATGCAATGCAATAACAATAAAACTTTGATTGACATTCCAGTGTTTGTGACTTCACACTAGATTAAACTGATTTTTAAAAATAGGGTATTTTTTCACATTTTCTCTATCCCCCATGGTGTCAGTAGAGGGTAGCATTATGGTGGTTTTGGATTCCTTAACTGTGCTTTTCTATACATTAAAATATTTAGATTTCTTTTAAGTTTCACCTTAACTCAAAGCTGGGTTTATAATGCATAGTTTGGAGATAATTACTGAAACATACTGTCAACAGCATCTCCATATTAGCATAGCTTTTTCTTTGCATGCCCTTGGTTCTTCTTTGTGTGCTTGCTCATGTCAATTCCGTTCTAGGTGTGTGTGTGCCCGTGTGTGGTCATCAGAGATTTTTGCCTTAGCGGTATCCAGAGGGCCAGCTGTAGCTCCCCCTTGAGTGCCATGCTCATGTGTCGGTATATCAGGCGACGCAAACCCTACACCCTCCCTGTTCCTTCTTACCGCCTATGGTGGTTGCTCAGAGTGCCTTTGAGCAGTTTCATCTCCTCTAACTTTCAATCTTGTAAATAGTTTGTATATAGTACTGTTAAGTAGTTGTTAAGTGTAGTTAGAAGTTAGTCCCACTTCGCCCCAGACGGGGCATGCCCCAGTCTCTGGGGCTTAAACCATGCGCGGACTATAACAGGCCTGTGCCTGTAAGTGACCCCCACAGCAGCAGCCTCAAGTGCTTGGAGGAATCACATGTGAAGGACAAGGGTTGTATTTGTAAATATTTTCAACTCAGGACTCGGAAAGAGCAGCATATTTGTTTGCAGGCTCTCCTCATGGAGGCTGCCCTTCGTCCGATTTCCGAGCCATCCTGCCAAGACTCACCTAATATCTTGGCCTCAGTGCACAGCACACCCCGGGCACTGGGCTCTGCCCTGCATCACTTCCCATGGCTGGTACCCAAAAAGAAAACAAAGCAGAGCAGTCCCCAGCACCGGGCAAGGAGGGCCATCGCACATCAGGCAAAGGACCCACGTGTATGTGCCTCCCCAGATGGGGCTTTAGCCCCTTAAAAGGACTGCCACCAACTCCCAGGAGCGGTAGGGGACTAAAACTCCTGATTGCATCGATGCCTTCCCAAGCTTCCCTGGTGCCGAGAGCGCCACAGGCTTCCACCCACACCGCAGGAATCTGCAAAGGTGCCCTATGAGGGCAAGCCAACTGCTAAAAGCCCTCGGGGCAGTGGAGTGCTGCTGATCCCCCGAGACAAGGCAATGCTCTTCACCACAGCTCCACAGGTTCTGGAGTCACAGCCCAGATCCTCTGGGTATCACCCTTGGTCTTGTTACCTCAATTGCGGTCTCTGCGGTCTCTGCTGTCTCAACACGGATCACCTAGGGGGAGGCGCCAGTCTCCGTACTACTGACAGGAGTTCGCCCTCCCTCCAGTTGTCCTCTCAGCGCAGATCTTGGTTGCCTGCCCCATGGGAGTGCTCCCCATCATAACTCCAGTTGCCCCGGCACCGGTCCCCTCAGTACTGGCACTGATCCTCTCATTCCAGACACTGGTCTTCAACAGTGGGCAGGAAGACACAAGCGTCGATGGTTCCACTGTGGTCACTGGAAGGGGATTCCACCAGCATGGAAGGACACTTCAGCTCTTCGCCCAGACTCCATTGGTGCAGTTAGGCTTCCGAGGCCATGTCTACATCGATGGTGCCACCTTCTCAGCATGACTAGTGGCCAGCACAGTAACCTTATTGGAGTCATGGGGTGTTCTGGTCATGACGATTCCCCCTTTGCACCGCTCATCTGCTATGGCCTCAAAGCAACAAGTCGCTCCCCTAAACCTCCCTCCCCCATGGGGGACGATGCCCCAGGGCCTCCCCCAGTGGTACAGTCGTCATCTTCATCTCCGGACAAGGCGGTTGTGGAACCCTCAAGGGCCAGCCCTTCTGATGACTTCAAAGAACACCAGACCCTGCTTCAATGGGTGGCCGAGAACTTGGGTTTAGAGGTGGAGGAGGTGGCCAAACAGGCAGACACCTTGTTCAACGTCCTCTCAGCCTTTACCTTGGTCCATGTTGCACTACCAGTGCATGATGGGGTCCTCAAAATTGCCAAGGCCTTCAGGCAAACCCCATCTTCCATCCCTCCCATCTCCAAAAGGACCAAAAAGAAGTAATTGGTCCCAGCCAAAGGGTTGGGTACCTTTATACTCCCCATCTCTGGCTCACTGGTTGTCTTTATGGCCAACAAAAAAGACAAGTGGGGCACACCAGCTCAACTCCCAAAAATATAGGCCAAAAGACTGGACCTTTTGGGGAGAAAAATTTATTCCACTTTCCGGGTGGAAAACTGTGAGACCCTCTCAGGCAGATAGAGTTTTAATTTAAGGGACTCCCTCCATAAGTTCAAAGAGTCCCTTCTGCAGAGTTTGGCCCGTGAATTTGGCACCCTGGTGACCAGTGGCACTGTGGCATCTAGGTGCTCCTTCCAAATGGTGTAGGACACTGTAGACTGGGTGGCTAGGATGGTTGCATTGGCGGTGGTTATGAGGCTCAGCTTCTGGCTTCAGACCACTGGTCTTTCCCGAGAGATGCAGACCTCAATCCAGGACCTTTCATTTGATGGGAATGGTCTCTTATCTGAACAAACGAATGCAAGGCTGCATGGGTTGAGGAACACTCGGGCCACCCTTCACTCACTGAGCATACCTACACTGCAGTCTGCACGGAAGCAGTTCTTGCCGCTCCCACCGCCAAGGCCTTGGCAATCTCATTAGGGGTCTGCTAGGAGAAGGGATAGAGACATGAGTTTGTCATCACCGCCCTTCCTCCTCCCCCTCACCTGTGCAGCTCAGCCCAGCAAGGCATCCAGGAGGCCAGAAGCTCATTTTGAAGGTGCACTCAAGAGTCATGCCCCAGTCAATTCCCTGGATCCACCCTGTCCTTTTCTCAATTGTTTTCGTCCCTACTGTTCAGTCTGGTTGCAGGTCACCTCGGACCGCTGGGTGCTGGACCTAATATCTTGGGGCTATACCCTGCAATTTTCAGCTGGTCCTTCCCCCACCTCCCCTTTTCCTATCCCTCTTCAGGAACCCTTCTCACAAATAACTCCTTGTTCAAGAGGTCAAAAACCTCCTGTGCCTGGGATGGTGGAGGAGGTCCCTCGGGACATGAAAAGAAAAAGGTTCTATTCCTGCTACTTCCTAATTCCGAAGGCAAAAGGGAACTTCAACAAGTCTCTGAAAAAGTTGAAGTTTTACATGGTATCCCTGGCCTCCCTCATCCCCTTCCTGAATCCAAGAGAGAGATACACCACCCTTGACTTAAAGGACACTTATTTCCATATTCCCAGCTGCTTCCTCAGTTTCATAGCGGGCGGGCACCATTTCCAATTCACAGCGCTATCCTTTGGCCTCTCATTGGCCTCCAGGATCTTCACAAAATGTATGGTGCCAGTGGCTGCTTACCTGAGATGCTGAGGGGTCCAGGTCTTTCCATATCTCGATGACCGGCTCATCAAGGGCCGGTCTCAGGAGTAAGTGCAGAGGAGCATTGATCTCATGCATTCCATTTGCCGTGACCTGCGCCCGTTAAGGTGGATTTATTTCTCATTTATTAACTCCCATCTAGTGAATAGAGTTCATTGGGGTGGTTCTCGACTCCATGTGAGCCAGAGCCTTCTTTCCAGAAGTGCTTTTTCAGGCCATATCGGACCTGATCTCCCATGTTAAGAACCACCCACTCTCCACAGCTCACGCCTGCCTGCAGCTGTTGGGCCATATGGCCGTGTGTACATATGTGGTCAGCCATGCTCTGCAGGGGCCAGAGATGGAGCAAGCGTGGCTGGCTTCAGTCTATATTCCCAACAGGCATGACCTAGACTGGATAGTCAGGATACCGGACCTCATTGGGTCATCCCTGGATTGGTGGCTGGACACTGATTTGGTGATGGAGGGAGTTCCTAGCATGACCCCATCCCCGTCATGGATCCTGGTCTCCAGTGCTTTGGACCTGGGCTGTGCTTTGGACCTTGGAGCCCACCTGGGCGAGCTGAGCACCCAGGACTACTGGTTGGAGGATGATCTGGACCTCCATATCAACATCAGGGAGCTCAGAGCGGTTCGCCTGGCCTGTCAGGAGTTCTTGCCCGATCTGAAGGGCAAGGTGATGCAGGTCCTGATGGACAACACTGCCGTGATGTGTTACATCAACTGTCAGGGAGGTGCCAGGTCTTCAGCCCTTTGTCAAGAAGCTCTCTGTCTTTGGGATTTTTGTGTGCGGCATGCCATTCATCTGATAGCCACGCACCTGCCTGGAACCAGGAACCTCCTGGCAGTTAACCTCAGCAGGACTTTCTCCTCTTGCCTTGAGTGGCCATTCCATCCGGAGGTGGTCAGTATAATCCTCCAGAGGTGCGGGAATCCCCGGGTGGACCTGTTTGTGTCCAGACAGAACAGAAAATGCGTGTTCTGTCCAATCTGAGGAATGGATGGGCACTCCCTGTCAGATGCCTTTTTCATTCCAGGGTCATCGATGTATGCTTTCCCGCCAGCACCACTGGCAAAATAGGGCGAAAATTATCCTAATAGCCCCATGTGGCCTTGCCAGCACTGGTTTGGTGTTTTATGGAGCCTTTCGGTAGCCGCCCTGCTGCAGCTGCCCTCTGGCTGGATCTGCTGTCACAGAACCACAGCGGCTTTTTGCATCCAAACCTTGTGATGCTACACTTGACAGCTTGGCTATTGCATGGTTAAGCGCAGATAAACAGGCATGCTCGGCTCATGTCCAGCAGGTCTTGCTGGGCAGCAGGAAACCCTTCACCAGAGCTTATTTACCTGGCCAAATGGAATAGATTCACATGTTGGGCCTCAGAATGGCATATTGTGGTTGAGCATGCCTCGCTGTGGGAGATTCTGGATTATCTGTTGGATCTCAAACTGCCAGGTTTGTCCCTGTCATTAATCAAGGTCCATCTGGCCGCTGTCTTGGCTTTCCATTCTCCATTTCAAGGCATGTCGATCTTCACTCATGACGACATGGTTTTAGAAAGGTCTGGAGCATCTCTACTCACACGTCTGGGATCTCTTCAGTGTGCCCCCCCCCCCCCCGACTTGAATCTTGTGCTATCGTCGCGATAATGTCAGCTTGCAGGTGTCCGAGATTGGGGGCTTACTTTGGAGCCACCCTCTGCGGTCTTCTACAGGGATTAGAGTCCAACTGCGACTGCACCCAGCATTTCTGCCCAAGGTTGTTTCCCAGTTTCATAATGGCCAGGACATATACTTGCCCATCTTCTTCCAAAGCCTTGTGCATCAGATGAGGAGCAGAGGTTACACACCCTGAACTTCAGGAGGGTGGTGGCCTTCTACATAGATAGAACAATGCCATTCTGTAAGTCAATGCAGTTGTTCGTTGCGGTGGCAAACAGAATGAATGGTCGCCCAGTATCTGGTCAGAGGATTTCATCTTGCATCATGACCTGCATCCGCTACTGCTGTGAGCTGGCAAAAGTGCCTCCACCGGTGATGGTGAAAGCACACCTGACTAGGGCACAAGCGTCGTCAGCGGCCTTCCTGGCACAAGTAGCAATCCAAGAGATCTGTAGGGCCGCTACCTGGTTGTCTGTCCACATGTTTGCATCTTGTCATGTGCTGACCTGGCAAACTCGAGATGACTTTGGCTTTGGCAGAGCAGTGCTGCAAGTTGCAAGATCGTGAACTACGAGCCCATTGATACTGCTTGCGAGTCACCTAGAATGTAATCAACTGAGGCAAGAGCTCTAAGAAGAAAAAACAGTTACCCACCTTTTTCATAACTGTTCTATGAGCTGTGTTGCTCATGTCCAATCCATTACGTGTCTTCCTGCCTCCCTGTTGGAGTTGTCAGCAAGAAGGACCTGGGAGGACGTAGGGAGTATGAACGCGACACTCAAGGCAGCATCACAACTGGCCCTATGGATACCACAAAGGCAAAAATCTCTGACACTCACGTACGTGGGTGCGCGCACACCTAGAATGGAATGGACATGAGCAACACATCTCAACAACAGTTAATGAAAAAGGTGCATAACTATTTTTTTAATAAAAACTCATACACGAACACTAAACAAGAAACTCAAAGGGAATGCTACCATGTGATCTTCATAATATATTAAAGATGCATAGTCTCAACCTTAATTTTTTTATTTTACTATTAAGGGGAGATTTACTTGCATACCAGTTCAGTGCAAAGCAACCAGAGCATATTAGCAATTAAAATTGGGTTTATAGATGCTTTGGATCACCAGAGCTGTACAAGCTAACTGAAGCTGGCTGTTAATTTGCAATTGACTTACTACTTTAGGAGGTTGTGTGAGTGTGACTGGTAATTTGTAGAGAGATGAGGGAAAGCCAGTCCCCAAGTAGCACTGTCTTTGTGTTTTAACTGTTTCCCAGGCATTCCTCCCTCTGTTTCCACAGCAATGCTGACCGATACACATTGGAGCAGAGGCCTCAGTGCCATAGCCTTTCAAGTACACATGCCCAAATGTGTGGCAAGAGAACCTTTAAAGAGCCGTGGCAGGTGGGCCAGGTATTCTACCAGTGAGAACTCTCACATGTTCACTTCTTCGGACTCATTACACCCGATACAATTAGTGCGTTCATAATTGCTATAGAGGAAGGATGATAATTGATTGAACTTTCTCTGTCATGGTGGCAAAGAGTTATCTGAGCTCTACTTGGTTATCTGTAGCCTTTATAATCATAACAGTGGATTGAAAAAGTCATTAGTTTAGTTTTAATTCAACCTAATTTCAAAATTAATTTATATTCAAAGGTTGACAAGTCTGCGTATTCTGTAATTAGTCATTCAGGTCAAAGAAATTACGAATTAAGTTTTCAATTAACTCATAAGCTAATGGCTTTACTTGTAAATTCTGAAATAATCATTCTCTACTCAAAGTGTGTGTACTTTGTCAGTTTTCTGTTTGTTTATTATAGGTTTAATATATGACTTGCTAACTCTTTTGTTTTTATATATAGAATGAAAACTGCATAAAAGGTGGCCTGTGAAAAGCCTTTCATGCTATAGTTGTCTTCCTGATATTAGTATGATCTGAATGGTCACGTTTGGGGGTCCTATCACTGACACTCATCCCCCCTCCTGCATCCCTGCACCCTCTACTCCCCCCCATCCCCCAAATGAAGCAGGAGCAGTGAACTGCAGTCCATGAACCCCCTCAGCTGGACAGTGCAGTTTGTCCCCTCCACCAGCCCTTGTACAAGACAACCACATAAAGCCCAATTACACAAGCTTAGTGGGAGTCAAGGATTTTTCATCCCATATTACTGAATATAGTGAAAATGCCTTTATAGTAAAATGATATACATTTCTCAAACTTCTTCAGTGCAGTTAGAGAGACTTTCACTCCAGCTAGTTAAACTGTTAATCTGCTTGGAATACGGAACTTCACACCTGTCAGGTAGGTAATAACTGCTGCATTCCAAGAGGATTATCAGATCTCTTCCCTGCTGAATAAGAGAAGAGGGAGGAGTGGGAACAGGATTTATCTATACAAAAATATTTGTACCTTTTATTTAAGCTATTGCCATCAGTGATGCAGTTGTATTGATACAGCACTGATATAGATAAAATTCAGGCATTTGCCACTATGTCATTAAACTTGTTCAGTTAAAGTTGCAGAGAGGCAGTTGTACTATTATGGGCTGCTACTGCAATATGCCTATTAACTTTTCTGGCATAGATGCATTCAAAAAGAAGACAAAGCAGCTCAGTTCTAGAACTCTGTCTTTACTGGGAAAGTGAATTGGTATCCTGGTCCTCCTTCCTCCTGCAGTACTTGTAACTGTTACCAGAAGTGCGTCTTCTGAAATTCATAAATATGGCTTTTATAGTTAGCACAGCTCTCACACCTCTGTCTCCTTTTCACTTCTTTTGCAGGGTGCAACTTCATAGGGCTGCCCATTCACTCCCCACATTAGTTGGAAGTAGATAGTCAAGTGGTGGATGCAAGGATTTGAGTTGCAAAGAGATCACCTGAATGTCTTTTATGTGTCTTGTCTACACTGAATAAACTTACCAAAAAATACAAACCATTTTGAACATCAGTTAAGTTTGCTCCAGTGTCAAAACAAGTGAGACAAGCTTTTGAGCTTACACAGAGCTCAGATCATGACCTGACCACTGTGTAGGCTCAAAAGCTTCTCTTGCTCACCAACAGAAGTTGGTCCCATAGGGGAATTTATTGACTCTTGGGCAGCTCTGATTTCTTTGAGCTCCTCCACTCATCTCAGTGCAACAGGAATAACAACTCAGTTTCTCATTAGAAGCTCTGTCTGGCTTCAGACACCTGTACACCCACCCTGCCCCACCCACTGCTGAACAGTAGTAGAATTAATGGCCTTTCCAGGTCAGTTTCCCATTAGAGGAGAAATCAGTGATGCAGAGTCTAGAAATTTTCTTAATGTAACTGGTTTTAATATTTAATATATTGAGATATACCTAGCTCATAGAACTGTAAGGGACCCTGAAGGGTCAAGTCCAGTCCCCTGCCTTCACTAGCAGGACCAAGTACTGATTTTGCCCCAGATCCCTAGGTGGCCCCCTCAAGAATTGAACTCACCACCCTGGGTTTAGCAGGCCAATGCTCAAACCACCGAGCTATCCTTCCCCCAATCTATGTAGTTTTATTTACAATACGTACACCTGTCCCTGAACAGAGATGGTCAAACCGCAAGCAGGGAATCACCTCTTTGAGGAATCTTAGCCAAAATACCAATGCCCTATTCCAAGGCAGCAACTCTTCTTGAAGAATTGTCTCTAGACGGATTAAAGCAGAGAGAGCAAACTACCCTGCTACCTGCAACAGCTTCCCTACAAGGTGGTAAAAATACAACATTTCTTAAAAAAAAAAAAAAGTGCTTGTAAAAACTAGGTGTAACAGTGTTATCTGATCCTCCTTCCCCCACCATAATGTGAACACTGGATGAGAGATTCTTGACTGTCTCTTGCAAATGGCGTCACCTTCTAATCAGGGCCCTTCTTAAAGGGCATAAAAGTCACAAAATCAATTGTAATCTTCCTTGAGAAGCATGAGTTTGTTGTAAACGTGGAGAAGTATGATCTGGCAGCAACACCTGTGAGTAATTCTGGACATAATACAATAGTAACCAAAGAAAAGGTTCTCATTTCCAATGAGAAACAAGAAAATATTCTGGACCTAATTCAAGAGCTGTCATTTGCACCCGTGGCATCAGTAAAAGCCCGAATGCAACTCAAGAGCATACTAATATTGTGTGTGGAAACTCTTCAATGGCAATGTTTCCATGTGAAGTCAGTAAAAAAAATCCTGCTTCCTGAGTCTTCAGTTTTGTCCTACTTTACGTACAAGGAGAGGTTCCACTCTCTATGCTCTAGTTGTTCCACTGGTGGACCCATTCCATAAGTTCATTTCAGGCCACCTAATGTTGTAGTTTGATTGAATGGCAGTAACAACCAATTCCAAGCTTGCTCAGTTTTGGAACTTGTTTTTAAAGGGTCAGATAACACAGGACACAATGGACAGCAAAAACATATAAAGTGGTGGAACTTGAAGCAATTAGGGCCATCATACTTCACGTCTAAGAATATAAGAATGGCCATACTGGTTCAGATCAATTGTCCATTCAACCCAGTATCCTGTCTTCCGACAGTGGCCAATGCCAGATGCTTCAAAGGGAATGAACAGAACAGGTAATCATCAAGTTGCCCATCTCCTGTCGCCCATTCCCCGCTTCTGACACACACAGTCTAGAGACACTTCAGAGCATGGTTTTGCATTCCTGCCCATCCTAGCTAATAGCCATTGATGGACCTATCTAGATATAGACCTGCAGAATGTTTCTGTACTAGTCATGACAGGCAAGGCTACAGCAATGGGATATGTGAACAGACAAGGGGGAACAAAGTTTTGAACTCTTCATAAGGAAGCCAGCCTATACATTGGACACTACATATCAGATGGTGCATATTATAATGGACTGGCTAAGCAGGATGGAGAGAGATCCAGGGTGAATAGTTCCTGAGTGTGAGAGTCATTGTTTCTTTCACCCAAGGCTTCAGATTGCTGAGCTTAGACCTATTCACCTCAAGGTCAACGACTCATATGTCCTTAACAAGATAGGGACCTAGAAGCAATGGTGAAAGATGCTCCTTTTCATGAGCCACTCTCCATGTGTTCATTCCGAAGACTATCCGTAACTAAAAAGGTCACAGCAGAAACCAAGTCTCAGTAACAGTTGTGCCTCACTTCACTTGGTGACATGGTTCTTAGACTTAATCCAGATGCAGACCACACATTTGGTAGTGCAGCCTCAAATCAGACCACTTGGCAACAGTGCCAAACATTCACCAAAACCCTAATTTGCTATGGCTACCAGCCTAGAATTTGAAAAGTAGAAAATGAGTTCTCCAGGAACTCCCAAAAGCTCTCTGCTATTTTTATGTTTTCTTGAAAGAAAATGAATACACACAAGCAAAATTCAGATACTCCTGTTATAAATGACACGTGAATAATTTGCAAATATTAGGGATAACCTAGAGTGCATGCAGTGTGGCTTATTTATATGTCCAAAACCATGCACCCTTAAGAAACACGTTTCAGCCATTTTGAGCATGATGAGCTAGGAAAGAACTGAGCTGATTGCTAGACACAAGTACTTCCCCCATTTACTAAGGACAGCATCATTGATAAATCCTTCCCAGGTTAACAGGCACCTGCAAGCCCTGCTTTTTTCTTCATAATGAGGATCTCCTCCTTAACTGTTATCTCCTCTTCAAAGAGTACTTTGGAAATATATATTTATCCATGAAGCCTCAGTATGGCAGCATGAGATTCTGATTACAACGGACCCAGCATTAATGCTGAAAGTTGACTTTTTCTTCCTCGGGACAAAAGGGTGGAGGTATTACTGTCCTCTCGAGTCCCTTGAACACCTTAGATACTAGAAGGATGACCAAAATATATCTATCCAAAGTTGAGGCCTCCAGAAATTAGAGATACTTCATGTTCTGTAGCAGCTAGCCATCCAGTAAAAACAGCCTAATAGGAAGATGGATTAAATTAAGAGTCTTGGAAACTTGCAAATATAGGTAGGCAACTCCATTTGTGGGTATTGATGCACACACAGCTGAGAAATGGCAGAGATTTGATGGTCAGAAGGGTTGAATGCTTCATTTAAGGAAATCTGCAAAGCAATAACTTTGTTTTCGAGACACTATGAAATGTCCATCGTGTCTGCTGCTGTTAGCTTTTAGTAGGAGAATTTTATAATAAATTATATTTCAGTAACTGGTCATGCCCCTGAGACTTAATATGTACATAATTAATCATTCACCATCCCAGGAACTGCAGTCACTATGAACATCCCATTTTGAAGACATAATGGACATCCCCCTTCCCTACTTATGAATTTCCCTTCTCAAACCCCTTATGTCCAGTAGGCTGACCCACCCATTTAATTGGCTAATTTTCCAAAGTTGTTATGAAGTGCTTTTGCTAATGTAAAGTTTAGTTAGTGTTTATTTCAACTTTGGTAGCTACCTACTCAGGATATGATTTTTAAGAGGACGTCTAAAGCCACATACAAGTCACACCTTAGATTCTGTCTCCCTACTGCATCATAGCAAGTAGTTATTGAAAGGTCTAGGAAAGGACATTTCCAGGTAAAAATAACCTTTTTTTCCATTCATACTTCTATTTCTGTAGTGCACCATAGCTGAGTTTATATTGAAATGATACAGAGGCTGCAACAGTTACAAAACACAACTGCTTGTTTGCTCCTTAGGATAGGCATGATAGTGGGTTACTGCTATGTCCATGACATACACTCTAAGAAGGTAAGTTAAAAACCTAGATACTGTTGTGATCCAGTTGCAGAACAACACTACTTTTTCTTAGAATTCAGAACTATAACGCATGAAGAATTCCAAATCATACTTCTCCCTAACACAGAGGCACAACTCATCCCCCTGTATTCTAGGCTGTCTGCAGACTGAGTTCTGCTAGGTCCAGATTACATGCTTCCCTAGAGAGTCACCCTGCCTGCAACCAGGATTATGAAAACCCCTGAGAATCTGAAGTGATAGATCACAATTTTAACAGTTTCAATATATCACAGTTACACTCATCCTTCATGATAGATGCTAGCTGTTTGTATACCTTGGGATACAATTCAAGGTCTTCATATATAGAGCTCTTCATAATCTAGGCCCAGATGATTTAACAGATTGCCTTTTTGCCCTGTGTTTCTTCCTGATAGATACAGTTGTTTGCAACAGTTAAAGCTGAATCAGGACTGGATTGAGAAGCGTATTTTTCTCTGCATTCAGTTGAAGCAGGCAAGAGATCTGCTGGACTCCCACATAAGATAAAGTTTAAACCATGCTACAAGTTTGCCTTATTTAACTTGGCCTATTTTTACATTTATTTCCCTCCTTCACTTGCTTTCATTTCAGTTTAACTTTGTCCATCCCTCCCACCCTCCCTCTCGGCTCTTACTAAAGTAAAAGCTGTTTTATCCGGCACTTCAACTGGAAAGCTCTGATCATCATTTAAAGTCGGGCTTATAGTCCAGTCGGCGTGGGGCCCTGCAGGGGTTGGGGCATGGGAGGGGGTGTGGAGTGTGGGCTCTGGGAAGGAGTTTGGGTGGGGAGGGAGCTCGGGGCTGCTGGTTGGGGCATGGGAGGGAGTGCAGAGTGCCGGATCCAGGGGGCGCTCACCTCAGGCGGCAACCTGTCTGGCTGCTCCTAGGAGGTGCAGCAGGCGGCTGTGTGTGCTGCCTCTGCCCGCAGCTCTCATTGGCTGTGTTTCCCATGGGAGTTGCAGAGCCAGCACATGGGGTGAGGCGGGGGCAGCGCGCAGAGCTGCCTGCTGCGCTCTGCCTAGGAGCAGCCAGGACAGGTAGCTACTTGCAGAGAGCTTAGCTCTCCCTGGATCTGGCACCCTGTGCCCCAACCCCCTGCCTGAGCCCCTTCCTGTACCCAAATTTCCTCCTACAGCCTGCACCCCAAACCCCTTCCCTCCACTCCACCCGCACCCAAACTCCCTCCCTCTTAGTTAACTGGCACCCCCCATTCTCCCAACATACCAGATAAAACAGCTTTTACTATATTTTGGAATTGATTCCTTTATGGATAGTATGTTTTTCCTTGGGGGCTATTGCAATTTATTCTTGTTCAAGGTTTTTTTAATTACTGCATGGCTGTATGCAGTATTTGACTGGTTCTCTAAAAAATGTTTCTTGTTTGATTGTATGATGCTTACTGGAAAGCGCAAAAACCCTCAAACATGCTGGGGAAAAAAAATATTGTGTGTGGATGTGTGTTACAGGCCACTGGTTTATTACTAGTTCATTTTCATGGATGTTGCTGTAAAGCCATATTTGTCTGTTCTGTCATTTGGGAAATACTGTTGGAGAACAATAATTTAATTTGGCTTTAGACCCGTCATATCAACCCAATCCTCTCACCCAATTTAATAGCTTAGAAGTGTTTTTCTTGCTATTGTAAGAAGTATTGTTTAATTACAGATTAATTATTTTACTGTTTGACTCAACTGTGGTGTGTAATCCAGGTCCCTGTTGTAAAATACGAAGAGTTTATCATTGTCTGTATTTGCCTACAGGAATGGGAGAGATGGGAAAAAATAATAAATATAAAAAACTACCTTTGAAATGCATTCCTGATATAGAGCTGCTTCTTAAGTGAATTTTGTATATAATCTAATACATACATTTAAGAGTATGTATCATAAATATGAAATATACATGTTAAATGGAGCTGTGTGTGTAAATGTTTTTTCTAATTTAATTGTAAGTACAGGATATTAATGTAGTGAGTGTACCCTTTATATTCCTATAAAAAAGTAGTTCCTCAAGAAAAACCTAAAAGTTGAAAATGTACAACATATACATATGGTAACATTTGATTTTTTTTATTTTATTTTTTTTAAACAGGAATGATGATGCCACAGTATAAACTTTCTCAGAATTCCATGCATGGTAGTCCTGCATCTTCCAATTATCAACAAACCACTATTTCACATAGCCCTTCCAGGTAATATAGTGTCTACACTAGGGAAGGGGGCAAATCCATTCTGAAGTGGTGGTCATATTTGTTCTGAGTCTGTGGGTCGGAATTAAAATTTTAGTCAGGAGGCAAACACTGTATTCTTGTCCAACCACAGAGCGAGCCTCTTTAGGTAGCACAGTTAAATATGGCATTTAAATGCAGACTTTTAAGAGGGTAAATGCATTTATGAAACCAGCTGTCCTTTGTTAGTTAATTCATCCCTGCGTGCATTCCTTTATGACTAATCACCCCCTCACCAATTTTTGGTGAATTTTCAATACCTTCTGCCTCAATTTGGGAATCCTTCTCTGGAGGCTTCTCTCCCACACTCCTGTAATGAGAGATTGGCAGTGGTGGCAGGAGGGACTGGGGCAGAAGTGGGGGAGAGATAAGGGACCCACTCCTGCAGATTTGGCAGCAGCAGCAGAATTGAGGTAGAGGGGACAGGAGGAACTTCATATTTAAGCCTGTACTGTGGGGCGTTGTGAGAGCAGCTGTACAAAGGACTGCTGATAAGAGGATGGGTTCAGGTACCTGTGGCCAGTCAGACATAAGCTTCTTTCTCAACTCTGCCTACAGCAGCCCCTCTGAGCTGTATCAAGAAAGGCAGATGCAGTCTGGATAGCTTCGTTAATTTTGGATGGGGCTGGATGGGAAAGGGTTCAGCATGTGGGCTGTATGCTTGACACTCTTGGTTTACAACTAACAAACACAGTTTGCTTTGTTAAGCTTTAGAACTCTTTTATTTGGCACATTACATAATGCATTTATATACTTTAATGTAAGTTGGCAAATAAAACTGTTCTGCCCTTCAAGATATACCTTTGTTTTTTGGAATGGTGTTGAGGAAAGTTTTTTCTATATTTTATGGATTGCAAAAAAACCTAACCACACAACTCCCCTTCCCCAAAACCCCATCTCTCTGAAAATATTTTGGTTTTGCAAAATGCTTGTTTTCTTTACTCATCTTATTTCTTGAGAAGACTACATTATAATAAATCTTCTTTTAAGATTTAAAAAAATTATCTACAATTCTGAGTCAGTGATGGTATGTTTAATATTTTTAATATAAAACTACATATAGCATTGTCTACAAGGTAACAAACAAAACGCCTTGTAACAACGTTATAAAGTCCCTTTCTGTCTATTTGTTGTTTTGGGCTACGCACAGCGAATTCTCAAAAATAAAAATAAAGCACCCTCTTCACAAAGATTGAGAGAGAACAGTGGCAAATTTCAGAAGTGAAAGTACTGAGAGGAGAAAAAAATTCTTTGTTTCCCTGTTTACACTGTTTCAATCTTTGTCTTAACTTTAGTTTTATTTCAAGCAATTGCTCTGTATTTGTTCCATTCAAAAATCCGTTGTACATTATACCTCCTAAGATCTAATTAAGTTTTTATAACAAGTAATTGATAGTTGCTGTTGTAAAATCAGACAACAATATTTCAGAGGCGGGGGAAAGGGTCACGGCTGGACTACTTAAAACACAAAGCTTCAAGGAAAATATTCTAAATTTACTGTAGTGTATAATAACAATATTAAAAATAATTTACAAAGCAAATTCCCTGTTCCATAGTTACTCCTTTCTTTGCCTTACCCAAGAGCGATTTCCAGGGCTGACTGTTGAGTTTTTTGGTTATGGCAAGTTTGTTGCAGACTTGCTGCTAAAATAGAGGAGAGTATTACCCAAACAAAAAGGACCTGATCCAAAGCCCATTGAATTAATAAATCTTGGATTAGCCCTATAAAGAGGATGTATACTTCCTGAATCACTTTTTCTCTTGCTTTATTTATGTCTTTTTTATAAGGCTGATTCAAAGTTTATTGAATTCAATTGGCTTTGGATCAGGTCCTCTTTGTCTGGGTAATACTCTCCTTTATATTAGCAGTGTAGTCTTGACAGAGAAACAAAGTTCTATGAAATCTTATTGGAATGTCCAGTTATTAATTTACAGTATTATATATTTATCGGTGAGCTACTGAATTAAACTATAACAAATCAAAATGCCCTCTTAAGGATCTTTTTGTCTTTCAGTGCCCACACTGAACTTCTGTTAAGTTTAATGGGAGTTGCATGTGCTCATAGTGAGAATAGCCTCCTCCCTCCCCATCCCAAAGTCCACTTGGCTGTTGTTTTGGTTTTCTTTGACTGCACAGAAGATAGTGACTTCTGCCCAGCCTCAGGTAGTTTTCAGTGGTATAGAACACTCATATCATGTGATCTAGGTCCCCTAGAGACACATGGAACAAGATTGTGATCTTTTAGAATAAAGCAAGGTCTTTGGTTTCTAGAGGCTTAGAAACGGTTGCCAAGCATTCGGTTTTTGACCAGAACGCCTGGATGAAAAGTTGGGTCATTGTAGTCTGCCTGTAGATAGGAAAAGGAGAGGAAGAGGGGAACATATATCTTAGCTCATTTTCATCAATACTTTTGCTTGATATTCCATTAGAAGGCATTCTGTACTGTCATTTCTTTGAAACTGTATCCAGAAGAAGAATTCCTGTTCATTTTCTCAAGCAGATAAAGCCCCCTATTTTGTCTACTTTTTTCTTTTGTTTAAGGCTAAAATGAGAAGCCAGGGAATGTTCAAAGAATAATTTCTAGTGCATTGTCAAACATAAGTGCTATGTCATGTTACTTTTAATTAAAAAAATAATTAATTTTCAGATTAGCTTGCTAAACTTCGTTACAAATTTGTGCAAAGTGCTGGAATTTGTTCCTTGGGCTCTATAAAGCATTTTGTAGCAGAACTATAGAAATCAAACAAATCTTCACAAACCATATAACGGACTCCAATATATTTTAGAAAACTGAACTGTTTGAAAATGAATTGCCAAAACTATGCTCTAGATGCAATGAGACCTAGGGAATATATGGATTCATCGATAATGTTAATCAAGCTAGTCATCACATGAAAAATTATTTGGTTTTGATTTTCATTCAGGTTTTTACTAAGCTATGAGTAAGCTTTTGTAAGCTATGATTAAATTTTATTTTTCTGTAATACCTGGTTAGATCGTTAAACAGCTATTTACTTTTTCTAGGTATAGTTCTTATGAATGGAATTTTTTCTCCTATTAGTTCTGATTAATGCAAATGTAGCTCTTAAGAAATAATTGAATCAGAGAAAGTGCAAGCAATTTTGTGAGAAATGTTACTCTTAATAGGTGTTTCTTGAATCCACTGGATTACATGGCTGACCTTGTAAAATTTTGTAGAAGAAGTATAAGAAATAAGATGCCTACACTGGATTTCCTAACTTGTACTTGGGTTTTGTTTTTAGCCGGTTTGTGCCACCACAGACAAGCTCTGGTAACAGATTTATGGCACAACAGAACAGCCCAGTGCCTAGTCCATATGCTCCTCAAAGCCCTGCAGGATACATGCCATATTCACATCCTCCAAGTTATACACCACACCCTCAGATGCAACAAGGTAATTAGATCATCATTCTATTCTCAGAACTCAAGATAACTTTAACTTTGTGAGGATATTTAACAGTTCTGTAATTCCTTTCAAAGGGCCAGACTCTATTCACTGTTCATGTGCAAAATTACATTCGGTTAGCAGGATCTGTGTGTGAATAAGTTAGGCAGGAATTTGTCTAAAGTGTGCAAGAGGCTGCAAAATTAGCTAACTGCCCTTTAAAAAAAATCAGCTGGCATTTTATCCCGGGTTGGGAGAAAAATAGAATACAGCAATATCAAAAAACCTTGCAGAATTGAAATTTATTGTTAAATGGTTTTCAAACATTTTAAGTCCTTTTTATCAGCATAACTTGCATTTTCTCTAAACAAACTGTTCTTAAGGCTTAGTTACTTGATGAAAATGTAGGATAGTTCTGTATTTCATGTTATATATATCATCTATCACTATTTTGTGTACTAAAGGTAGTGATGAAAACTTGATGTGAAGATTTTTTCCCCCTGTATAACTTCAGGGAATGAACAGTTGCTAGGCTGTAACAGTAACTTAGAAAATTGGAGTTCGGTCCAGGCCAAGCCACAAAACAGAGTTTGAACCCTCTCAAAGTTCAAAGATGTTACACTTATCTTTTCTTTAGGGTGTTGGTAGTAATAGGGGCCACCACAAAATCTGGATCTTGATGTGGATTCCAAACTCCTTGCTTCCCTCTGACCATTTACATTTGGGGTGGGTTTACATAAGAATATAAGAACGGCCATACTGGGTCAGACCAAAGGTCCATCCAGCCCAGTATCCTGTCTACCAACAGTGACCAATGTTAGGTGTCACAGAAGGAGTGAACCTAACTGGTAATGATCAAGTGAGGGATAGCTCAGGTGGGGAGGGATAGCACAGTGGTTTGAGCATTGGCCTGCTAAACCCAGGGTTGTGAGCTTAATCCTTGAGGGGGCCACTTAGGGATCTGGGGCAAAATCAGTACTTGGTCCTGCTAGTGGACTAGATGACCCTTTGGGGTCCCTTCCAATTGTAGGAGATAGGTATATTTCTTAAAAAAAAAAAAAAAAAAGTGATCTCTCTCTGCCATCCATCTCCACCCTCTAACAGAGTCAGGGACACCATTGCCTCTAATCCATCCGTTAATAGCCATTATATGGAAACTTAGCCTCCATGAATTTACTAGTTCTCTTTTAACCTGTTATAGTCCTAGCCTTCAAAACCTCCTAGCAAGAGTTCAGCAGTTGACTGTGTGCTGTGTGAAGAACTATCGTCCTTTATTGTTTTAACCGCACCTCAATTCATTTGGTGGCCCCTAGTTCTAATATGGCACAAGTAAATAACTTTATTCGCTTTCTCACCCCACTATGATTTATATATTTCTATAATATCCCCCTTTATTTCCGTTTTCCCAAGCTGAAAAGTCTGAGCTCGTAATCCTCGCCTCATATGGGACCCGTTCCAACCCCTAATACATTTTAGTAGCTTCCTCTGAATCTTTATTAATGCCAAGTAATATCTTTTTTTGAAGACGAGGAGACCCATCTGTAGCGCAGTATTCAAGATGTGGGCGTTCCAGGATTTATATAAGGGCAATAAGATATTCTCCACTTATTCTCTATCCCTTTTTGAATGATTCCTACATCCTGATTGATTTTTTGACTGCTGTGCACAGCTGCAATGGGTGTCTTCAGAGAACTATCCATGATGACTCCAAGACTCTTTTCCTGATTAGTTGTAGCTAAATTAGCCCCCATCATATTGTATGTATAGTTGGGGTTATTTTTTCCAATGTGCATTACTTTACATTTATCCACATTAAATTTCATTTGCCATTTTGTTGCCCAATCGCTTAGTTTTGTGAGATCTTTAAGTTCTTCATGGTCTGTTTTGGTCTTAACTATCTTGAGCAGTTTAGTATCATCTGCAAACTTTACCACCTCACTTGTTATCCCTTTCTCCGGATCATTTATGAATAAGTTGAATAGGACTGACCCTTGGGGAACACCACTAGTTTGATTCAAACCTATCTCTACTTATAATTAGGGTCACAATATTCTCCCTGATTTTACTGGGGCAAAAGTGGCTGTCAAATGCATTGCGTATAGAAGTGACCATCCATCCCTGAAACAAGAAATATTTAATACACCTCTATCCCTATATAACACAACCCGATATAACACGGATTCGGATATAACGCAGTAAAGGAGCGCTCCAGGGGGGCGGGGCTGCACACTTCAGCGAATCAAAGCAAGTTCCATATAATGCAGTTTCACCTACAAAAGAGAAGAATGAAGACCTTGTTGCAATCTCTGAGGAAGAAAGCATTGCAAGGAATTTATGGGGAAAGCAGAAATGATACTTTCCCTACATATGCCCATCTTACAGTGAGATAATTGGAGAAGGAACTTTTAACATATGTTCAGTATTTCTAATCTTTGTGGTAATATATTATTTTCATAATTGTGGTAACTAACAAAGATGTAAGCTTGTAAACAAACATGACCAAGAACAAATTCTATGCCAAAACACCCAGAAAAATGGCCAAAAATATAATTTTCCCTAGAATAATTTAAATTTGCAATCTAAATTTTCAAATGGTATTGATCTTTCTCCATTTTAATTTTATTACTGTTTTTCCATGTATGTGATGCTACAGCCAAAATTTGCCATGAGTTACACTGACTTCATGAAGAAGTCTGCATTCTGTACATATCTGTTAATGTAGGCCTACTGTTTTCCCTGCCTGTTGTGGTTCTTCACATTTTTTTTTGAGATATAGCTTGAACTTTTTAGTCTAATCTTGTGATGATAGAACCTTTGACCTTCAGTCAAGGAATTTTTCTAAAATTTCATTTTTCCTTTCCAGTGGGACATTTGTCGTTAACAAATGTGTCTGCAGCTATTTCCAGTGTTTCCTGGCTTGACCCACAAGTGTTCACCCTTTATTTATGCCTCTAACTTCTCCACTCTAACTAAATGCAAGTCTAACTTATTAAAGACTCTTGTATATTGTACAAGTATATTTCACTGAGTAAAAAGAATTGGTCATACTGGTACAATATCATAAATCCCTGATAAAAGTTAATTCATAATTCTTGTAACTACTTGTTGCTGAAGCAGTGCTGGTAAATTCAATTGATTGCCAAACCTTGTGTTGATCTCTTGCTTATGTGTATTATCAATAATTGGACTTAAAGCATTTTAATATTTTTATAATTTTTTTTTCTTATTTCAGCTTCAGTATCCAGTCCCATTGTCTCAGGTGGGATGAGGAACATACATGAAAATAAAGTTTCAAGTCAGTTGTCTGGCAATTCAGCTAATCACCATACTGATAATTCTAGACATGGCTCAAATGAAGACTACCTACAGATGGTGCACAGACTAAGTAGTGATGTATGTTACAGACCCCAACTCATTTTTTATATGAAAGGAAATGTTTGACAAATATTTGAATTGTGTGACTGGTCTAAAAACCAAATATTTTGCTGGGTTGCTGTTGACATTTGAAAAGGAGTAATCAGTTTAATTAATTTTTCAGTTTCTGTTTGTGTAGGTCTTAATTTTCAAATTTATTTTAAATGACCACTGTTTTGCTTGAAACCACTTTTGCAACATTTATTTTGCATTGAAGAAAAGTGAAAATTCTCTCTACATATTAGCTTATTTTAAGAGGCAATTTTGCCTTGTTTTAGTTGCTCAGATACTATATTGATGTGGACAGGATAAGAGCCTATGTTGGTTTCATGACGCATTTGAAACACTCTGTTTAAAAAGTCTCTGTTGTTAGTGTTATGATCCTGTCAAACCTGATGAAAGTTTCTTTTGACTTTTTATTTTTACTCAGTACCTGTGAGCTCAAATGTCTTGCATGGAAATTTGTTTTTCTGGCATCTGTGACTTCAGTTCATATAAAGGGAGGTGAAATCCATACTCTAATAACTGATACACAGTTTAATAGCCTTTAAAAAAGAGAGTGGTGCTGTGAACTCATCCCAGATTCTTTACTAAATGGGTGATGAATATTCCACTTAATGAGCTCCTCATCCTGCCAACATTTTCTCAGCCTGTATATGCATCTTGTTGAGGTAATTCTTTACAAGCATGATATGTAAGAACCACTAAGAATTTTTTTTGACATCAGTTCTTTGAGCAAAGCTGTGTAATAATGCCCACTACCAGTTATGAGAGGGTCTTGAACTTATGATATTCAGCATCAAGTCAAGCCTCTACCAAAGTAGTCACTACATTAGCTTGCAGGAGTAGTAGACAGTTATCTATATAAACTAGCCAATAGAGTGGGAGGGAGACATAACACACACTATACAAGCGTGATACACTTTCTCACAGAGGACTATATCAAGTGTGATAACACCTGGATCCTTAAAACCCTGAGCACAATTAACTCAGTAAAACCAAGAGAGGGTGAATCAAATGCATCATTTTTGTGTATTAAAACCAAGCACACAATCATTTAGCTGTTTCCAGATGATTGTGTTCACCAAACAAGCAATGAACAGTTAATGGAAAATCCATAACTACAGTGTGAAGTCAACAGTATTACCTTTGTAATATAAAAGGAGCATCCTGAAAATCCAGGTAGTCTCTGCTTCAATGATACAACTTCACTAAAGTGTGAAGCTTCTTCTGGCATCAAATATACGTTTCCCACAGTTAATTCTTATTTTAAAGGTACGCTGTCAAAGCAATCATCCATTTGTTAAAACAAGCTTTCTTGCAAAATTTAAGAACTGGTAGAAATCTTTCAATGACATTTAAAAATAATGATTCCAAGACAGGGGTTTTTTTTTTCCTTTAAAAAAAATGTTGCCACACAGTATATGCAGCACAAAGATTGAAGTGATATTGTAATAAATGAGAAGCTGGAACAAATTAAGCATAACTGGTCTACTGTCATTGTTCAATTTGACTGCAGAAGGTAAACAAAAATAAAGTACATTCAGGTTTTTAAATCCTTTTATATTTTAATATTTTAAGATGAGTTAAGGAATTAAAAAAACAAACAACTTGACAGCATCACTTCAGTTAAAGCAGGCACCTGATTGCATCCAGTATAGTGAGTATTGCAGAGAAGTTTTTATTGTAATTTCCTGCTTTCACACACTTAAATTTCTGAAACATTCTGCTTTAGAGTTGAAATTTTCTATACTTAAATGTCTCTTTAAATGTTGTTGTTTTTTAGAAAAAAAATGAGCAAAATTCAACTTTGAATTTTAGAATGCAAATATTACTTCTTTCAGTAGTGTCCCCATGGGTGCGCCGGTGTAGGTGTGGCAGCTTCTCCTGCACCTGGAGTGGGACATCTTTGGTAGCAGTGCTCATTGGGCTGAACATGCACTACTCCCCATCTTACACTATGAGGGGCCTCTATATAGAGGGCTGTGTGGTCCACAGACCCTCAGTTCCTTCTCAACCATCTTTGGTTTGGGATGGAATCTGCTAGCAGAGTCCTCTTCCTTATCCTTTAGTCACATTCTCCCTAGTTTGCCTTAGTATATAGATGTTTCCATTTGTTTTTCTCCCTTTAAAAAAACCAAACTTTGTTCTCTTCCCTCCCTGTTATGTGATACTTCCCATTTTCCCACCCTTCCTAACTTGGACCTCTCCCCCTTGGAAGTATGCCGGAATCTCCAGGATTCAAGAGGTGTCTCTCTTGTCAGGAAGCATTTCCAATGTGCGATGGGCCCTTGAGGTGCATCTGCTGCCTCAGTGAAGGCCATGACCCACAAAAGTTCTCCCACTGCATCAACTTGACCGCTCTGGTCCAAAAGCATTGTGATCTTAAATTGAAACTTCTCTTCATGGAGAGTTTTTTGTTTGTTTGTTTTTTTTTTAATTCCCAGTTGGTAGCAAAGGAAGTTCAGGCTTGTATTTATTAGTTCATTGGCATGAGTGCCAATATCAGAGATCTTCTAAATATGTATAATTCTTCATGACAAAGTAAATAAAATGGTGCTTTTAGCTAAAACATATTTTCACTAATTCATATTTGTTTTCTGCATGTGCTGGTTGTAGATTCTCATGTGGACACTGATTTCATTCTAAAATATACGTAAAATATGATGAAAAGGGTCTAAATTTCAAAGAGTCTTAAATGTGCTAGTAGTTGTCTTGTGACCTCCTCCCCAGTATTGACCTGATTAGAATTTTTTTTTTGAAAATAAATGTATAATATACATTATCATCACTGTTTTTAGGATGGTGAGTCTTCAATAAGGAATACTGCATCATTTTCTTTGCGGTCACCCCAGTCAGTGTGCTCTCCAGCTGGAAGCGATGGAACACCTAAAGGTACTCTTGTAGCTAAAACAGGTTGTATGTATGTATGTATGTATGAGTTTGTTTCCCAGTGATAAAAGACAAGTGAATTTATAAGCAATGTAGTTTGATCTAACTAGCATTTTATGTTTAGATAAACCTGCAGAAGTTACAGACACATAATGATATTTTTAATTACAATTTTATTTTGGTCCCCTGTTAACTGGAAGCCTGAGAAGGACCAACATTTGATTCACTGTATTTTAAAACAGACTACTTTGGAGGATAGCAAGATTGTAAACCCTGTACGTGTTGAGGATTAAGCTGTATTAGAAGAACAATTTCCATTGTTCTATGCTAACATGGTTCAAACTTCTGAGTTATTAATTTCTTTATATTTATGAAAGTATCATAACATAAAACAATTATTGTGTTAATTGCGATGAAAGACATTGTGGTAATATAAGAAATTTAAAATCAGGTCAGTTAACACCATTTAATATCTACTGTGGTTGTGGCCTAAATATATTAGCTGGATAGGAAAAGTAGTAGGGCAGTTTCATAAGACAATTTAAAAAAAACCCTATAAGTGGTTCTTTATACCAAGCTCTAGAACATGTGCGGTTTGTGAGATGTGTGTGTGATTCCCTCCCCCCCCCCCACCCCCCTAGTGCCTCCTCACCATTTTATAACAGTAATTGACTGTGACTCAGTGAATGCAGTACACAGTTCTGGTGTATGGCAGAAGATCCAAAGCATGCATATACTTAATAACATTCAATGCCGCGCAATAATAAAAAGGGGCCAAAAATACTTTTTCCTGCCATTCCAGCTGGAAGATAATAAAATAAAATGTTTGCTAGATGGCTCAGTGAGAGAGCAAGAGGCACGTTCGTCGGAAGAATTTTCCCCTAGCAACACCCGGCGGGTCGGCAGGCGCCCCCTGGCGTGGCGCCTTTGCGGCACCGTATATATGCCCCTGCCGACCCGGCCGCTCCTCAGTTCCTTCTTACCGCCCGTGTCGGTCGTTGGAACGTGGAGTGCGGCTTAGCTGACCTCCACATCCCTAGCGTTTCACCCCCGTTCTACATAGTTCTTAGTTAGTTAGTGTTGTTTGGTAGTTGTTAATAGTTAATAGTTATAAGTATAGTTGTTAAACGTAGTTGTATATAGTTAGTGGGCTGAGGTATACTCCTCCTCGCCCGCTCCGGGACCCAGGCTCATGCCCGGCTCTCCCGGCTTCAAGCAGTGCTCGGCCTGTCGTCGGCCGATGCCAACGGGAGACCCCCACGATCGTTGCCTCAAGTGCCTGGGGGAATCCCATCTGACGGAGAAGTGCCGCATCTGCAAGTCCTTCAAACCGCGGACAAAAAAGGAGCGGGACTCCCGTTTAAAGCAGCTCCTTATGGAGGCCGCCCTGACTCCGGCAGTTCCGGCACCGACCGCACCGGCACCGAAACCACCGTCTTCGGCACCGGGGACGAGCGGTACCGCCACAGCACCGCGGCACCATAAGTCCTCGTCTGAGCAGCCAGCCCGGCGGCGCTCGCTTTCACCTCGGCCGAAGAAGGCGAAGGCTCCTGCGGTCGCGCCTCCGGAACCGCAGTCCGAGCCAGGAAAGCCGTGCCGGCACGCACCACTATCTGCCCCGGCACCGGTGCTTCCCGTACCGTCGACTCCGGCCCGGCAAGGGCCGTCGAGTCCGGTGCTTGATAGCTCCCCGGCACGTGCCGTGGTCGAGCTCACGATCCCGACTACGCCAGAAACCTTCACGACGGCGCGGGACCTGATAGCGCTCACTGAGCCTTCCCTGCCTCAGCCCCCGGCACCGCCGGTGCGGGCGCTTCCCTCTATGGGAAAGCCAGCGATGCTCCAACCTCCATCTCTGGAGCACCGGATAGGCGCCGGTCCCGATCGAGATCTCGGCACCGATCCCGCTCACGCCATCGTTCGCCATCCCGACGCCGCTCGCAGTCCCGGCACCGATCCTACTCTCGGCGCCGGTCGTACTCGCGGCACCGGTCCAGGTCCCGATCTACAGACCGACGCTCAGCACGTCGCTCTGGCTCTCGGCACCGCTTCCGACGAAGTCCATCATACCGTCGGCGCACCCGATCCCGGTCGACCTCCCGGCACCGCGCTGGTCGTAGGTCCCGGTCCCGATCTCGGCACCGGTTCGACTCTCGGCACCGTTCCCCGGCACCGACCGTCACTCGGCACCAGTCCTACGGGTTGTCTGCCCCGCCTTGGCCTTCCAGACACCCTTCCGGCTCCTCGCGACCAGACAGCGTGCTCTATGGGGATGTGGGCCAAGATCCGGACCAGCCCCAGCAGTGGTCCTTCTGGACGCCTTGGGCGTACCATACCATCAAGCCCAAGGCGATCCTTTCCCGCCGGCGAGATCTGCTGGTGCAGCTCGAGTGCCAGAGGCCACCATCAGCGTTCCTCCTCCGGCAACCGATGTTGCCGAGTCACAGGACCCAGAGGCACCCCTCGAACCGACAGCCATGCTCTGGATCAACAACCTGCAGGGGAGCCCCCGGTCCCCGGTCTTTCCTCCTCCTCCTCCCCAGATGAGGCAGTGGCGGGCACTTCGACCTCTGGCCCGCCCCCTATTGACCTTCGCTCATCAAGATTTGCTCCGCAGAGTGGCTTTGAGCATTAATCTACAAGCGGAGGAGGTGCCGGAAGTTGAGGATCCTGTAGTGGACATTCTCTCATCCGATGCACCAACGAGGGTCGCCTTGCCCTTCATACGAACTATTCAGGCCAAAGCGGAGTCTATTTGGCAGGCCCCAGCATCGATCCCTCCGACGGCCAGAGGCGTGGAGAGAAAGTACATGGTACCCTCCAAGGGGTACGACTACCTGTACACCCATCCTCCTCCATGCTCTCTGGTCGTCCAATCCGTGAATGAGAGGGAGCGTCATGGCCAACCAGCCCCCGCCCCAAAATCGCGTGAGGCTAAACGTATGGACCTGCTGGGCCGTAAGATTTACTCCGCTGGGGGTCTCCAGTTACGTGTCGCAAACCAACAAGCGCTGCTAGGCAGATATGATTTTAATACCTGGCAGACCATGGACAAGTTTACTGAACTGGTCCCGGTAGACTCCCGCCCTGAGTTCAAAAGTCTCGTGGAAGAGGGCAAGAAGATCAAGGACAGCCTTACAGGCTGCGCTCGACGCCGCAGACTCAGCAGCTAGAACCATCGCGTCGGGCGTTACCATGAGACGGATTTCCTGGTTGCAAGTGTCCGGCTTACCTCCGGAGCTGCAGCATACCATACAAGACCTCCCTTTTGAAGGGCAGGGCCTCTTCTCAGAGAAGACGGACCCAAGGCTGCAAAGCCTTAAAGATAACCGCATAATAATGCGCTCCCTGGGGATGCACACACCGCAGACCCAGCGGAGGTCCTTTCGACAGCAACCTCAGCGCCCTTATCCCCCACCACGCCCCCGCCAAGACTTCAACAGACGGCGGGGACGGGTGAACCGACGACGCCAGTCCGGTTCCCAAGGGGGGCAAAACAACGGTACCGCCAAACCACCGGCGGGACCGAAGCAAAACTTTTGAAGGTGCGCCAGAGAGCAGAGCACCAGTCCCTTCCCGGACTCCTCTTCTTTTTTCCAACCGCCTTTCTCCCTTCCTCCCGGCGTGGACCCGGATAACTTCAGACCAATGGGTCTTGCGCACGGTGGAGTTTGGTTACCATCTCCAGTTTATTTCGCCTCCACCCTCCCACCCACCCTCCCCGTCCCTCTTCAGGGACCCCTCTCACGAGCACCTCCTCTGGCAGGAGGTCCTCACGCTTCTCGAACTCGGAGCGATAGAAGAGGTGCCTCACGACCTCAGAGGCCGAGGGTTTTACTCCCGCTATTTTTTAATCCCCAAGTCGAAAGGAGGTCTCCGTCCCATCCTAGACCTCCGCGGACTCAACGCCTTCGTAAGGAAGTTACGATTCCGCATGGTATCCTTGGGGTCCATCATCCCTTCCTGGATCCGGGAGACTGGTTCGCTGCTCTCGACATGAAGGACGCGTACTTTCATGTTTCGATCTACCCGCCTCACAGACGCTTTCTCCGCTTTCTGGTGCGGGACCGGCACTTTCAATTCACGGTCCTACCATTTGGCCTGTCCTCTGCCCCACGTGTCTTCACGAAATGTATGGCAGTAGTGGCCGCTTGCCTCCGTCGCCAGGGGATATGTGTCTTCCCTTACCTGGACGACTGGCTGGTTCGCGCGTCCTCCCAGGCTCAGGTCGCCGCGCACATGACAATCATCAGGGACCTGTTCGAATCTCTAGGGCTCCTGATAAATTTCGACAAGTCCATCCTCGTACCATCCCAGAGGATAGAATTCATCGGGGCCGTCTTGGACTCTATGGTCGCGACAGCCTCACTTCCACCCAGCCGTTTCCAGGCACTACTCACTATCATAGACAGCCTGCTAGCCTTCCCCACGACCTCGGCCAGGGTCTGTCTCAGCCTCTTAGGCCACATGGCGGCGTGTACTTTTGTAACCAAGTATGCCAAACTCCGCCTGCGCCCACTGCAGATATGGTTAGCTTCGGTTTACCGTCCACGCAGGGACAGCATGGACATCGTTGTCACACTCACAGAAAGCGTCCTACACTCCCTCCGATGGTGGCGAAATCCCGCCTGGTGTGTGCGGGGTTACCGTTTCACCCCAGACAGCCGTCCATTTCCTTAACAACGGACGCATCCTCTCTGGGCTGGGGAGCTCACATGGGGTCTCGTCGAACACAGGGCCTCTGGTCCGCTCGGGAGCTGTCGCTGCACATAAACATCAGGGAGCTGAGGGCCGTCCGCCTCGCCTGCCAGGCTTTTCTTCCTCACCTGCGAGGCCGTTCTGTCTTAGTGCTCACGGACAACACCACCGCGATGCACTATATAAACAAGCAGGGGGGGACGCGCTCTCTCCCTCTTTGTCAGGAGGCGATAACGCTGTGGGAAGTTTGTGTAACCCACGGCATCGATCTGGAAGCCTCTTTTCTTCCAGGAGTCCAGAACGTGTTGGCAGACCGGCTCAGCAGGTCCTTTCTAGCCCACGAGTGGTCTCTTCGTCCGGACATAGTCCATTCTCTTTTCCGCGGTGGGGATTTCCCCGAATCGACCTCTTCGCGTCCCGCACCAACCGGAAGTGCCCCTGTTCTGCTCCTTCCGCGGTCTCGACCGCGGCTCTCTGTCGGACGCGTTCCTCCTACCTGGGTCGACCCACCTCCTCTATGCCTTCCCGCCGTTCCCTTGGTGCACAAAGTCCTCGTAAAGCTACGCAGGGACAAGGCCCGACTAATTCTCATCGCCCCAGCGTGGCCTCGCCAACACTGGTACCCCCCCACGCTGTTGGACCTGTCCATAGCCAGTCCGGTTCCCCTGCCGGTCCATCCGGACTTGATATCACAAGACCACGGCAGGCTTCTCCACCCCGACCTCCGGTCCCTCCACCTGACTGCGTGGCTCCTGGCTGGCTGAGCTCTGCAGAGCTGCGCTGTTCCACCCCAGTGCAGCAAGTGCTCTTGGGAAGTAGGAAACCTGCAACCAGGGCTACCTACCTGGCAAAATGGAAGAGGTTTTCCTGCTGGTGTCAATCACGAGGACTGTCACCAGCTCAGGTTCCCATCCAAGTGCTACTGGAATATCTATGGCAGATTCATTCCAGTAGGTGTGCGCGCGCCACGTGCACGTTCGTCGGAAGAATTTTCCCCTAGCAACACCCGGCGGGTCGGCAGGCCCCTGGCGTGGCGCCTTTGCGGCACCGTATATATGCCCTGCGACCCGGCCGCTCCTCAGTTCTTCTGCCGGCTACTCCGACAGTGGGAAGGAGGGCGGGTGTGAAATATGAGCAACACATCTCGAAGAACAACAAAGGTGAGTAACCGTTTTTCTTCGAGTGCTGCTCATATTCATTCCAAGTAGGTGAATCCAAGCCTTACCTAGCGGTGGGGTCGGAGTGGAGACTGTTGATACAGAACAGCCAAGCAAGAGCCGCATCGTCCCGGGACTGCTGCACCAAGGCGTAATGGCAGAAAAAGTGTGCACTGAGACAGTGCTGCACGACAATTCTTGTATAGGCACACGGGCGAGGAAGGCAATCGAGGACGCTTGCGCTCTCGTGGATGAGCGGTAACTCGCCCTGGAGAAGTGTGAGCCAAGCATAGCATGTTTTGATGCAGCGTCACCAGATGATATTGTTTGCGATGAGACAGGGTGACCTTCATCCTGTCTGCGACTGCAACGAATAGTTGGGAGGTCTTTCGGAAGGGTCGGGTGCGGTCAATGTAAAACGCCAGCGCCGACGAACATCGAGTGAATGCAAGCTCTGCTCTCTGCGAGACGCATGAGGTTTGGGTAAAACACTGGAAGGAAAATGTCCTGTTTAGGTGGAATGGGGAGACACTGGCAGAAAAGGCCGGAAGCGGAACGGAGGAATATGAGCAACACATCTCGAAGAACAACAGTTACAAAGGTGAGTAACCGTCTTTTCCAGTTAATGAACAGTTTGGTGAATCCAGACCACCTCACCTCAAACACAGTTGTCACCCACGTTGAAAATTTTTCAGCCAAACTTGTAAGATTGCTTGAACTTGGACTGGTTGTGGCAGAAGCATAGAAGTGGTAGACCAGTTGGTGTTAATTACTACTGTCCTGGAAATATTGGAGGCATTTTGGGCTATAACCTTTATATTAGATCCACTCACCTCTTGTTAGCTGAAGTCCAGAAGGGATGTATTGAGTTATTGATGTAGGCCAAAATGCCAGCGTCTTTTAGTGTAGTTATTATTAAATCTTTTGATCAAGAGATTATTTCTTGATGGCAAGAATCTCAGCAAATACTGCCCTGTCCTTTATCTCCTTGTAGAGAATGTTACTGAGATGGTTTACTCAGTACTTAATCTTACTGAAATAGTTCTAATAATACTTGAGTCTCCAGACCACTTGATGCTTGACAGTCTATTTTTTAAGGCTGGGTGTGGTAGGGAGACAGCGTAGTTACATTAACCAATTTCCTCTTGGTGATGAATGAACATCTAGTGTCCATACTGATTACTTTAGATCTCTTAGCTCTTAGCTGTCTTTGATGTTTACCCATGAAAATATTGTTGACAAGCCTGCAAATAACAGAAGAGATAAAAGAAGTTGGTATTGAAAGAAAATTGTTTCCTCTGTGAAGTACCTAAAGGGTTGTATTGCACTTTTGCTCATCGGAGAGATCACATGCAAGGTACCATAGGGTTTCCAGGTTCTTAATCCTCTGGTTCAACACATGAGGCCGTTAGGGAAGATATTGTAGATATTGAGCTTCTATGATTCGAAAATGTAGATAATCCTGAGATTTTTTGTGTATTTAATTAGAGTTGAAGAGGGTTATTGCTCAGTGTTTATTATGGGCGCTGTCTGGCTGACACAGAATTTGAATATGGAAAAGGTAATGCTTTAGACAGGTGAAAACTCCTGCAAGAAATGACGGAAGTTATATCTGCTGTCCTGATTGAGTTTGCCCAAATTAAAAAATACCCTTATTCTGGGTTGTTTGGCTGTACCTCTCTTCTTACAAATACCAAAGACAGCTCTAATTTGTCCATAAGGTTCCAAGGCTCGGGCATGCCTCTTCTGCCTACAATTTAGGTTCTGTGTCTACAATCATGCAAACAGAGCAATGGCTTAGTATTCCTATGGTTCCTGTTACCACATCTCACGACTGTCCCAAAATTTGGCTTTAAAAGAAGTGTGTAGTGGATCATTCCCTAAGTAGGACTACTCATCCAGCTCCATGCCTTCATTATTCTACTCTTCTCCATCATGGCAGAGCCAAACAAAAGGTGCTCCATCTGCTAAGAGATCTTTTCTGGAGCTACAAATGGGAAAGCCCTGCCACAATTGTTCCCAGTCTAGAGGCCCTCACTGTGCTAAAAGAAGGGGCTCAGAGTCTGGATGATTTGTTTGGGCCTCTACATATTCCACCCGTGCCAGCCAAGAAACAGATGGAGACATCTTAGCAAGGGTTCTCTTAAGCAACAAAACTTGGTAAACAGGACTGTGCTTATCAGTCAATAATGTTGCAGGATTACATAGAAAAATCTCCCCGAAACTTCTGTAAATTCTTCTCTAAAGAGTACCAAACCAGGTTCTTCATAAACAGTAACAATAATGGTGATATCTAGATCTTTATATAGTATTTTTATTCATAAATCCTCTGTGTTTTGCCAAGGAGTGGGTATTTGGGTTATTTGCCAAGTGATCTGGCATCTTTTCTGATCTTCCCTCAGGAAGATCTGAGACCTCTTCAGGATTGTTCCCCTACACTTCCTCTCCAGTTATATATTGGATGATAAATAATACCAGAGCTCATGACACATCTCCATGGACTGTGATCCAAAAAAGAACATCAGAGAAGAAAGGAGTGGTGGTAGCCACCTCTGCAGAAAAGGCAAATATCATTCTGTATTAACAGGAATATCATGAGTAAGGCATGGGAGGTAATTGTTCCACTCTGCTTGGCACTGGTAAGGCCTCAGCTGGAGTCCTTTGTCCAATTCTGGGTGTCACACTTTAGGAAAGATGTGGACAAATTGGAGAGAGTCCAGAGGAGAGCCTCAAAAATGCTGGAAATTTTAGAAAATCAGACCTATGAGCAAAAGTTAAAGTCGAGCATGTTTAGTGTTGAGTAAAGGAGACTGAGCAGAGGACCTGATAAGTCTTTAAATATGTAATACAGAGGACAGTGATCAGTTGTCCATATCTTCTGAAGGTAGGACAAGAAGTAGCAGCAAGGCAGATTTAGGTTAGATATTAGGAAAAATTTCCTAACTATAAGGTTAGTTAAGTACTGGGGTAGCTTACCAAAGGAAGTTGTGGAATCCCCATCACTGGAGATTTTTAAGAGCAGATTAGACAAACACCTATCAGGGATGATCTAGGTATACCTGATCCTGTTTCAACATGAACGGATGGACTAGGTGACCTCTCAGGGATCCATTTAGTTACTTTTCTATGATTCTGTGTTTCTCAGGGATAGCTATATGGCACAGATGCAGCTGGCCCAGGCCCACAGGGCTTGGGCTGTGGGGGTAAAAATTGGCCCTCCACCCTCACAGAATGTCTACACAGCAATTTTTGGGCCCAGAGCCTGAGCCTTATGAGCTTGAGTCAACTGACCGGGGCTAGATGGGGATTTTACTCCTTGTGCAGACATAACCTCAGTAATCAACTCAGAGTACCCTGTCCAGACTCTAGGCTGATATACTTAAAGAAGAGAATCCCTGAACCATTTCTGATCAGCTCACCATGAATTAAGATAGATACACAGAATGAGAGTCCTTCCAATGCAGCAAAGTTTTGACAGCTTTCTGGTACGGCTGTCCAGTGTGCCACAGTGTGTCCATCTTTACCTGTAGGTCATAGGGCTGATGGGCCCCATGCATAGGGATTACTCTATTGTCCAAATGATATGTGAGGGTGCTTAAAGGCTGCCACTTCAGGGCTAGAAACTGTTGTAATAGGAGATGCAATGGAAGGTGAAGGTGCCATCCAGAATGATCTGTTCCCTCCGTTTCCTCTGAAAAGGAAGCTAGCTGACTGGTAGGATTCCCTCCTCTGCAATCTGAATCCTAAATCGGTGATGCCTTTCAGGGTGTGGGATCAGACCCACGGCATCATAACAAAGAGAATGTGATGAAAGGTCAAACTCCAGAGCTCCACTTCTTAGAGATGAGCATGATCAGGGTGGCTCTTCCAGAATAATCTGAGAAAGAAACACACTGTGGTTTACTTAGAAAATGGACAACCATGGTACAAATATATCATCAAGCGATAGGAACAAGAAATTTAATTTAAATGCCAAAGTGAAGTAGATTGTCTCCTGCGCATAAGTTCATCTAACCTCTGCTAGGGTGATAGACCCAAAAGGGTCACTGAACACAAAACCTGCCTGGCTAAGCCATCAAAGAGAGACAGCTAATAATGGTTCCTGAACCCCCATGTATTCAAGCTAGTATTTAGAGAGCCTTAGCTCAGTTTGACCTGAGCCTTAACTGAGACACACCTTAATGGGATATGTTCATGTTCAGTTGTAATACAAGAGACAAGCCAGGAAGATAGACTGAAGATCACTGCGAAAAGATGGTCGGGCTCACAGATTGTCAAATCAGGGTCTCTAAAACTCTTCTCACGCTCTTCCTTTTTTTTTGCTACTAGGAAGAATGATTATGAAGGTATAGGAAGGATGCTGTAGCTGTCATCCTCACTCCAGACTGGCCAAGAAGGGTGTGGGACTCAAATGTTTTGGAGATATTGCACAGACTTCCTTTTGTTCTCTCCAACAGGCAGGATGTCCTATTTTAGGACCTGCTTCTTAATCACATCCCAGATTACTCAAGTCTGATTGTTTATTGAGCAGCAAGTCCTAAATAAGGTTGGATAACTCTTCCAAAGTAATGGAGGGTCTATTAGCCTCACATAAGCCTTGCGGCTTCTCAGCCAACACAAGAGTTTGGACAAAATTATCCTATTGGTTCTAAGAAAGATCAACTGGAGGAAGTCAGGTTTTCCGATTTGCTGAATGTCTTACAGGCTGGCCTACGTTTGGATCAAAAGACCACCATCACCATTGCTTCTTGTGTCTCAGCACTAAAGAGTGTTATAAAATCAGGCTCATCCAAGTTTCTAGTAGGTCACCCCATAGTATCAAAGTTTATTATAGCAGCACTCTTACGTAAACCAAATCTATCCTCCCTACTTGGGATCTTCACCTATCCATTCAAGCAGATGATATCTAATTCCCTTGCTATGAAAACGTTCTTCTTTGTCACAATCACATTGGCAAGAAATGTCTCCGGAAACCTTTGCTCTTATGGCATGAGCCTTATTATATTTTCCCTAAGGGCCAGGTTGTTCATCATGCTTCAGAGTTATTCGAAAGGTAAACATAACAGGAGATCGTTTTGATCTTAACATAACAGGAGATCGTTTTGCTTGATGCCTCAACATACAAAAGAGCATGGCATATGCTGCTTATGAGAAGAGCTGGTAAACTGTATCTTAGTAGAATTGGTCAGTTCAGGAGGGAAGGGGAAACTCTTGTTTATTCTTTCTTCTCCCTCACTATTAATTTTTTCTTATTGCTTGCTAGATCCCAAATGTGGTGGTGAAGTCAGAATCCAGAATGGAAAAAAATCAGCTGATTATTTTTCTTGGAATAATCTCACAACCCAGTCCACCTCTTCTGAGATCCTTTGGCCTCTTCAGGCTACTCTTAAATAGAAAAAGCCTGATTCTCTATTGCACTATACCTTATGTAGAAGTCATGCCCCAGAGCAAAGTAAGCACAGAATGGTACTGTTTTACACTCACTTTGCACTAGTATAAATACTTTACATAAGGTGAAAGGCAGTGGAGAATCAGGCTTTTAATGTCATTGAATAAGGTATAATTAAGAATAAGAATTGAGTGTTCCAGTACAGCTTCAGAAGTACTCATTTGGATCGAGAATAGCAGTGTGTGTGGGGAATGGACGCAAGCACGTAAGCTCCTTCCACAAGTTTTGTGAAACCTCTGGTACTTGCCAAAAGAGAAATACAATCCTTATGTCCTGTGGTGGCAGAGGGTCATTACCAGAAAGGAAATCATCAGGTAATAGATTTTCTCCTATATGCTGTAGTAAACTAATCTTGTAAGTTCTGGAATATTTACACTTGAGGTCAAAAGGATTTCAAGTTATATATCACAGGAATTGAAGTCAGTGGTGGAAGGCAGAGTGAGAGACAGCCTTGGCAGAAGCCAGGATTTTGGCCTGGGGGATGAAGATGGGGGCTGATTTGAGAAATACTGGATTGAATAGCTGCAAGATTTTGAGAGTCTGGATGTGAGGAGTAAGGGAATCAAAGATAATTTCATGGTTGCAGGCTTTAGTGGGAGGGAGGATAGTGTAACTGACAGTTGTGATGAGGAAAGGGAAAAAAGGATTAGGTAAAATAAATCCAATTTATGCCATGTTTAGTGTAAAGAAGTTGTAGAACACCTATCACGATGAATTGGAGAAAAAGCAAGGCACAAGAGCCTGGACAAAGGAAAAGAAGACATTTGTGGAGAGAGCTTTTAATTTGAATGTGGACCTTGCCACAGTTATGTCTAATTTTGTCATCGTTAGATCCGTGTATTGCAATGTGCTGTCCTTAGAGCTACTTGGAAAATCAATCAGAAACTTCATCTGCAGAATAAGGCTTCATGCTTACTTAGTGGTGTCTCTTGCATAGATAATATTACAATTGCAGTCTGACTTCGAATTCGTTTGAATGCAGTTCAGGGTGTTAACTGATAAATGTCTAAGTGGTTTGAATGGTAGCTACCTTAGCTACTGCCCCACTCCTCAAGTGCTATTATGGTATCATTAGAAAAGCTTAAGGTAACAGCCCCCATGTTTAAACTCAAGGAGGCTTGATGGCAGGGTATTTTTAGCAAGGGACCCTTTGTGCCCTTCACTTCTCCACACCATCACTCCCACACTGGACCAACAGAGCTCAAATTGTTGACCATTGCAAAGTTTATTTGTTCTCTTGGGCTTTTTGTGGAACAGAGAATTAAGGGAGCTTGCACTATTTTAAGATGAAAAGAGGTTTTTTAAATTTGTGAAGAACTCAGGAGGTGTATATGTGAACATTATCCACTTTTTTAAAGTTCCTGTTGGTAAAATACTTGTAAATTTGTTCAAAACTTGGGATGAATGTATTTTAGAAAGAAAAATAAATAGTTGGGAAACGGGGGGGAAAGAAAAAAAGAACAGACGAAGAGAGGTAATGGCAGAAACAATATCCTCAGTCACTTGTGGACAGAAGCATTGCCTCTAGGTAAATTTACTAAGAACTCCCCTAAAGTAGGAAAGTTGCAAAAGAAATAGACATACTCAGGGATAAAGAATAAAGGAAGGCTATTTTTATTTTGCTTTTGAAATGCTTCCTGACTTCATTTTTCCAAGAACATTTTTAAACTTCTGTGATCTATGAATGTGTTCAGATTTCATTTTATTGCATTTGGAAATGCATAGATATAGTGACTATTGTCTGTCTATAGCTCATCATTAAGTTTTCAGCACTGGCCCCCATGAGAATCTATGGAGCTTTCAACCCTTCCTGTCCCCATAGACCAGGTTACCTTTTCATTAACGTAAATCTTTAATAGTTGATGTCCTGTCCTGAACTTATAAGCACTGTGGGAAAAGTTCTGGCCATCTTCACTAGAATGGTGCTTTATCCACTAGATGTGGATTGCTAAAATAAATTGTTAGAAGATATGGGCATCCTTTGCTGCAACTAACTGTATTACATCGGGCCTTTGGATGTTCATCATGCATCTTATTTATACACTTACTCTTTGTAAGCACAAATATTTGTAGAAATACACATTATAAATAATTTAGTGTCTTTTTATATAAACTGTGAAACACCATAACTGTTCAGTTTTTCTGAATTATTATTCTAGGATCAAGACCACCTTTAATCGTACAATCTCAGCCTCCACCTTATTCATCACCTAGAGATGTACCCCCAGACATATTGTTAGATTCTCCAGAAAGAAAGCAAAAGAAACAAAAGAAAATGAAGTTAGGCAAGGATGAAAAAGACCAGACTGAAAAAGCTGCAATGTATGATATCATTAGTTCTCCTTCCAAGGATTCCACTAAACTTACGTTAAGACTCTCTCGTGTAAGATCTTCAGATATGGACCAGCAGGATGATGTGCTTTCTGGTTTGGAAAACAGTAATGTGTCAGAGGGTGATATTCCTTTTAACGTGCAGTACCCAGGACAGACTTCTAAAACACCCATTACTCCACAGGACGTTAATCGCCCACTAAATGCTGCTCAGTGTTTGCCTCAGCATGAACAGACAGCATTCCTTCAGGCACAACAAGTGCCTGTTTTACAACAGAACACTTCAGTTGCTGCAAAACAACCTCAAACTCCTGTGGTACAAACACAGCAACAGGTTTCACAACAAGGAACTATAACGCCATATGATGAAGTAGAGTTGGATGCATTGGCTGAAATTGAGCGGATAGAACGTGAATCAGCTATAGAAAGGGAGCGATTTTCAAAAGAAGTCCAAGATAAAGGTAAAAGGATTGTGTATATATTCTATTATTTCCCATCGTCACGTAGTTCTGTTCTGTTCTGTGTAGGTTTTTATACTGCAATCATCTTTGTTGTCCAAGATGAACTGTGACCTTTCATGTGTGTAATATCTGGTATTACTTTGCTTGCATTCCTTAAAATCTGGAGAGTGAAGTTGTTAGGTTTTTTAATTTGGGTTTATAAGAAATAAAAGTTAAATTATGCATAAACTGCTCTAATTTTGAGCCATGACATTAGATCAGGATAGAGAGGACATTGCTTGTGATGTACTTGAATTCTAACAGTACCACACAATTACATTGATGGATGGAATCACAGTTTTTAATAGATATTAAATAATGGATCAATTAGTTGATGAAAGAGACACTTCTCTTGTGCACTAGTTTCCTGACTATACAGTAAAAAATCTTTTTTTTGAAATTACAATAGAATTCCTACACCACTTCTATTTTTATCACCAGTCATATCTAACATAAAAGGTATATATGTTCAGAATTGTACATTTTTTTTAAAAGGGAATGGTATGATTGGATAATGTATACTTCTACGTTGCCTTAGTTTTTGATCAACTGAACACCATTGTTTATCTGTAAATTACATATTCCAGTGAACTACTATATACAGTACCTACTTATCAGACTTGTGTTCTCTACACTAGAGGTTCTCAACCTTTTTCTTTCTGAGGCCTTCCCCTCCCCTCACATACTATAAAAACTCCATGGTTCACCTGTGCCACAACTGGTTTTCTGCATATAAAAGCCAGGACCGATGTAAGGGGGTAGCAAGCATTGCCTGGGGAAGCTACATTGCCCAGGCTGAGTCTTCAGCCCTGGGTGACAGGCCTCAGGGCCCTGAGCTTCAGCCCCATACAGAGGGGCTTTGGCTTTCTGCCCTGGGCCCCAGGGAATCTAACCCTGGCCATGCTTGGCGGACCCTCAGGGTCCCCGGACCCCTGGTTGAGAACCACTGCTTTACGCCATAGACGCTAGACTAACCTTTGGAGTTTTCCCTTTCCGTCTTTATTTAAATATCTATATCTAAAGCCTGCCCTCCATAGATGCCTTTTCAGGATGATCCTTTCTTGGTGCTATTTTATATTTCTGATCGTATTAACCAGTTTGAAGGTCATTTGTTATAAAGTTATAACAGTGGAATAAAACCCCTCCTCTAGAAATTGAAAACAAGGAGTGGGTGGGTGGATGGGTGTGTATGTGTTACGTGAAAAAGGAATGTTAAATGAGAATGGGTAAACCTTAGTTTTATTTAAAGGCAGCCTGTATACTATTTGTGGTTTAACTTCTGAGAGAAAATCTTTTTAAGTTTGATGCTAATTTAGCAGAGGTGTCAGAGAAAAGCCTTGCTGAAGTTAAACAGGGCAACTTCTGACTTGATTATACATTTGCAATTGGACATGTATGAACAGGGGCGGCTCTAGGTATTTTGCCGTCCCAACCACGGCAGGCAGGCTGCCTCCGGCGGCTTTTCTGCGGGAGGTCCACGGTCCCGCAGATTCGGCGACATGCCTGTGGAAGGTCCGCTGAAACCGCGGGACCAGCGGACCCTCCACAGGCATGCTGCCGAAGGCAATCTGCCTGCCGTCTTTGCGGCGACCGGCAGAGCGCCCCCCCATGGCTTGCTGCCCCAGGCACGCGCTTGGCGTGCTGGTTCCTGGAGCCACCCCTGTGTATGAAGCAACATCTGGACTGGGCTCTATTTTAGTTGGCACCAAATGTGGGTATTAACAAATGCAGACTTAATCACCCATCCAGGGAGAGCACAAGTTTTTCCCTTATTTAGACCAAAAAATTTTGTTAAATAAGTCAAAACATTTTTCTAACCTAAATGTTGTTATGGCTGATCCACCCATTTAATATTTATAACTAGAATTAATAAAACTTTTAAAAATCTTTTATTTGGTGATCAATTTGAGTCTTGTCATGTTACATTATGCATCACTGCAGATAATCAGTACATGGAGAAAAATATGTGCTCTCTTCAAAGGTATCCCTTCTTAATCTGATTTTAATATACTTTGATTGAAAGAAATGCTTTTCTGAATGGCTAAGCTGCTACCCTTCTATTAATAATTTAACTTGATTTAAGTGCTTTCAATTTATTTCCTAACCTTTTGTTTCTTCAAGAATTGTCTCTGTAGATCCCAGCTCTTGGGATGCTCTCCAAGGCCTTTAACTGAGACCCATCTAGAAAAGCAGTGTCTTTTGAGGTTGCATAACCACACTTCTGCAGCACTCAAATATTCAGAGCAATATTGTAAAAGAGGATTCATAGACCAAACCACTCTGTTAGTACTTCATTGTGGCTACTGAACCATCTTATTGCTCCTGTCTCTCTGCACTGTAATTTTTTGTGTATACTTAGTTTTTAAGAAAAGTGTATGTTTGTTCTTTACTTAATTTTTTGGTAACTTTTCAGCCATTGCATGTAAAAATTTGAATGTTGCATCCCTAAGGTGGTGCGACCTGATTTCAGACAGTGCAGGTGGTTGTCCTAGGTTTTTCTGGCTAGTTCTTGGCTCTAGTTCTCTCCTTCTGGTTTTGTATGGCTGACAAGAACAAGTGCACAGGCTTTAATTCGTGCCTATACTGCAAAGCCAAGATGTTCACTGCAGACAGATACATCCAGTGTTTCCTGTTCTTGAGTGGGTCATTCCCCAGAGGCTGCTCTGAGTTTTATGGCTTATCTCTCAGGATAAGGAATATGAACAAAAGTGTATTTGGTGCTTAGTCCTTGAAGAGTACCTTTTGATCTCAGCCTGCTGGTTCTAGAACCATCAAAGGCTTCTTTTATATGATCACCCCCAGGAACCATTGAAAGCTTTGTGGTCTTTCCCAAGGCTTCCTCAGCTATGGGATGGGGTCCTTTGGGGTTATGATGTCTCTACAGCACTGTACTTTCTCAGAGATGCACTCTTAAGGCTTCTCACAGCCATAGTCTAAACTTCAAGGCTTTTGGTGCATATGAACATTTTCTTTCTGCAGATGTTGAATCATTCTGGAGGAGAGGAGGAACTCTCCTGGGGATTCTTCTCAGAACTGACATGAGTGATGCTCTTTAGAAAGAAATGGTATGATTCTTGAGATTGGTTGGTACATATGAGGGATGGGGATCTATAGACTTTGGAGATTATGGTGCCGTCCTCATTGAGTGTCTCAATTCCAATACCCCTGTATTTAGCTCCCTCAGAACAAAGCTGCTTCAAGTTGAGTGGAGACCTCAACTTTGATGATGGCACTGGAGCAGCGTACTAAGCAGATGCTTCTTTCTCTGGGCTGTGCCAAATCTTTCTGGAATAAAGAAGAAAAAGAGAGATAGCAGGGCACAGGTTGCTGCTCCAAGAACTGACATGGTTGACCTTAGCTTCATCAGATGTGAGTTGGAAGCATCACTCTGATACACTGCCCCACACCAAAAAGCTCTTCTGGGATCCATTTCATTATTTTGTCCTTATGGTCATTTGGAACTTCATTTACATGACCTTTTTTAGTCTTTCCATCATGACCAAAAGGTACTGAAAATTTTGGGAAAACCTGTAATTTTTTCTTTGCCTGCTCTTGGGAAGAACAAGCCATCATCTCTTCCTCCTCTTCCACTTCGGGAATAATTCTCTAAATTGATCAGCATTGTGAACAACTTGCCTGTATTAGGAAAAAAAACTGGTGAAGATTATGATAAATGGTACGAGCCTACATTATGGAGTGAGAGAGCCTCTCCAGATAAATGTCACAGTGGCCTCAACATCCTCATCAAACATCTGTCTTAGGACATATATTCTCTGAAAAGATGGCAATGGTGGCTTATCAGTTTAAGCCAGCTTCTGTTTATCAAGTCTCAGGTGTCAGTAGAAGACATAAATGGCAAAATGAGTGATTCCTGAAGGGTTTTGTAGGAAATGGGATAATCTTTGCATCCCTTTGAGATAAGAATTATCATGAGGTGACCCGACCCCAGGTCAGGTACACGGGTAGATCTGTATATGCTAATAGGCCTCTTTATTTTGGATGGTAGACAAGACTCCTTGTTTTCTACTTCTGATTATAGTCAGGAAAATCAGAAATTACAAGGATGTACCTATTTTTCATAGCTCCTACTTGGGAGCATCAATTTAAGTATTCAGACTTTCTGTGTTTCTTGATGCTTCTGTTCTTCTTAACTATTTTTGAATTTTCTCTTGGGAGCACAGCCACATTCTTCATTCTGATCTTAGTCTGTTCAATGTACTTTATAAAATTCTGACATTGAGTGTTCTAGGGAAGTCCAGCCTTCCCTGGGGACCACACCTTGAGATGGAGGTAAGTTTGTGTTCCAGTGTCCCTGAGCACTCTCAGCAGGAGTTTTAACTCCTGACAGCACCACCCAAGCTGGACAAGTCAAAGGGTGGGCACCAGCAGTCCAAAAGCAGTCAATTAGTCCTTCAGGCTGGAGGTTGAGCAATAGGCCAGCAATCTATCCTTGTAAAAGAGTTCAGTTATAGAAACACATCAAGGTAATAATTTTGGCAAACAGCATGATAGACAGAGATGGTGAACACGTTTGTGCCCTAAGTGACTTGTGACTCTATGTGGGAAGGATGCAGATCCAGAAGAAAGTGCGGGAAAGTTACAATCTAGAAAATTTCCAACAAGGAATGGTTTTTTGAAGCAGAAGAGATTTTCTTGGGGTTAGATAACAATCTGGACCCTTATCAACACCAGTTCCTTAGACTTTTGACTCTCATTTGAAAAATATCTGGTTTGTCTCTTGCCGCTGTTAGGATGTGCATTATTTTTGCATATGATCCTACTGTTCAAAGTTTTAATCTTGGATCATACTATACTTTTTTAAATGTTCACTGACTCTCCAGTTGAAGAGCCTATTATTATATCTTGAGATTTAAACTTAGTACTTACAACATTAATAGAGGCACCTTTTAAACTTGAAAACTGCCTTTCTGAATGCTATAACCTGATCAACGAGAATGAACTGGAGGTTTTAATGGCTGATCTTCCTTACAGAGGTTAAAAGTATCACCTCCTATTTTTACGTCAACTAGTTAATCTTTTTCCCCTAGACCACATATGTTACTGTGGGAAGTAGATAACATATTCATAATATTAATAGGGCCGTACACTACTGTTTAGAAAAAGGAAGGAACAAAGAAAACCTATCTAGAAGTCATCTAGTTAATATATAGCTTCTAGTAAAAAATCCAAAAGGGTAATCCATTTCTGTTTAGAGTTTCAAAATGCATTAGTCTTGGATTCAGATTTGCTATAATTTTAGTTGGAAGCTCTGTATTTGTAGGATTGAACACTCATTCTTTTGGATCCTAGGCAGGTTCAAAATCATTTTTATGTAATGTATCTATCATAGAAACTTACCTGGAGTTACAGTTCTAGCTGTACAGAGTACTGTTCTCTCCCAAATTGATGAATCTAGAGCAGTCATGCAACTGTCACTTAATTCTCAGCTCTTCTCTTGAGAGGCTACTGCACTTAATTCCCTAAAACTAGGGATCTACAGAGGCAATTCTTAAAGGAGAAAAAGATTACCTACCAGTAACTGCATTTTTCCAGTACATTGCCTCTGAAGATCCATTCTCCTCACTTCTTTGGTATCCTTGTGTGGATTCTTCGGGTACTCGGACCCTTTTATAAATTTGCTTCCCGTGTTTCGATCTGTGAGGGGGCACTTGCATGTCCCCTGTGGGCGCTTCTTTTCTAGATGGTTCCAAGCTGAAAGCAGCAGACACGTACATCCCAAGAGTGTGGATATGCAGGAGCAATACACTCAAAACTACAGTTATTGGTAAGTAATCTTTTTGTAATGTAACTTTTACATTTAAAAAAAAAAATAACACAGTGAGCAATAAGAATTAATCACCTGAGGCATTGTGTGTAACTTAATATTGCCTATAAATTTCATGACAAAATGTGTAGCTACAGGCAATGTATTACTGGTGTACTAAATGAACGGTAGAAGCTTAAGATCATTCTTTGTTTTCCTTAAAAAAAAAAAAAAAAAAAAAAAAAAAAACATGAGTTTTGTCGTTTGTATGCTTACCCTGTGTGAAAGTAGTCATAGATACAAGGAAGAAGTTGAAATGAGGCATTTGTGAATACTTAATATGGGAGAAGGGCAAAGAAAATGAGACAAAATAGGATGCTGTATGTATTTTGCATGTGTGAAAGGTAAACTTTATGTAGTCTGCATTTTGTGTCTCTGTACACTACACTAGGTGGAGCTAGTGTCCTTATGTAGCATTGATAATGAAAAGAGTTTCCTAGTGTCCTATTTTTATAGGCGATAGGGAGATGTTTAACATAGATGTGATTGTAATAATGAAGAAAAAAAGAATTTCAGTTTAGTATGTGTAGATGCTTTCAGAAGCGTCACTGAAATTAGATGTTACAGTCCATCTGTAAAAGTTGCTTGAATTTCCCATTTTAAAGAAGGTGAAATAACAGACTAAGCAAAGAAAACATGTTAAAACACTATTGAATATTTTTTTAAAAATATAGTGTAGGCTTCTAATGGCAGTGTAGGCTAGACTCTTCCAAGTACAAGTTTGTTAAAGTGTGAACCTGGTCTCTGAGGATAGTAGTAAAGTAGTATTTTAAGATCTAAAATAAAACTGCTTTACTGAGACTATGGCCTAATAATAGGACTACCACTGTACCTATTGAAAGGATGAGAGAAGAGAATTTATGACAAAAGGCATTGTCCAGCGAATAATTTGGCCCTTGTTCTTTGTGCAGTCATGTGTAACAGAGAAGGTGAAGAGATAGAGTTGGAGCTAAAAAAAAAAAAAAAAAAAGATGCAACAGCCTCTTTAAAAATGGGAAGAAAATTAAGAGATCATCTGTAAGTCAGTGATAAGCGATATTCCTTTCATAGCTAAAAAAAAAAAAAAAAAAAAAAAGTTGTTGCAAGTTAAGATGAACATACTGCTTTTGTAGTTTAACTGGTGGCTGAATCCACTCTGATATTAATTAACATGACATGACGTAGGCTTTGCTCATTATCAGGCTGTATAAATATCATTGCAATTAGTTAAAGTAATTTTGAATCCAAGGTATGATGGTATCAGAATAAATCAGTTAGCTATCAGAGGAATGTTGGGGAGCATAAAACAATTTGGCAATAAACATTTAAGAGTTTGCCACTTACATAAGTTGGTGGATATAAACCAAATTGTAAATCAGTCTCTCACAAGTAGTACTTGAATAAATGGTCATTTTTTTCACTAAAGATATTACCAGGATTTTTTTTTACATTTTTCTGTGTTCATTTTTTTCAGATTTTCTTACTATTCTAAGTATGTGTTTATATTTTCAACATATTCATTATAAAAACCTATTTCTTGGGAGAGGTTAAAGTAGGTTACACATTAAACTGTTAAAATGAGAGAGATTTAGTAGGGAACTACAGTGTCTGAATGGTGTTGAAGCTGGGCTGCCACTCTTCCATAGTTTTAGTTATGCAATTTTCTAGTGTACTAATGTAAATTGCCCCGACAATACAGAGGCACATTGGTCAGCTTGACAGGAGCAGAGAGTTACAAGGATCAGGAGAAGAAAAATTATAATGCCTTGTGTGAGCTTTCAGCTCCTAATTACACTACCCACATTACCATTCTGTTACAAACACGCTTCCAAAAATAAGCTGTTCAACTTCCTGAATTCAGCAAAACTGCTCTTAAGCCTCCTTCAGCCTAAGGCTAAGGCAGATCAGCTGAGGAACTACTTAGTCTCAGTGTTTTCTCCTGACATCCCTCTTTATGGGGTGTTCCTTTTCCCTGTGTGACTGGAAGGAGATTGGGTCTTTTGGCTCCAGAAATTAGCAGTCACCCCTCAACACAAGTTTCTAAACTCCTCTGCTTTCAGACTTGAACTTATGGCAGACCTTAGGTGTCTATTTATTGCAAAGACTTAAGAAGTTTATTCAAGTAATCTTTTAGAAACATACGGCTTTGTGATGTTCTATGCTAAACTAATTTTAGATACACACTCTCACTCACACTCTAAAATATTTAGAAGTTTTAGTTCTGTTCTATAGCCTTAACCCATTTACAGCCAGGAATCAGTGGTATGGAATCGATCTCCTTTGAGATGCTGAAGAGGAATGGAAACATTCAAGACATCATGGACCTGCAGTCTGAATAAATCCACAAGCAAGTCAAAATAGAGAAAGGAGATGAAAGGATGATGTAACTAAGGTGGCTTCATAATATCTATATGATATTCGTAAAGAGGCCTACCATAACACATTAATACAGCAGAACCATTGAAAGTACCCACAATTCTGCTAAAATGAAGGGCAGTAACAATACCCGTTTCTCTTTTTTGGTCTCTACTTTTCCACAGGTATTTACAAAAGACCCGTGTCAATATGATACTCTTGGAGAACAGAACATACATGTCTACCCATTCGATTCCTCCCTGTCTAAAGTCAGTAAGAATTCATGGCAACTGTATCATATCTGCAGGAACATGGCTTCTTTTTAAATACAGTAAGGAGCCAGCTGCAATAACCTTGGAGATTTGATGACCTACAGTCCTGGATACTGTCCTGCACAAAGTGTTCATTTTAAAGGAGAGACTAGAGAAGATTGTTTAAATGACCCAGTCACCACTCATCCAGCCACCATACTTACCGCAGGTCTTGATATGCTGGTTTCCTTTGTGGACACCGTTCATCTGGTACTGCTGTGTTGCAAACCTGGCAAACAAGTAGATGAAGATATAATGCTGGTTCCAGTTATAATGTCCCTTTGCTCATGGGCATACCCTCAAAGATTGGATAAACAGTAGTTTCCAAGAATGAAGGGTGTGTCTGTACTCTGTAGTGGCTCCAGTGGTATTGGTTCAAGGATGAGAAAGGAGCCTTAATTGACTGGAAATCTAAGCCGTCAGATTAGCTTTCCTTCATTTCCAACATCCTCTCCTGATCATGTGCTGATCCTCACGGAAAATATCACCACCAAAGCCTGTGTAATTTCACAAGAGGCTAGAAATGACGTTGATAATGTCTTGAGAACAAAAACTTTCCCTTTCCCTCAGGGCACTTTATAGAAAGAAAACATCATATCTATCCTTTGCTCAGCGGGAAAGATGCATGCCCAGGAGAATGTAGCTGGATCAAGCTGTTCTTCAGACTGTCATAAGAGAGTTTATGAAGCTGTAGTTGGATTTGTTTGTACAGTAACAGTACAAAAATGGAGCAATGCCTGAAAAGAAAAAAAATCTGGAAGTAGAGAAGTTGGATGTCATACCTCTAAGATGTCCAAAGGACACCACTGTGCCTTCCCACCTACTCCACTGGTTGCAAAGGCAGTTAAAATCGCAAAGAAGCAGGTCACAGAAACTGACTGCAGTTTATTGGTCCCACAGGTCCTGGCTCTGATTTGATTTATAATAAATCTGTAACCACCACTCAGACTTAGACAAGGTCTTGTTCTGCATCAGAACCTGGATCTAGGAAAGGGAAATCTTAGTCTCTGTGATATGCTAGTTAAGTACCAGATATGCTACTGACATTGCAGCAAAAATAATAATAATAAAAAAAAATCTATGGATCTAAGTGGTTGAAATTTGAATACCAAAGTTACAAAAGATGCGTAAAGTCAACGTCTTCTAAGATGAAGGATATTTTTTAATTCCTTCACATTTTTGTGTGTTTTCATGGATCTCCAGAGAAGTGATTTAAGAAGGCATGATCTTCTTTGATTTATTGTCCCTATGGGTGCTCCTCTACAGGTGTGTGAACACACCTGTGCACTTTAGATCAGAGATTTTTGTTTTTTGGTCAGGGAGAGGCAGACCCACCATTGCTCAAGTTCCTTCTCAACCATCTATGGCTAGTGATGGGTTGTCACAGTGTGCGATATCTAGCTTTCATAGTTTCACTCCTCTGATGGTTAGAAACCTTCATCTAATTTCAATCCTATATTTCTTGTTGGCCACTTATATCCATTTGTTCTTGTGGCAACAACCGGTCCTTAACTTAACTCCTCTCCCTCCCTGGTATTTATCCTTCCTATGCACTTATAGAAAGCAATAATATCTCTCTGGTAGTCAATGCTGTTAATGAGAGAAGTGGACAGCATTGCTCCAGATCAGCCTCTCATGATACAGAACTTGAATGCTTGGACTTTTTTGGCCTTAAGAGTTACTCTTTGGCCAGTCCACAATTCAGGGTTGTCCTCTATCATGCTTTGATGGCAAAAGCATGACTTCATCAATTACAGCAAATACTCATATTGATTATTTGCCTCAAGACCAGAAGAAACCATTTCAGGCTTTCCAGATGATTGCCAAAGCTTCTCTATAGGCTTCTCTCCATGCAGCTGACACAAATTGTTCTTGGCAATTGCTGTAGTCATGCATCAAGCTGTGTCTGCAATCCTCTGTTCTCCGCACAGAGGTCCAAAATACAGTGGAGGATCTTGCTTTCAAAGAGCCCAAGCTCTTCAATGATACAAAAGACAAATCCCTTCACTCACTGAAGAACTCTGGGGGACCCTGCAATATCTTGGCATCTACATCCCTACAATGAAGAGCAATATAGCAAGTTGTAGATGGCCCAATGGTCTTGCCCAGTCAAGTGTCAAACATCCCAAAGACCAGTTGGAACCACATAGGAAGAGCTCCAGATTCCACAAAAAGGAGCAGTCATCTGTGTTACTTCTGCCGGTGACTTTTCCGAAGCAACTATTTTTATCCCTTGGTTTGAGGGTCGTGAATGTCCCAATATTTTGGATCTTATGCAGCACCACAGAGAGAATGAAGGGATGCCAGATTTCCACCTAAAAACTATTACAATGAGTTTCAGGATGCATTTTAGAATGTTACGAAGTGTCTGGAATCCATCCCCCTACTTAGGTTGAATGCTCATTCTCTTGGGGCACAATGCACCTCTACAGCCATACTTAAGAACATACTCATTGCAGACAGTTGTTTGTGTATATTTTCCCAGCACTGTGCTATCATGCATTTTTCCAGGGCAGATGGAGCCTTTTGGTGAGGTCTGGTCTCCAGACTGTACTGAATCTGCCTCCTCAGAATGCCGTTCCATAGTTCATAGATGGCTTTTGAGTCACCTGAAGTAGAGCTCCTATCAGGACAATAACTTGGAGGAGGAGGTTACTTGTAGAGCTGTTTTGTCTCTATGGGTGTTCCACTACCTGCCAACCTTCCTCTCTGTGTCTGGATTCCTTCCAGCAACTGGAGCAGCAGTAGTTCCATCCTTCCCTATTATACCCTCACAGTGGAGCACAAGGACATGTAAAATGAAGGCACAGACCCCTGGGTAGGGGCCTAGCAAATTCACTTCTGGGGAAAAGTGTATCACGGACCATGAAATCTGGTCTTCCCTATGAAATCTGTTTTTTTGGTGTGTGTACTTTTCCTCCTGTACTATACAGATTTCATGGGGGAGAGCAGCATTCTCAAACTGGGGGTCCTGACCCAGAAAGAGGTTGTGAGGTGGGAGTTGTGGGGGGTGTCGTAATGTTATTTGTTGGGGGGGCTTGTGGTATTGTCACCTTTACATCTGCACTGCTGCCTGCAGAGCTGAGTGGCCAGAGAGTGGTGACTGCTGGCTGAGGACCCCACTTTGTAGGCAGCAATGCAGAAGTAAGGGAGGCAAAACCATACTGTGCCATCCTTACTTATGTGTTGCTGCTGACGGTGGCGCTGCCTTCAGAACTGGACTCCCAGCCAGCAGCTGCCACTCTCTTGACTGCCCGCTGCCTGCAGCAGTGCAGAAGTAAGGGTGGCAATACTTGACACCCACCCCCCAGAATAACCTTGTGACCTCCCATGACTCCCTACAGTTACAACATCATGAAATTTCAGATTTAAATATCTGAAATCATGAAACTTATGCTTTTTAAATTTTGACCAAAATGGACCGTGAATTTAGTAGGGCCTTATCCATGGGGAATGCTGACAAAAATCTTGGATTGAAATCACACAACTGCGTACACACACCAGAAGTGGAGCACCAATAAGGACAAAACATCTCTACGAACTCCAGTTACTGTATAAATCGGTGAGCTTTCCTTTCTGCAATCCTGAGTATCTCACAATAGGAAGCCAAGAAGGTTATTGATCCTACCTGCAATTTTTAAAAAAAATCTTGGACCTTCCGTATGTAACAGCAGGATCCTCACTAGGAGAATTTTCAGTGTAACCATAACAGTGTGACTGAGAAAATTAAGTATTACTATAAAAAAAGGTCATACGTTTTTTGCAAATGAATTATTCTGAAGTAGTTTTAATTAAAAATAAAGTTTAGATAATTAATATTTTTTCAAATTTGGAAGCTGCTATTCTGGAAGATCAGCAAAGAGTCCTGTGGCACCTTATAGACTAACAGCATCTGACAAAGTGGGTATTCACCCACGAAAGCTCATGCTCCAATTCCTCTGTTAGTCTATAAGGTGCTACAGGAGTCTTTGTTGCTTTTACAGATCCAGACTAACATGGCTACCCCGGTGATTCTGGAAGATGGTGCTAGTGGCAGTTTGTAAGGTCAGGCATCAGTCCATAAGACCTTCTCTGTCTCCTTTCAAGGGGGAAAGGGGCTTCCTATTTTTTGACTGTCAGGCATAAAGGTTTCAAGAAAAAAAATTCACAGGTAGGTCTGATTTTACCACCACCAACTCTCTGTGTTAGTGAAAGAGTCTTTCATCCAGCAGGTGTTATTGTGTAGGAGAAGCTCAAATCTCAAAGCCTAAGGGATGTACTTGACCTGCAGTAAACTAATTTTTGCTTTATTGTCAGATTGTGCTGATTTTTTTTTGTTTGTTTGTTTGGACGTAGGCAGTAATAAATGACAGACAAAAGCTTGTTGGAGAAGAAACAGGACTCTGAATGTGTTTTGTCTCTGTAAATTTTATAATTTGGGCAGCGTCCTTAGCACTGGGTAATGGTCTTAAACAGTATTAAGTCATATAACTTTACCAGTGGCTGCTGCTACTTCCAGCTACTCACATTGCTGCTGCTTGGGGAGGTGGACGGTAGATCCCCTTGTGTTTTATAGTTTCATAGTTCCAGTGGGACATGGCTGTTAAGAGATCATGTTTGTGGACAGACACATGTTTCTTTGGAGATGAGACAGGCATGGATAGAGGGTGACAAAATCCATATCTGATAGGAAAGGTCTAAACTTCCTTACAAAGCAGAGATGAAAATGCAGACGTTTTCACCACTGTTATCTGGATGTATGCAAGTGAGCTAACAAAATTCCTAGGTGGTGAACCTGGAGAAAGAGAAATTGTAAAGATATCATCTCTGCTATTTCTTCTGGTCTTTTTTCCAGCTAACCAACATCACTGTGATCCAGACTAGTTTCATGCAGTTAGCTGTCACCCAGTTGTAGCCATATACTTGGAAAACAAGTACTCAGGACATCTCAGTACCTCTCCTAGTAGTATTGAATTGGTGGGGTAGCATTATGGAATCTTGGATGAATTATCTAAATCAAGCTTCTGCTTTTCTCAGGAACAAAAGAATTTAAGAGCCATTTCTGTGCCATATTCAAACCTAAACCCACACTGAAAACAGTTGGGGAAGACTGGACTAAATGGATGCTAAATGATGTTAGAACTGCCTCACCACAACCTGAATACACAATTCCTGCGCCAAGCAGTTGATTGTCTAAGCAGATCTTCAACAATAATGGACCCTCCAATCTATTCAAAACTATGCTGTGAAAATGACATTTGTCTGACTCCACAACAATGTTGAACTCTCTTATGTCCTTTCACAGACTCCCTATTATTGTCTCCTCAAGATGAAGGAAGCAACAGTCTGAACGTGACAAAAGGTGTAAGCCTCACCATCCCCATTCTCTCATCACATCTCTAATACAGAATTTATAACATGACCAGCTGTAGGCATGAGCCATAATCTACGTGGATTATTCCTGTGTTTTTTAGAGCAGCTATGAAACAATACAGAAAAGCCATCCGCAATCACCCAAAATAATTAACAACTTATTCTTTCCTCTGTGTCCTCCTTAGTCACCTTCAAAAAATGTGTGGTACAGAAGAGAATCCTAGCAATACTCCCACTTTCTCTCTCTTGATCTATAAGCAAGAAGAGCAGATGCTTGCATAAATCCAATTTTAGTGTGAGAGACTGCCTACATTTCTGATTTAATAAAACAGGGAGAACCATTCTAGCTTGCTGATCCTCCTGTTGCTCATGCTAGATCCATCTACAGACAATTGGACAAACAGGCATACAGAGTAATCCAGTCAGGTTTCATCCACAATTTTAAATAACTGATTATGTCTTTAAAAATTTACTAGACACCTACTAGCTAGAGGACTAAATCCAGCTAGCTGAAGGCAGATATGTAAGAGAAGACGGTTGGGAAGAAGCATCAATAAGGTCTAATGGTAACATCTTAATCCTTATTGCAACCTCTCAGCAACACTGAATTGATAATCCATAGAGTGATTAATAAGGACTACAGGCAGGCTACAAATACCATATAAAACAATAAACCCCATCAACCAGTAAATCCTAACCAGAGGACATAGTCAGAAATTACTCCTCCAGACTCAGTTCCCATTCCTATTTGGCATCTTCCACATAACTTCCTTCCTGTTTAATCTGTCCTAATCTCCAGTGTATCCATACCCTTTTCTCGTCACCCTTTTTTGCCAGAATCCTAGATGAGCCACGTTTGGATATGAGTAATATGGTATGGTCTCTATTCTTCTCTAAGAAACTCGGGCAGGAATTTAACATCAGGCCATCTTAACATTAGTGAAGGTTGCAATGGCTAGAAAGAAGATTGCCAGTCCCTTTCCATGCAAAAACTGCTTGACCACCTTTTTTGCTTGTTTGAGGCCAACTTAGACAAAATCCTCCCAGATACATTGAACAGCTCTTTTGTCCTATTATGACCTAGCTGAAGGTAGACCCTTTTTTCTGCAACTTCTTGTCAAGTCTGTAGGGGCTTGAAACTTCTTCAGCCTCCTGTTATAAAACCTTCTGTGTCATAAAAAGTTATTCTGGTCTTGACAAAAGTGAAGGAAAAGTTCTTTTTGAGCCATTCAGCTCTTTTGAGCTTAATTTTTTTTCATGTAAGTTCATTTTCCTAGCCTCAGTAATTTCATCTTGTGGAGTAAATGAGCTTCAGGCCCTCGTGACTTCTCTGGATGTCAGAGTTCCATCTTAGTGAGCCCATCAGCTTTCCCACATTATTCTCATACTTTGATGCCCACCTCAGGGAGACCCCTCTCTGTACACTGGATGTGAAAATGTCTTTGGAATTCTTTCTTGGAGCAGTCTAAAGCAGTTAGAAATTCCAGCTGATATTTTATTTCTTAATCTGCTGGTTAATGCTGTTAACAAAAGGTCTAGTGGATGTCTTAGTTCATTTTGTATTGCTATTACCTGGCTGGGTAAAGGGTTAGTTGATCAGAGGCAAGGTTATCACAACTGCCTGTCCAGATCCAGAGTGTTCATAGACATATGTTAAGCCAATTATGTGGTCTCTCCTCACAGATTTACAATGCATTATTGCTTGTCTTCAGCTGCTGGAAGGGAATCCTATTCCAAATGCTTTGTTTCAGAACTTATTTCTAAAGTAAAGCGCTCCCACATTCAAAAAAAAGGTTTTGTTTACATTTTCCAATATTCCTTATTTGCAATTTTAGCTTGTAGTTTTTAATACCGGCTTGCTGTTTCCTTCCGCAGTTGTGAATGTTGTATCTGATATTGCATTTTTAAGAGTAATCCGAGTCTTCATTCTATAGATATGGAGATAGAGATATGAAGAAGAAAAAGCCCTTGTTCACGTTATTGCTATTGACCATGTTGCTGCTTGTTACAACTTTGCTCTCATTTTAACTTTAGGGAAGATACTTCAAGCTTTTTACTCTCCAGGGTGAGAATCTTCCAGACGTGGTAATTTTCCCTCTGTGAAGATTATCAATTTGTGGAGTTTTATCTCATCTCTGTGCCTACCCTGAGAGTTTGAAGGTTACCCTTTTTATGTTAAAAGCAGCAAAGAGTCCTGTGGCACCTTATAGACTAACAGACTTTTTGGAGCATGAGCTTTCGTGGGTGAATACCCACTTTGTCCTTCCATCCAGTGAAGTGGGTATTCACCCACAAAAGCTCATGCTCCAGTACGTCTGTTAGTCTATAAGGTGCCACAGGACTCTTAGTTTGGATCTGTAAAAGCAGCAAACACCTTTTTATGTTTTTTCCTCTTATATCTTGTCTGTTGTTTTTTTTCCTTCTGATGCTGAGGTGAAGCTGGGAAAATCCATCTTGCAGTAAAACTGAAAATTCACGAAAGAATTGGGTATTTTAAAAGCTAAAAAACAAAAACAAAACAAACTCTACATTTCAGATCTTGTTTCGCAAAATACAAAAAGATTTGTGACAACTGAAAGTATGGACTATAGTGTAAGTAAAAGTTTTTAGTTTCAGGGACCCACCAGATAAATGTTCATTTAGAATACCTTGTTGGGAAATTCTGATAGTAATGAATTAAGTTTAATGGACGATATACATGCTATGTAATATTTTTATATAGACTTCTTATAATCTATCTCATGACAAGGTGCTGCTTATATCCAAAATTATCGGGATTCTTCTCTAAGTATACACTGATTTTTGTAAATTGTAAACCGTAAATTGACATCTTAATTGTCCAATCAAGTCATTGAAGTTAGATCATATACATAGTTCATTCAAAAATAATATTTAAAAAAATTAAGCTTGCAAAGTGAAGTATTCAGGTTTGGAAATTCATAATACTGCCCCTTTGTGTGTATGAATTAGAGTGCAGTCCTCAACTCTCTCACAGTACTTCTCCCGAAGTGGTAGTTTGTTTTTGTTTTTGTTTTTTTTATTCTCACTGTTCAGTGTTAGTCCCTTAAGCTGTTTGCACACAATCCAAACACCACAGTGAACCGGGCAGAGAGAATCCATGCCTTGTTCACTACAAAACTCTGCTTTCTTCGCCACGGTATACATGCACTGAATCAAATTGGGTCCTGCAGTAGAAAATGTATTACACTATGCATAAAAAGCAATTCTGGTTATGGAGGAACACCTTAACATTTACATTTGCTGATTTATGAATGCTGCATGTTATCCTCCATGTTCTTTTAACATTTAACCATAGACCATGAATATACTGAAAATGTGTTTACACAATATGCCCACACACTTACTTTGATAGGGTAGGTTTGTTGCCTGTGTTTGTGTAGGAAGACTCTTTTCAGGTTTTTTGGGGGTCTTTCATTGTGTTTTTTTCTTTCAATCTGCAGATAAGCCTTTGAAGAAGCGAAAACAAGATTCTTATCCACAGGAGGCTGGGGGTGCTACTGGAGGAAATAGACCGGCTTCTCAGGAGACAGGTTCTGCAGGAAATGGGTCAAGGCCAGCATTGATGGTTAGTATTGATCTTCAGCAAGCAGGACGAGTGGACTCTCAGACAACTGTAACTCAGGACTCAGACGCCATCAAAAAGCCTGAAGAAATAAAGCAGTGTAATGATGGATCTATTTTTATTCCCCAAGAAGACCCTGTTGGAGTTCTTAAACTTAAACCTGAAAACCATCCTGAAACCTTTAGGAAAAAGTCAGATTCTGAGTGTCAAAAGACAGATATTCAACAAAATGAGAGCAAACAGACAGAAATGCAACAAAATGAAAGCAAATGGCTGGAAAGTAAACACAATGAAAGCAAACAGATAGAAGCTAAACATGAAAGTAAGCATGACAGCAGACCAATGGATGTGAAACAAAATGAGAGTAGACCGATGGAAACAAAGCAAAACGAGAACAGACAGATGGACGTGAAACAAAATGAGAGCAAACAAAATAATGGCAAACAGGAAATAAGACACAGGCCTGAAACACCAAAACAGAAGAATGAAGGTAGGCCCGAAACACCAAAACAAAAGAATGAAAATAGGCCCGAAACACCAAAACATAGACATGATAATAGAAGAGATTCTAGTAAACCATCTTCAGAGAAGAAACCTGAAATATCTAAACATAAACAAGAAATTAAATCTGATCCCTCCAGGGTAAAATCTGAAAGTAGATTAGATCCAACAAAACAAAGACCAGATGGACGTTCAATTCCTGAGACCCCAAGACGTGACCATGATAGCCTTAAACAAAAATCTGAGGATAGGGGCGAATCAGAAAGATATAAGGGAGATCCATCCAAGATCAGAAGACCTGAATATTTGAGATCCTCGAGCAAAAGTGAGCATGACTCCAAACATGGGATTAAATCTGATAGTTCAAAAACTGAGAAACTAGAAAGAAAACATAGACATGAGTCTGGTGAGTCAAGGGAGAGATTTTCTTCTGGGGAACCAAAATCGAGACCAGACAGTCCTCGTATTAAACAGGAAAGCAGAGGAGATTCTAGTAAATCAAGACTTGATAAACCTGGTTTTAAATCACCCAACAGCAAGGATGAACGAAGGACAGATGGTAATAAGAGTAAAATGGATAGCAATAAGCCACACACTGACAATAAGGCAGAGTTTCCCAGTTATTTGTTGGGGGGAAGATCTGGTGCATTGAAACATTTTGTTATTCCAAAAATCAAGCGTGATAAAGATGGCAATGTCACTCAGGAGCCAAGGAAAAGTGAAATTAAGGGTGAACAAAAGGACAAAGTGGAGAAGATTGGGCTAGTAGAAGATCTAAATAAAGGCGCTAAGCCTGTAGTCGTTCTGCAAAAGCTTTCTTTGGATGATGTACAAAAATTTATTAAAGACAGAGAAGATAAATCAAGGAGCTCTTGTTTTAAACCCAACAAGAACAAGTCATCCAAATCAAATAAAGGTAAGACTCTTTTAAGGTTAATTTGTATTACATGTAGTAAGTTCCCTCTCTTCTTAATTTTTTTTAATATTGCTATTGATAGAAATTGAATAAATATTTTTTAAATTTGAGCTAATTGAATGATACTAACTAATTATTTCTATGATTACATGAGTTGTTTCCATTTGACTCTGTATAATCTCAGTTATGCGGTGGCTTCTGAATATTAGAAATCTTTCATCGGTGGGACTACATTGATTTATTTACCCCCTGTGCAAATCCCTAATGTAGAGACACTTAAACCATTCTAAATCGTGCATAGATATGGTATAAATATGATTTAAACTGGTTTAAGTGCCTCTACATTAGGAATTTGCAATGGGGTAAATAAATCACTTTAGTTACACAAGTGCTAAACACGCACGTATAATCCAGCCCTAAGACTTTTTACTATTACTGGAACCTGTAGCTTCTTAAAAAATGTATGGAATGATATGATTCAGTAGGGACACCTAGTTGAATTAGGCAAAGCCATCTATCCAATCTACACTATAAATGAGTATTGCAGGAACCCACATTCTATTACATGATTGTCCCCCAATATGCTTAAAGCAGCGTGGTTGTTTTAACATATTAGCCTTGAGCCTTTAGCTCAATTTGGAGACAGCATTGTCTGTCTGATCCCATCTATTTTGAAAGACTGAAGATAGCTTAACTGATATATAACTTGGTGTGCTGACATAGTTGAATTTGTAGTGTAGACAAAATCTTACTTGATTGATGTAGCTTGTATGTCATTCAGTGTTTTTAGGTGGGTGATTTTTATGTTGAATTAACAAATTTGGTTTAACGCTCCTCTAGATGATAAACACTATAACTCCACATTGTGAAAGCTACCTTACCATCAAGTTAAAAATTATGGTTTTAAGTGTTTAGATGTTAAATGAATGTAAAACTTGTAGAAGAATCATAATGTGTCAACATCTATAAGTCTGTCAGGCCACAAAATAAAGGATAAATCAACTGTGTGGTGGAAGAGGCTTTCAGATACATATGAGCCTATAGCTGCTTAAATAGCTACCATCGTATCTAGTTGCTCACAGATTTGACATTTAGATATTTTTTATAAAGTTGCCTTGATTCAGTAAGATGTTCTTTGTGTGTTGTGCGTGTGTGTGTACATAAGTATGGAGAGATGTGATAAATTTATCACATGGTTTTATAGTTTACCATGCACCTTTCACTGCTACACCTAATCGTTGCTCACAATTTATTTTAGATCTCCAAACCTCTGAGCAGCTCAAAACACCAATTATTTTTTTAAAAATTTTCTCATCTCCAAAATGTGAAATTCACTCCTGCCTCCCCACACAATTATCTTTCTGGGGTTTAGGACTGGGTCTTGCAACAATAACACCTGTCTAGAAATGAAAAATCACAATTTTGTGTGGCTCATGTCAGGAACCTACAAGATTAGAAATGGGAGCTTTATACCATTGATGAAGGAATATTCTATGCTTTCTGATGGGATCCAGCACTACCCTTGGAAGGGCCTAAGATAGTGGACTTTGAAATCATAATTTTGTCATGTATAGAAGATCTATTTTAGATAATTTTTAGAGGTTCTTGCGCCCGCTGAGCCCTATGCAGTTTATGTATACCAATATATTAATATTTTAAAAATATTCCTAAAATAGATTTTCTGTAATATGTGGTATGTAGAGAACACATGGTGGCTAAAGGTTGTAATGGCACTTGTTAGTAATGATTAAATTGGCCATTTAGAGATTAATGGCCTTTCCATACATGAGCAATGCATTCATCTCAAACTCTTGCTGCTAGAACTTAAACTACCTCTTTTTATAGTCCATAAATAGAAACACATGCAATATATTGTCACTTAGATATATTTAAAAAGTGAAAACGTTTTTTCCTGTTAGTGGGGGAAAATATCAATCCCTAAACTAGCATCTGTCAGTTTTTTCAGTTTTGTTTCTAGAATCCATATTCTTACAGTATTGGAAATAAGCTCTAAGGAGAGACTGAAGTTAAAGTAACTAGATTTCTTTTATAATCCTTTTGACATGTGGCCATCCACATTTTTCAGAAACTGCCTTTGCAGTTCAAATTTTGCATGTGTGTTCTATTTTAACATTTGAAATTCTTCTAGACAATCTGTTTCCATGGTGTGTGCAGGGCTGCCCAAGGGTTGGGGGGAGGGAGTGTGGGGCCGAGTGGGGCACTTTGCCCTGGGCCCCGCAGGCACCCCCATGAGAATATAGCATTCTGTAGTATTGCAACTTTTTTTTATGGAAGGGGCCCCTGAAATTGCTTTGCCCTGGGCCCCCTGAATCTTCTGGGTGGCCCTGGATGTGTGATGCTGAGTAATTTGGTGTAATTTGAAAATGCTCAAAACTAGAGCTAAAAGTCTCACTTGGCAACTGCTGGCTGAAGATTCTGCCTAACCAGTGTGAAAAACATTTGTGTCATTTCCCCAAAACTACTGCTTCTCCAATTTAAAGGAATTTATTGTTCTGTGTTTATTTTGTACAATATTTAATTCTGAAATTTTTTCAAACATTCTTATAAATGTAACTTTCTATAGCACTCTTGCTTTTGTTTATTCTTTACTTTCCTGTATTGTTTCACTCAGCCTTTTTCTCTTCTATCATATAATAGGTTGTGGTGAGTCTTTTTTCAGTATTGTCTTCAATGTCCATTTTCTTTTTCCCCACTAACTTTCATCTATTTCTCTTACTTTTCCCTCATGGTGTTCTGCATATCCTTCCCCATATTTTCCTTCTCCTTTCTTCTTCCACTCCTGCTGCCCAAGAAACCTCTCATAGGCCTGTCTATGCACACAGGTTGCTCTGGTTTAATTTTTAAACAAATTTTGTTAAACTGCTGCAAAACCCTATATAGATACTCATTCTGTTTGATTGGTTAATTTTGATTTAACTTAAAATTGTTTCTAATCAACTTAAGCTGACCTAAAATAAACCTAGTTTCAACTGAAATAAGTGTCCAAACAGCTTTTAGCAGAAGTCAGATTAAATCCATTTAAAAATCACACCTTTAGTTACACTGGTGCAATTTTGCATCTAAACAAATCCTTAGTGGTATGCAGATTTTTCTCCATCAGTCTTTCTCTCTGCTTCACAGCCATCCCTGGTACACCGGCTTGTGAAATTTTACCAGACACCTAATAGAGGAATAAGTCTGTTAGTCAAAGACTTAAAAAATATAGGCATTGCTGGGAAAGAGGAGAGGTTCCTTGGATTCTCCAACAAGTTGTTATCCTGAACCTTGATTTGGGATCGCTGTTTTCATATAGGCCTCTAGGTAGTAGGCATTAATAAATTTGAATCATCTCTCAATCCCCTCTAGCTGTTTGAAGGAAGAAGGAACATTTTCTCTGTTCCATTCACAGATTGAATGTTTTTCTAAAAAATATGCTCCAACTCAGCTAGAAGTTATGGGCTTGATGCAAGCATTGCTTGGTGAACTTCCATGACCTATGTTATTGGAGTCATAATAAATTACTATAATCTCTTCTGTCTTAATATCTGTGAGTCACTCATCCTCCTCATTCTACTCCAAAGCCTCTTACTGCAAAGGTGGGTTGTGGGGGGGTCTCTGATACTCTTCTTTCTCCTCAGATTTCTGGCTGCCGTGAATGGGTTATATCTGCAGTCCTTCCTCTACCCAGACTCCAATTCTTAGTTCTCTCCAGTGAATAGCTCCAGTGTCTGCCTCTGTTTCTGCTCCTAGCTGTGTCAGTCAGCTGCAGCATGAAATTGAGCTGATTCTTGTCAGTTTCCTGGCTACTCATAGAATTTGGAAAGGAGCAGTTTTCTTTCTACAGCAGCTTGCCAAAATAAAGAGCAGCCACAGAGGAAATGGAACTCTCTGCAGACTTAGGAAGATATTGGTGAATTCACTCAGTTCATGTTTGGAAGATGGTCTTTGTCACCACAACAAAAATAAATTTAATTATTTTTAAATGGAGGCTTCAGTTCTGTAGAAGCTGATGCTGCCTGACAAAAGCTTCCTACTCTCCCTAGGACAAATGGGTTTTTTTTTTTTTTGTTTTTGTTTTTTTTTGGAGACTTGTGTAGAATACCTTTTTTGGGTCTTGTCATATTGCACACAAGCTTGCCTTATTACTACTTGCTTTTTCTGCCCTCAGTTTAGAGCTGCTCAGAGTTTTTTCCCATCGCTTAATATTCTCCCTAGGACAAATGGGTTTTTTTTTTTTTTTTTTTTGTTTTTTTTTGGAGACTTGTGTAGAATACCTTTTTTGGGTCTTGTCATATTGCACACAAGCTTGCCTTAAAAATTTCAGTGGTTTCACCGAAGAACCTTTGACAAAGTCTAGAGCAGAGTACCATTTCTCATATTTAGCCAGATCATTTTAGGATTAATCAGCATGGATATTTGTACTGAATGCTGTCAGATTCTGGCTAGATCTACAAAGGGGATTTTAACCGCTCCCCTGAAGTTTCTGTTAACACACGCTGTTAATGCTCTATGCAGCTGTTCTGTGACTGTGTAAAAATGGCATCATCTTACTTAAAGCTGCTCCTTAAGTGTATTCTTCCTACAGAAGTAACTAATTTTTTTTTTTTTTTTTTTTTACTGATACTTACTCTCACTAACACTGCAGAGCCAATATTATACTTATAGAATCACCGAACTGGAAGGGACCTCGAGAGGTCATCTAGTCCAGTCCCCTGCACTCAAGGCAGGACTAAGTATGGCAACTCCTCGCTTAACGTTGTAGTTATGTTCCTGAAAAATGTGATGTTAAGCGAATCCAATTTTCTCATAAGAATTAATATAAATATGGGGGATTAAGTTCCAGCGAAATTTTTTTCACCAGACAGAAAACTATATATTGTATAGATATACACACAGTGTACGTTTTAAATAATTTAATACTGTTCACAGCTATGATGATTGTGAAGCTTGGTTGAGGTGGTGAAGTTAGAGAGTGGAAGAGGGAAGGATATTTCCCAGGGAATGCCTTGCTGCTAAATGATGAACTAGCACTTGGCTGAGCCCTCAAGGGTTAATGCATTGTTGTTAATGTAGCCTCTCACACAAGGCAACATGAGGGAGGGGAGACAGCATAGCAGATAGACAGACACACACCTTGTTTGTGGAGAGAGAGAGAGATGCACACTGCCCCTTTAAGTAAGCTGACCCACTCTTAGATGCATTGTCTTTTTAAGTGGATCAGGAAGTTGAGACAGCAGCTGCTGCCCCAAGCTCTCTGTCTGTCTCTCTGGTGTCCCCTCCCTGCTCTATATGGAGAAGGGGTAAGTGGGGTGCGGGAGCATGGGGGAGGGGGACACTCTGACATTAGCGCCCCCCCCCCTTCCCCTCCTGCACAGCAACCAGGAGTCTCTGGGAGCAGCTCCAAGGCAGAAGGCAGGAGCAGCACATGGCAGTTGGGGGGAGGGACAGCTGAACTGCTGGCAATTGATAGCCTGAGGGGCGGCTGCAGCACAGGGAGCTGATGGGAGGCTGCTGGTCCACCCTGGTTACAAGCCACGACCAGCTAGCTGCAACAGGCTGCTCTTTCTGGAAGCAGTGGACAAAGCTGGCAACGGCCAAATGACATTAGAAGAGAGCATTGCACAACTTTAAACGAGCATATTCCCTAACTGATCAGCAATGAAACAACGTTAACCAGTTAAGTGAGGAGTTACTGTATTATCTAGACCATCCCTGACAGGTGTTTGTCCAACCTGCTCTTAAAAATCCCTAATGATGGAGATTCCACAATCTCCTTAGGCAATTTATTCCAGTGCTTAACCACTCTGACAGGAAGTTTTTCCTAATGTCCAACCTAAACCATCCTTGCCGCAATTTAAGCCCATTGCTTCTTATCCTATCCTCATATGTTAAGAACAATTTTTCTCCCTTCTCCTTGTAACAACCTTTTATGTACTTGAAAATTATGTCCCCTCTCAGTCTTCTCTTCTCCAGTCTAAACAAACCCAGTTTTTTCAATCTTCCCTCATAGATCATGTTTTCTAGATCTTTAACCATTTTTGTTGCTCTTTTCTGGACTTTCTCCAATTTGTCCACATCTTTCCTGAAATGTACTTGTGTGTCATCATCAAAATTGTTTTGAAGTTGCAAACAGTTACATCTATTCAAACCTATTGATGGAAATGGAACTATCTTGGTGTCAGTAGAGGTATAATTTGGCCTCCAGAACATTTAAGTAAAGAAGTAAAGAATCCTGCTTGATTTTTGGATCCCATATTGAGTTTTCAGGACATGTAGTCTAAGCACCGTTCATATGATAATTGGCAGGCTGGAGTAATGCACTCCATGGTCCTAGGCATAAGCTGTCATGGGCTCCCTGTGGCTCTGCACCACACTGTGGCCCTGCTGAAGGCCTTTTCTCACAGTGAGGCAGAGGTAGTGGTTTCTGCTCCCAGAAATGGTAGCAATGGAATCCCAAGTACTTACCCCAGCATCTAGGGTATATCTGTGTTGTGGCTAAGTGAGCTTGGCATGTTTCATTCTCCTCCTACTCTTCCCACACAGTTCTCTGGTTGGGTCAGGAGAGTCCTTCACTGCTTCCATGAGATCTTCTTAGCATATGCCTCAGGTGGCATATGACCAGGATTCATCGCTGAATTTGGTCTTCTGGTTGGATCATTAGCTTCCCCGGCTTGGGCTAGGTACTGATGGGGAGTGCGATGTGAACACTGATCCATGCCCCCCTTTCATGAGATGTATGGGGCAGTTCACATTTATAACATAACTGGGAAGGAGTAGCAGGGGAGCTGAAAAGTATTAACGCCACAGTTAAGAAGTCTTGCAATTTTTTTGTGAATCGTAGCTATTTGCATGAAGCTGGCAAAGTTTGTAAATTCCATGAGAAAAACAGAGTTCATGGAATTTATAAAATGTATAAGTACATCTGGTTGAGCTTTTAAGTCCTATAAGTTTGATGGCTGTGGTTCAGGAAGCTCCAATGGTGAAACTAGAACAGCTATTCAATGCTGTGAAACCGATATCTAGAATGCTTGGAAGTTACAGAAGTTTGACTTACTGATTATTTTGATGAGTGTAGTGTTTGAAGGAGCCTTTTAAACAGACTATACCAGCAGAGCTGCAGACCATTTGGGATTTATGGCAGATACAACTTTCATTTGGTATAATAATAGAAAGAGGCTTCGAACAAGGTCTTGTTCAATGTTGCATTCAATGGGCCAGGTCCTCAATTGGTATAAATAGGTATTGCTCTATTGACTAAACCAGCTGAGAGTCATGTCCATTGTTCTAAAAGGCTCCCCTGGCATCTGGAAAAAACTTGGAGCATGTGGGACTGTAACAGGGTCAGCACTCACCTTTCATGAGCGCCCCCTTTCCTCTGACTGATAGATCTGCAATCAGTCTTTTTTCGTGGTGGCACCTGCCTCTCATGGGCAGCCCCTTTGGTTGGTTGGGTGTGAGCCTGCTTTTTTGGGAGGGGGAAGGGGTCTTATAGCAGGGTGGCACCTGCCTCTGGTAAGCATCCCCCGGACCACTGGTTCTCTCAGCTGGTCTTCGACATCTTTCCCTGGGTGCAGTTCTGCCCGGTAAGCTCTCTGCAGTGAGCTATCTGTGGCCTGCTGCTCATTAAGCCAGCCAGGCACCCGGTCCTCCCTCATCAAGCTCCACACAGCAACTGATGGATCTGCTCTGCTGCTTGCCTTTTATCTGGCCCTTTTGGCCCCTTATTGGTCTCTCCGGCAGCCCCTCTGATTGGCCGCTTTTCTGCAGCCACTGTAAGGTGCCTGGAGGACTTTTCATTGCTCTACTCTGTGGCAGAGTGATGCAGGGCCACAAGACCACCAGCAGGGGGCCTCAGGACCTAATCCACTGTGCCACATGCCTCCCCCTTCAGACAGGTTTGAGGTGGTGGTTCTTCCCCCCAGTCTTTTCTCATGCCCCCGTTAGTCAGGGTGTACTCCATTGGGGGCTACCTCTGCCTCTGGCTCTCTGTGGGCTCTGGCTCTGCCCAATAAATAATTAAAAACTTGCCTGTTTCTGTGGCTGCCTCTGGCCCTGACCCTCTTTCGGCCTCTGCCTCTGGCTTCGTTGTCTTACTGCTTTTGCCTCTGCCTCTCCCTTCCTTTGGCCTCTGCCTCTGCCTTCACTGTTTAGTTGCTGCCACTGCCTCTTCTTCGGTCTCAGGCTCCGGCTCGGGCTCTGGCCTCACACAATAAAACAGTTAAAAGCTTGTAGTAAAACAGTGAATTCTGACTTGGTTCCCTTTAGACAAGGTTGATCCGAAGATCCCACTTCTAGTACCATAATGTAACCAGGTCAGCACCCACCTCTTGCAAGTGCCCCCTTGTCAGCACCCACCTCTTGCAAGTGCTTCCTTTTCTCTAGCTGATATACCTGTAATCACAGTCTTTTTGGGGGGGAGGCACCTGCCTCTCATGGGCAGCTCCCGTTGGTTGGTTGGGTGTGACCATGCTTTTCTTTTTTTTGGTCTTACATCAGGGTGGCACCTGCCTCTCATAAACAGCCCCCAGCCGCTGGGGGTCTCAGCTGGTCTTGAGAGCTTTACTTGGGCTCATTTCTGGCCAGTGGGCTCTCTGCAGTGAGCTATCCATGGCCTGCTGTTCATCTAGTGAGACAGGCACTCAGGCCTCCCTCATCAAGCTCCACACAGCAACTGAAGACTCTGCTCTGCTACTGGCTTTTTATCTGGCCCTTCTGCCCTCTTCTGCAGCCACTCTAGGCTGCCTGGAGGATTTCTCACTGCTCTACTCTGGGGCAGGGTGATGCAGGGCTACAAGGCTTCCAGCAGGGGCCCTGACACAGGGACTATAAGAAAATTCACAATTAAAAGTTTTAAATTAGTTAAATTTGTATATTAAATATACAGGTATTCAAAACAGCATTACTAGAATGCTGTAATTAGGGGAAAATATCTTCATTGCTTTTTCAACTTCTGAATAGGATAGAAATACAGTTATGTGACTTTGTAATAACGTGTTTTTTTTTGTTTTTTTTAATAACTCTAGCGCAAGCAAAGATACAGTTCTAATTCAATTTTATTCTAGGCTTTGCTCTGTCTGGGTTGTATTGAACAGGTTCATCATCTGAAAAATTTCCCAGACGTGTTAGCCGGAAGTTGACACACAAAGTAGGAGGAACCTTAAAAAGAAATCATCACTTGCTAGAACCCTGCATGGGACTTTTTAAAATTCTGCTCCCATCCCACCCCACAATGCCTACTCCCACCCACTACTGCACTGTTTCTTGCATTTTTGTCCCATTCCTACCCACAAAAACCTTAGATCCCACAAATTCTGCAGGAGAGACAGATTTCCCCCATGCTACTTTAAAAAAAAAAATTGGTTTATCTATATATAAATGGAATTCAGACGCAATTTTTACATGGTAAACTGATGAGAGATTTAGTGTTTTCCCACACATTACTGCAATCTAGTTTTTTTGCCCTTCTCAATCCCACCACCACCAACATACATTTTACCTGCTCCCACTATTATGGTGGTAGGTCCTGCAGGGCCTGCAGAATCGTAGTCTCACTACAGGACCTTACCACTTCCCACTCCCAGGATTTATACTAACATAGTGCTCTGAACGCTTCATCTTTTGTATGCCATTCCTTAGCAAATATCAGATAAACTTGTAACCCCCTTGGTTGTCAGATGTAAGAAGACATACACAATCCCTCTCTCTCTCATCTTAGTTTGCTACTGCAAAGAGGAGAGGTCTCAGTTACCTCACCCCTCTATCCATGTCCAGTCTACCGGAAGTTGTGTGGGTTTCTTCCATTTTTTTTCTTCTCCCCTCCAGCGAGTGCCTTGGCTACTGTTCCGAGTATTCTCTAAGCTGCAAAAGACTGAAATTGACATGATGCTCATCTATTTCTGAACACAGCCCTGAAACTGATTGGATTATTGTAAATTTTGTTCATCTCCTTGAGAACAAAAATAGAATAACACATGGACTGTCTTTTTGCAGAGTCAAAAAGTCAGCACTTAATTGGTTCTCATTTGAAAGGTTATCTTTGCAGATATCAATGTTAGAAACTTGTGGTCTAATTTTTCAGAGATGCAGAGCACTCACAACTCTGGTAGAAGTTAACACCTCTGAAAATGAAGCCATTTATTTAGATTTCTGAATGTTGGATGTACTTGCTTACTTTTAGATATTCATGATTGGAGAAATGCACCTTTTTTTTTTTTTAGTGAAAGTTAACATTCAGCAGAAGTTGAATTAATGTGAGGAAAAAGTTATGGAACTACTTCAGTTGAGGCATAATTTCACTTTCTGCTTTGAAAACAATATCATTCAAGAGGATTTATGGTTCAAATTTTAATTTGTTTAATCAAAACAGAGGGCATGACAAATCTGTTGGTCAGATCAATTACAAAATCAAAACTTCCATATTGGTAAAAAAGATACTAAGCATTACATTTGTGCACAAAACAAAACAACACCCCCACCACACTTATCAAATAAAAACAAAATTTCAAATTAATCATAATTGGTCATGAATCTGCCAACAGTGTCTCTACAGTTCAGGAATAGTGATAATAGTGAAGGTCAGGTTCACAAAAAGTAAACAAAATAATATCATAATCAATTGTTGAATTAGTTTCACAAGGCATTAAAATTATTTATTTGGGTCTCCAATGCTACTTCATTTTAAACAGAGTACTATTATATGATTTTGCACTTCATATTTTTCTTTCAAAGATCTCAAAGCATTTGTCAAAAGTGGATTGTACTAGCCTCATTTTAGAAATAGGTAAAGGTGATAAGTTCAGAAAAGGGCACTAAGGAATGAAAACCACCTTGTAGAAATGATTCCTAGTCGTGTACTTCGATTACTGATCAAAACTGTTTCACTGCCTCCATTGGCTTCCACTATATGTGGCCGCTGGTACAAAAGAGCTCATGCTGTGCTATAGCTGAGGTTTTTCATTGCTTTCTAGTTCAAGGCCTGCTATTCTAAATGCTCTAAAATCTGCATATTTATCCAGATTGCCTTGAAATTTGCTGTATTTTATGGGGGTGTGAGATAGTTATTGGTTTAAGTTTAAGGTCAGTTGAGCAAGAGCTCTCCAAGATATAGTCCCCTAAACAACCCAACATTTTACAAAATCACCTGGTTCTTCTAACTTTTTTTGAACATACCGGGGGCTAAAACTATGATTTTAATCATCCCCCAACTAATTTCAGTCATTTGATATTAGGCATGAAGGAGGTAATGTTGGACGGGTGGGAGCAGCGCTGAGCTGTGGTAGGGTAGTCTGAGCTGTTGGGGGGATTATGGGAGGTCAGAGCAATGAGGGGGAGTGTTGGAACAGTGCAGGGAAGAGTGAGGTGGAAGGTAGGGAATCAGAGCTGTGCAGTGGGGGATGTTGAGGTGACTTCAACTCTGTCCTCTCCAGAAACCCACATCCATCAATCACAGGCACTAATCTGCCCCCCATCACTGTAATATCTGAGCACCTCAAAGTCTTCAGTATATTTATCTTCACAATAACTATTATTCCCATATTACAGCTGAAGAACTGAGACAGAAACAAATGTCTTGTCTACATGGGAAGCAGTATCGATATTAGATGAGGTGTGACTTTGTTCTGCTATAGTAACCAGTTTATCTCCCTGTGTAGACACTCTTCTTCTGGTGTCAAGAGTGCCTTTCTCCAGTTTAGGTTATGTTGCTTTGAAAATGGTTTAAGAAATGAGAGAGAAAAAAAACTCCATTCTTATTGAGAAATAAACATCCGCAGAGAACGTTATAGCGATGATATGATCTCTGTAACTTCCTTTGTAGACAAAACCTAAGTGCCTTGCCCAAAGTCCAGGAGTTGTATCCAGATCCTCTCACGTTCCAGGTTAGTGTCCTAACCACAGGACAAGCAGCAGAGAATCCTGTGGCACCTTATAGACTAACAGATGTTTTGGAGCATGAGCTTTCGTGGGTGAATACCCACTTCGTCGGATGCATGTAGTGGAAATATCCAGGGGCAGGTATATGTATGCTAGCAAGCAGCTAAATAATGAGTTAGTTCAATCTCGGTGATGAGCCCTGTTCTGCAACTGAGTTGAACCCCAAGGAGGAAACTGGTTTCTGTATTGGCAACCATTCACAGTCTTTGTTCTCCTGAGCCTGATGGTGCAAATTTGCAATGACTGAAGCTCACAGTTTCTCTTTGAGTTGGTCTGCAGTTTTTTTCTTGCGGATGGACCCCCTTAGTCTACTATAGTGTGCCAGAGTTGAAGTCTGTCCTACAGTTTTGTATATTGCCATTTCCTAATATCTGATTCTGTTGCATTTATCCTTTCATAGAGACTGTCCGTCTTGGCCGCTGTACATAGCAGAGGGCATGCTGCCTATGAATTCGTATATACATTGTGATGTGCAGGTGAATGAACCGTATGATTGACTGATTGTTAGGTCCTGTGATGGTGTCGCTGTATTGTAGATGGGCAGAGTTCGCATCGAGTTTGTCATGTTGGTCCTGACTGTTTTATGATGAGTGTGTGCATTGGCTGTAGAATCGTTCAGGTGGCGGTTGTCTGTGGGCGAGATTGGTCTGCCCCAGGCGTGAAATGCGAAGATCATTGTCCAGATGGTTGTAATCCCGATGATGCGTTGAGGGTTTTAGCTGTGGGCTGTATGTATGCCAGTGGAGTCCTGTTGGTTCTTTCTTGCTTTGTCTTGCAATAGGGCTTTCGGTACTCTGCTCTGTGATCTGTTTCCTTTCCTCGTTGGTATTGTAGTTTTGAGAATGCTTGATGGAGATTTTTGGTGGTTGCTCTGTCTGAGAGGCTAGGCAGATGCGGTTGTACCTCCATGTTGCTGTAGACCAAATGGATTGTTTGTGATGTTGCCGTGTTATGAAGAGCTGGATGCATTGAAGTAGCCTAGCTGTGTCGGTAGTTTCGAATATGGGACGGTGATGTTAATGTACCATCACTATATTATGCACCGTGTGTCTCATCCTCCCTGAGTGAACTAACCTCACTCTCTAGTTGTTGCTAGCATATATACCATATATAACCTGGAATTTCCACACATGCATCTGACGAATGGTATGCACCCACGAAAGCTCATGCTCCAAAACGTCTGTTAGTCTATAAGGTGCCACAGGATTCTCTGCTGCTTTTACAGATCCAGACTAACACGGCTACCCCTTTGATACTCAACCACAGGGCAATGGTTCCTCTGATGTGATCCCATGTCTGTCCCCCTTCAAAAATGTCTCCACTGACTCCATGCAAGTCCCTGGACTGTTTCTGTGTCCTTACCCCAGCTCCTTAACATGCAGGTCCCAGGCTGATGCCTGCTTCTCCATGGGCAGAAGGATTGAGGTGGGAGAATCAGTGTGCTGGACAGGCAGAAGACGAGATAAGGAGATGATGCAAGGGTAGTGGAAGGACCAGCATATAACCACTACACTACATTCTGTGCCTAGAATAATCAGTGGCAAGGAGCCAGAGGCAGTGGAGTGGGGGAGATGGGTTGTGGTATGTGCAAATACTGAGAAACTATTTTTTTAAAAACAAGGAAATTAAATACCTTAAAACTTTATTAAAACAGAGTTAAAGTTGCACGGTAGAGCCTTGTGAAGAGTGGCTAAACTTAAACCTTTGAAAACCAGGAAATGAAGAGTTAAGATTCACATGAGCCCCGCAATGCAACTTTAATTTTGCCCTCTTTAGGCATACCCCAACACATTAATAACGCATGTACTAGCACTCTGTCCTCACGGATGCTACAGAACACGTTGCAAACAAAGCACATGTGCACTGAAGGACCATGTCTAACACCTTTTATCTGCTAAGGCAAAATTTGGGTTTATGTCAGGTGTAGTAGACAGGAGCTACCTGCACCTGGCCAACATTCAAACATTAACCTTACTCCACGCAAATAACACCAGACTCACTAAATATTATCACCCCTTCACCTTTGTGCTGAGGATTTCTTCTGAGACATTGCCTTTTATTTTCCTGTCACTAAACCCTGGAAATCACTGTCACCAGACTGCTGATAATCCCCATGGCAAGAAGACACCCTTATGCACTTCTGCTGACACAGCCTACAAAATTCAGTGCTCAAATGAGGCATCCTTGATCCCTCATATTCTATATGTGTTTCTCTTCATATTGTAGGCAGGCTGCTTCTACTAATGCCTTATCCATTCAGTACAGCTATGCCTAACATAGTGAACGCAGCTGGAGCGCATGTCGATAAATGCAGGAATTTGAATCTGTGGAAGAGTACAAGCAATGGCACATTCACTTAATCCTTTCTCGTATCTACTTATTATAAATTCATAGATGTTAAGACTAGAAGGGACAGAAGACCATCTAGTCTGATAACTTCCGTATCTCAGGCTAGAGAATTTCATCCAGTTACGCCTGTATTGAGCCTATTAACTTGAGATTTACTAAAACATCTTATAGTAAATCTTGATTTGAAGGCATTCAAAGGTAGAGAATCCATTCTCCTTGATAATTTGTTAATCTTTACACCACCCTTATGGGGCCATTCCTAGTGGTTGTTGCCATCTCCAGCTGGTAAAGTTAAAGTTGCATTGCAAGGGTAGCATGTGTCTTAACTCTTCATTTCCTGGTTCATGGTGGTTTAAATTTAGCCACACCATATTCTGGTATGTCACAATGCACTACTGGGCAACCTTACCTCTGGATTAACTAAGTTTGGGGGCATTTAATTGTACAATAGGCTTTTAGTCTTTTGTAGTAAAATAAAGCTTCCAACAGACAAAATGCTATACCATGAAAGACTTCTGATTGTATTATTGAATAGTGTAAGTAAAGGAAGGTGAGGGAACCAATTTACTTGTATTTTTGTCAGGTTGTAAAATAAATGCAAATACCATGACATTTCTCAGAATAAAATCAACTGATAATTTGTATTATTAATTTAGATGATCAACTAGGTAGGGGAAGGTATTTTAATTAAAATTAAAGGTGTTTTTAGTAATCACAGATACAAGCTGAAGTTGTTTATGTGAATCTAAGAATTTTAGAGAAAATTATTCTGGAAAAGCGTAACAGGATGTCTTTTTTTGATCACTGAACTCTGGGACTTGTCAGGTTACTTGTGTGAATTTATTTTTAAAGTAATTTTTTAATATTAACTGTCAAAGCTTTTAATGTACATTTGAACCCTCAGACTGAAGCTGTTTTAGAGCACTTTTTCAGAAAAAGTACATATTTTGTATGCCAACCTCCCTACATACTTTCTAGTATTCCTGATTACAGTATTATTTAATTGTGGATCACAGAAATGTTGTTTTAACTAGGAAATATTATATTTAAATCTGCAACACTTTAGCATGTTTCACAGACAAGGTTATAACACCCATCCTGTTTGTACTGTAGAATTGAAATACGCTTTAACCATGTTGGGGGCAACGGTGTTCTCACAGGGTTCACCAATGTGTGTGATTATGATGTAGATAGGACTTTACAGAGGTCCTGTAGTAAATTGTTCTAAAGAGTACACCGGTGTATTAATTTTTGCTAAGTGTGAAAAGTGATGGATTGTATCTGACAGCATATCAGTGTTCAGAATTTTTTTGTTTACAATGCTGTACAGTAAAATATATATACATAAAATGTCTTTATATTTTAAAATGTGAAGATTCCCAAGTATAAAGTATCTTGGTAAAATTATGATGTTTCATTATGATTATTTTGATTGTGACAAATATATTGTAGTGTACAAATATAAAAAAGGATTAACATGCATGGTAGCTAATATCTTAAAGGCACTTCATCAACGTATCCTAGTCAATTTCCAGACTTAAATGGAATTTCAGGTAGTTCACCTGCCCCTGTTGCCTCCTGCCAATTTTTATAGTTTTATAAATCTTTTCTAAAGAAAACTGCAAAATGTTTTCCCCTCCTATACTACTGTTCAAAAAGGCACACAAACTAGAGGAAAAAGTGACTGACTGTGCAGTGTGCTAACAGTAAAACAAACTATACACTAAAGCCTCTCAAATGCAAAAACTAAATACATTGAAAGTAAAACATTGAGGAAAATATGATCTTAAATATTTTAGGAAATAAAAATCACATTTCTGTTTGACAGTTAAGTTGTGTGTCCTTTTAAATTTTTATAAGTATCCTGTAAATTTGAAGCAGAGCAAAATCATTAGCATGTGTTTTTGTGGACTAATGCTTGTTACGATAAGGCTCATTTCTTATGCATAAACTTGGATTTTCCAGGTGTTTCTATATGAACCTGAACAAATGAGGCTCTGTATATATAATAACCTCTACTCTTCTCAAGAGAATTTGGTGAGAGATGATTTGTACAGAGCAGACCATATCCTGCTGAATGCAACAAGAAAGAAAATACTAAAAACTGAGTTGCAGAAACATGTTCTTCTCCCCTGCCAATCCTTGTCTTCCTCCCATAGTTGCTTTTTGTCATGCCTTTATTTAGGTTACAATTCTCTAAAGACTCATGCACATGCTTTTTGTGCTATGAGTAGTCTCATTAACTTCAGTGAAGCTATTCAGTACATAAATGTATGCACCTGTATAAGTCTATGCAGGATTGGGGCATTGGAACCAGTGCTGAAGCGGAATACTTGGTCTTTGAACTAATTTGGTTTCCCTGGCTGATTGCTAAGAAATACATGGGACACCCTCCCTATAGAAGGGTGTCTTTAAGAGGTCCTGGCTTTGTATAGGCCTAACAACACTACCAAAATGTGTGATGACAATGATGTGATGCTACATAATCTTTCTGGTACTGTAAGAAATATTATTAGAAAATAGTGTACTCCTATTTGCTGTTTCTTTTTATTTGGTACCTAATCAATCACTTCAATTTTTTTAAGTGTTTGTGATAAGCTTAAGAAAAGAGTAACAAAAATGAACTCTGTAATAGCCCCCCAAAAAGTTGTGTTTCCACATAGGAAACAATTGAGATGTGCTAGTCATCTGGCCTTATTTTAAGGTTAACAACCTTGTAAATTCTGATTGCTTTTGTCTCTACCTGCTGATATTGCAAAGTAATCCTCTTATGTGCACTGGTAAAGGAGATGTTGCAGAATAAGTAGAAATGTGGCCAGGATGCATATTGAATCCTAAGTTAGCCTAATTTTTTTTAAACACTTCTGCAAATTTGGAGAACCAACTGACATAAGACCCTGTTTAGTGGGAGTGAGGGAAGTGTATGTGAAGGTCGCTGGTTGAATTTGTATCATGTATATGCTGATAAACATTTTTTAAAAGTACATTCATAAGAGATGCAGTATGATTTTTAATTGTAAAGTTGACAAAATCTAAAACTTTGGACAGAGGACTTCATGACATCAGTTACTTTCAAGAATATCTAACTAGGAGATATTTAGTGGGTGCTGTATTAGAATTACTCCTGAGAAAGAACTACAGGTTTGGTCCCTTACTGTTATCTTCAGATTCACATTTGCTCTTCTTACTCTTCATTAATAGGTAGCATAGATCAGTCAGTGTTAAAGGAGTTGCCTCCTGAGCTCTTGGCAGAAATTGAATCCACCATGCCACTTTGTGAACGTGTGAAAATGAACAAGCGCAAACGTAGCACAGTTAATGAGAAACCAAAATATGCTGAGATCAGTTCTGATGAAGACAATGAAAGTGAAGAAGCTTTTGAATGTAAGTAGTACATCATTCTATTACTACTATTAAACAGCAGGATAACTCTTTGCTCTTGCTAACAGATTTCTTAGCTGACAGGTGGAAACAATATAAGAACAAGTCTAGATAACTTGTTGACTGAGTAACTTATTTTGAAGAAAAATTACTAAACCTAAGTTTACCACTCAAGATGAGTGCTTGTTAGAATTCTCTCCCCAATCCTACATGTATGGCAGGATATCTCATAGACTTTTTCACTTGTGCTGCAGGACACTTTTAGACTCAGGTTAAAGAAAAGACCATTAAAAAAGACTTGAGAAGTTTTACATGGAAAATATTCTATATGAACATGTTGAAAAAATAATCTAATGAATTTGGTGACCACCTACACTTTAAAATTGAATATTTACTTCACCCATACTTTAATTCTAGTGTGACTTTTGCAGTCAGGGATCTCAGACTCCTAGTGCTGTAACATAATGCTATGTACGATCTTAAAAATTAGTTTTGGAAATTCTCATGTCTCTTCCATGTCTGACAAACTGAACTGGGGAATATTCCCCTTCTCCTTGGAGCACTGGAGGCAAACTAATAGATTTCACTGCATACAGGGGCTAGATGAAGCAGAGGTCTAGAATTCAGCATAGCAAGTAACTCTTGCTGTAATGTGGCCTTAAGAATTTTTTTAAGCCTCAAAAAAGAAAATGAACTGTCACTTTTTCTAACTGGAAACACAAGAAAACAAAAAAATGGAGACTCTTGGTCTCCTTCTGCCCAGTAGGTTTCTCAGGCACAGCCCTTCCTGGACTGCCTCATCCTCTGGGAGTGGAAGGTATTATTGCTTGAACAAATCAAAATTACTTCTAGTTCTAACAGCTCTTGAGATAACCTTTGCAATCAGCCCTGAATGGAAGTGACTTGGGGGAGGAGAGGCAAGATGGTCATCAAAATCATGTATTATAATCTGATACTGAGCTCCCATGGGTCTGAGTGAGACCACAAACAATTCTATCACCTACTCTAAAAGAGAAATCTCACCATATTCAGATGGAAACCCAAAGAGGAGTACACTACCTTTTTTTTTTTTTTAAAAGACATCAATGGCTGCTGTTATGACCGTGATGTACAGAATCTTGAGGCACCAGGCTATTAATCTTCACCATGGCAAAAGGTTAACAGAGGGTTGCCTGAAGATTCCATATTGGGTTTTTTGATGTTTAATATATTCTGGAAAGGTGGAAGGGGGGAAGGAGGGCTGTAGTGAGGTAGCAAAATTTACAGGTGATGTAAAGTTACTTTTGTTTGTCCAGATCAGAAAAGACTATGAGGAAATCCAGAAAGACCTAAAAAAGTCATGTAAATGGGCAACATAGTGGCAAATGAAATTGAATGTTGATAAATACAAAGTAATCACATTGCACGGAAAAATTAAACAACTCTTACACCTTACAGGATTCAAAATGTGATTACTCAAGAAAGGGGCCAGGGTGTCGTAGAAACTTAAGTGAAGATCTCTACTCAGTCTGCAGCTCCAGTCAAAAAAGCTGTTAAAATGCACAAATAATAGATGGTGAATAATACAAATATTCTTGTAATGTCTTTATACATCAATGATGCAGCCTCATCTGGAGTACTGTGTATGGTACTGCTCATGCCATTTCAGAAATGATATTGCAGAATTAGAGGGGGTTCAGAGAAGAGTGAAAAGAATGATCAAAAGCATGCAAAAACTTTGGTATGAAGAGAGGGAGTGAATTGGAATTGTCCCCTTAGCATGGAGATGAATAAGTGAGGACATGATAAAAGTATATAAAGTAATGAATCGCAGTGAGAAGGTAGACTGAGAAATTCTTTTTTTTTCCCTTTCACTTAACACAAGAACAAAGGGGACATTGAATTAAATTAAAAGGTGGGAAATTCAAAACGGATGAAAGAAAGTATTTTTTTACACAGCTTGGATTTAACTGTGGAACTCATTGCCATGGGAAGTTGCTGAGGCCAAGAACTTAACAAGATTGAAAAATGCATTGGATGTTTTTGGATATCAAGAAAATTATAATTCTGGATAAACAATTTTGGAAGGGATATTAAACCTGTTCCATGACTTACATCAAGTTTTACCCCTCAGAGATCAGGATGAGACCTACTGTGGGGTCAGATTATCCCACATATACCTACTTGCATCGCCCTTACATCTTATTCAAAAGTATCTGGTACTTTAAAACTGGTGGGAAGTTTTTTTTTCAACAGTTTCATTTCAGAATTTTTTTTATTTTGGGGAATAGTTTTCAACTTTTATAGTTTTATTTTTCATATTTACACTTTTATTATTTTTACATATCATGCCATTAGTGGTGGTGCATAATATACACTACTCCTACTGACATGACATAATGACATGGTTGAAATATTCTGTTTTTGTTTTATTGTACTAAAAGTCTTAAGGGGAGTTGCAACTTAATACTGATTGAGCTACAAAAGAAGATAAAATGTTTGTCAATACTAAATTGTGGCTACCCTTCATTTTTTTAAAACAATAAAATTGAAAGTATATTATTTTCATATGACATCAGTCATAGGGCTTCCTCCTTCTCCTGACTTGTTATGAAATGTGAAAATAAGAAAAGAAACAATTTCAGAATCATCATTTTCGGAATGAAATTTTGTTCTTCTTTGCAATGAAAACAAATTTTAAAATGGCCATACTTCCCATGAACCAAAAATTCTGATTTCCAACCAGCTCTACTGATATTATCCCTGTCAGAGACAGAACGCTGGACTAGATGGCCAGCAGAACTTTTATTACTAGTGACGATGCACATTTCAGGGAGAACCTTTCCTGGTTTTCAGATCCCAAATTCATTTGCAGGAAGCTAGGTTAAATACACATTTATTTGCCAAATGAAGAAAACTTTATCTGGAAATTCTCAGTACAGACGCTCCCTGGGTTACGCAAACCCGACTTACGGAAAAAGTTCCGTAATTATTATTTTTTTGTGTGTAATTGTCGGAGATAGGTTCCCAACTCAAGCAAAATTCGACTTACACAAGGACTCCTTGTGTAAATCAGAGAGCTTCTGTAGAGTAATGCCATTTTTAAAGTCACTTCCCAGAGTAAACCTATGTTATATGATGGGCTTGTCTAGATGAACAATTAGTATGCAGTAAGCTAGAGTGTAAATCTACAGCTCACTAGCATGCTGCGCACTCACTGTTCTTGTGGACCCTGCTATCCTGCACTAAAAGTTTCCTAGTTTGCACAGTCACTAGAACTACTGGTCCCTGAGGCCAGGTAAAAATACAGACCACTTAGCTAAAATTCGAAGTTACTTTCAGCATCAAGCATTTTGGGACAGGTCCTCTGCTGCTCAGTGGAGAAGAAATAAGTATACTTGTTAAGATACAAATCCCCTGCAGCACAGATTTGAGAGCAGCATGTAAGATGCCTAATACCCAACTCTTAAAATCCTCCCTTAATGCTTGCTTTCATTCTAAAGAAAAACACTTTTTGGAAAACTTAACTGAAAATTAGGTGTTGGTCCCTGTGAAACATCAGGTACTGAGTTCATTTTGAGGCTGATTTATCTAAATGTAAGTAAGATCTGATACTAAGGAAGAATAAAACAGATTTTTGTAAACTTCTGGAATAAGGTGAGGTCACCTGACTCCACCAAAGGTTTGGCACCTTTTGTAAAGGTGGTGGCTTTTTGTTTTTGTTTTTTAAATCAGCAGTTCAGGTTTATACAGTGTCATTCCTTTAAGAGGTGTGACAGAGCCTGGACAGTTTCCCAAGCACTTATTTCCCTTCCAGTATTTCTCCCAACTTCCAAGCATCCCAGATTGCTTTCCTTGTTTCCAAGTAGTTTCATGGGCAATTGCTTTCCACCACTGCCACACATATTCTCAACCATTTTTATCAATTCCATAAGTGCACCAATCTCGCTTGGAATTAATCATTGTTCAGCTGTTTGAATTTCTACCAGAACTTGATTAGCCTGTAGGATATTTGTCCTGTTATCAGTTCTACTGGCTACAGTTACTGTCTATGGTTTCAGCCACAGTCTCATTCTCTGGCTCTGAGGTTCTGGTTCTGGCTTCCTTCTTTTTGCTACTCACCTTGAGAACATTGACTTTTGTGTAATGTATCACAATTAAAATTTAAAAAATCCTAAAACCCAGTTTTTTAAAGGTATTTAGGCATTCCTGTGCTCGACAGTGATGGGATTTAAGAACATAAGAATAGAAGAATGGCCATACTGGACCAGACCAATGGTCCATCTTGCCTGGTTCTCTGTCTTCTGACAGTGGCCGGTGCCAAATGCTTCAGAGGGAATGAACAGAACAGGCAATCATTGAGTGATCCATCCTCTGTCGTCCAGTCCCAGCTTCTGGCATTGAGAGATTTGGGGACACCCAGAATATGGGGTGGCATCCCTGACCATCTTGGCTAATAGCCATTGATAGACCTGTCTTCCATGAACTTACCTAACTTTTTTTTAACCCAGTTATACCTGTGGCCTTCACAACATCCCCTGGCAATGAGTTCCACATGTTCACTGTGCATTCTGTGAAGTAGTGCTTCTTTATATTTGTTTTAAATCTGATGCCTATTAATTTCATCAAATGACTCCTTAGTTTGTGTGTTATGTGAAGGGGTAGATAACACTTCTTTATGCACTTTCTCCACATTAGTCATGTTTTTACACACCTTTTCTAAACTGAACAGTCCCAATGTCTTTAATTGCTCCTCTGTTCCATACCCATAATCATTTTGTTGCCCTTCTCTGTACCTTTTCCAATTCTAATATATATCTTTTTTGAGACAAGGCAACCATAACTACACACAGTATTCAAGGTGTGGGTGTAACATAGATTTTATATAGTGGCATTATGATATTTTCTGTCTTATTATCTATTCCTTTCTTAATGGTTCCTAACATTGTTTGCTTTTTTGACTGCTGCTGCACCTTGAGCAGATGTTTTCAGAGAACTGTCCACAGTGACTCCAAGATCTCCTCCTTGAGTGGTAACAGCTAATTTAGTCCCTACCCTTTTGTATGTATAACTGGGAGCATGTTTTTCAATGTGCATTACTTTGCATTTATCAACACTGAATTTCATCTGCCCTTTTGTTGCCCAGTCACCCAGTATTGTGAGATCCCTTTGTAACTCTTCACAGTCTGCTTTGGACTTAACAATCTTGAGTAATTTTGTATAATATGCACATTTTGCCAGCTCACTGTTTAGCCCTTTGTCCAGGAACAGCACTGGTTTCCTAAGCGTCTAAATCTCTTTTGAAAATGAGATTTAGGCCTCTAAATCAGTTAGGCATTGCAATACCTAAATACCTTTGAAAATATGGGCTTAACTGACTTAAACTCCTAAATCCCATTTTCAAAAGTGATGTAGGTATTCAGAACCTCAGGTCTCATTGAAACTCCATGAGAGTTGGGGTTCTAGATGGCTAATATAAATGAAACTTGGGAGCCCAAGTCACTTATGCACTTACGAAAATTTTACCCTTCAACTTTCCCTCGCTTAGTCTATTTAAAAGGGTAAGTATTCTGAGTAAGTATTAAAAAAATTTAACAGGCTTCTCTTCCTGTTTCAGGCATGGACTTTATACCTTCTTCAAAAAATATTATTAGGATAATGGCATGGCTGGGTTTTTAATGTTACAGGTTTATAATGCACACTTGCTTAATGTAACAATAGTACACGAATTTGCTCAAACTTGTAAATCATTGTGATTTCAGTTTTATCTAACAAAAACTTGCTTCATTTTTAGCATCTCGGAAAAGACACAAAAAGGACAGAGATGATGATAAAGCTTGGGAGTATGAAGAGCATGATAAGAGAAGTTCTGGTGATCATAGGAGAAGCAGTCATCACGAAGGAAGAAGGACTTCTGGTAGTAGCCGTTATCGCAATCGTACTCCAGAAGACTCTGACATGGATGATTATTCTCCTCCTCCTCCCCTCAGTGATGGTAATTCATCAGTATTAAAGTACATCTTATTCTATATAATTAATATAACCCTTCAATGCATTCTTAATATAAGCATATTAAATGTAGATAAGCTAGTCTAAAGAATGTTGTTTAAGGCTTTTAATATTCATGTATCCAACTTCAACAGAATATTTTATGAAACTGAACAAAAGCATTTGTTTCAGATATCTTCATTTTAAACTCTGAATTTGTTTACTAGTGGCTAGGAAAATGAAGAAAAAAGAAAAACAAAAGAAAAGGAAGGCTTATGAACCTAAACTAACACCTGAAGGTAACTATTCGGAAGGTTGAATTTGTTGTTTTCTTCAGGTTATGTTGTCTGTTGTATATAACTCAACTATATATACTTTTCTTTTTCACCAGAAATGATGGATTCCTCAACTTTTAAGAGGTTTACTGCTTCAGTAGAAAATATTTTGGAAAATTTGGAAGACATGGATTTTACTACATTTGGTAATATGTCAGAAATTTCTCCACTGCTGTTTCCGTTGTACAAAACTACATGAAGCTTTTACAAAATTTGCATCTAAGTATTTTATTTCAGAGCCTCTTCTTTGTAACTTGGCTGCCTCCGGTGTACACTCTGGGAAATGTCTCCTTTTCCCTTTTTGGCTGCCACCGTAGATAAGCTCCTCTTCCATCCTCTAATTACTCTTCTTCCTTCAACCTTGGTTCCTTGCAGGACTTAGAAGAGAGACAAATCACAACAGATGCAAACCTTAAGCTACTGGGGTGGGGAGAATATCTATCTCAAATGTAATTATCTTCTGCAATACACTTCCCTTAATGGGTCATCAGCCGTGGGGATTGAAGATGTTTTGAGAGAGAATGCTCCTAAGGTATTTAGTAGCGTAACTCCCATTGAAAGTTAATGGAACTTGTGCTCCTAAATCCCTGAGGTGCTTTCAAAAATCTCTCCCTACCCCAGCTAAAGCACTAGAAGCTGTATTGTAGCAAACAGTTGTGTATTGGCATATGGATAACCTAATAGATCTTTTCTAGCCCTTACCTCTGTAAAAATAAACAAATAAACAATCACTTGTACAACGTATGTATGCAATCAGTAGCTTTTCAAACTACTGAGTGAAATTTAACTAAAAAGCTGGTTGGGAATTTTCCAATGACATTTACTTTGTCAGAAAATGTTGATTTGTAGAAACCAAAACTGTTAGTGGGAAAGGGATGGTTTTGAAAAATCTCCCAGTTGGAAAAAATATTTGAAAAGTTTCAAACACTGAAATATCACATTTCAATATTTTGGAAACAATTTTTTTGTTTGAAATGACATGTCATTTTGAAATTGTAATTAATTTATACCAAAAATGGTTAAAAATATAAGTATTAACATTGAAATAAAACAGTTTGATTGAGCTAATCGGATTTTTTTTGGCGAGGGTAAGGGATGGGTTATCGGGTCACAATTTGGAATGGAAAAACGGTTGTGAAATCTTAAATTCATATGGATTAGGGAAATTGTTTCCCATCCAGTTCTAATTATACATTTTTAGATATTTTATAAAACATTCAGTGATATTATATACATTTTTAATCCATTGATAGTGCAAAAATGTTTAATTGTAGAATGACATCCATTTTTCTTTTTGATTTTTTTTCTTTTGAGGCAAAGGAATTCTCTAATTGGTTAAATGAACTGCTTGTTTAGCTGGACGTATTAAAATACTTCGGCCAAAGATTTTCAGAAATGGGTGCCTGAATTTAGACTCCTAAATCCATATAAATCTGAATAAGCAGCCTGTTTTTAAAACTAGTGAAGATAATTGGAATGGATGTAAACTTTTATTTGATTTTTTTTTATTTTTTTTAAAGGTGATGATGATGAGATTCCACAGGAGTTGCTATTGGGAAAACATCAGCTTAGTGAGTTGGGTAGTGAATCTGCAAAAATTAAGGCAATGGGCATTATGGACAAGGTATGTCATGATCTTAAAATACATTTCCCCTCTGTAACAGTGTTCTTACTACTTCCTGTTCTGTGCTTGCCTCAGTTTCCCTCCTTTCAGTGAGTGGTCCTCAGTGCTTCGTTTCACTGAGATGATGTAGCTAGAGGGTGATGTCACAAAGTCCACCCTTTCAGAGTACAACAGCAGTCTTCTTCCCAGGCATCTCACTGGATTTCCTTTCCCCCATGCCCAGTAGCCTTACATCCCTGTTAATGCAGGGTTCCCTTCCCTGGGCTAAACAATATCTGTGCCCTTAACAGGCTATGACTTTCTTTTTATGCCCTCCTGGGCTTCAATTTTGGGGTTTATCCTGTTGAAGCAGGTTATTGGTATCACCCCTCTAAGATTAATACTCTCTTCCTAGTACACCGCTACCTTGATATAACACCACCCGATATAACATGAATTTGGATATAATGCAGTAAAGCAGTTCTCTGGAGGGGCGGGGCTGCGCACTCCGGTGGATCAAAGCAAGTTCAATATAGCATGGTTTCACCTATAATGTGGTAAGATTTTTTGGATCCCAAGGACAGTGTTATATCAAGGTAGAGGTGTATGGGTCTCCAACCCCGCGATTCTATACTATGGGCTCTCTGTTCTCAACCTCACTACTATCTTCACTCTGTCTTTCCAGGGCCACTTCTTATGAAGACTTCTGGATTCCTTAGTATATGAGCCTCTTCCTATAGTTTTCGATAGCCCCAGGTCTAGACTCCTTTCTGGCCTTATCCATGGGTACCCTCACTCCTCTTCGTGGGTTGGGTGCATGTCCTTCCCAGATATTAACCCTTGTTCCCTACAAGTCTCTTTAAGCTCAGCTTCTGCTGACTGGAGTTCTTGCCGGTTTCTACATCATACTGAGCACAAACAGCTCTTTTACAAAGGTTGTATATCACCTGATGAGTCATGATCCCTCAGTCACTTGGGGTCTACATCTCTCAGAAACCAGTGACCTTAAAGAACTGAGTTCCAGTAAGACCTGAGCTATTGGATCCCATTCTTAAAGGGTCCAGCAAGCTCCACTCATTTCTTGGTCTTAATTTATAGAACATGAGTAGGTCATGTAGAACTACTTTATTTTCAGCACAGTCCCCCTGTGAGAATAAAATATATATGCAGCAGTTCCAAAACAGTGTTGAAATTGTTTTGTGGTTGTCCATAAACTTTAGAATAAATTAAAGACAGAACTTTCTCTAGCCAACCAAAGTTCATTATTAGTGGCTTGTTTTGGCAAATTCTGATTCCTGGCACTGGGAAGATAGCCGTGGCAGGTATACATAATTAAACACATTCCCCTACATTTTTCTAGTTTGAACTGTAATCTAGGTGAACAGTTTTTGTGGAAAGTGTTCTAATTAATGATAAAGAATTTAACCTAAATCTCTAAAATTACATTTTGTTGAGAAAAATTCAGTGAATTCATATTATAAAATTGATTGCAACATGAAAACTGACTTCATACTGTGGTTTATTCAAGATTTTTATATTGTGTAATTCAAGTGACAAACCACTAGAAACTACTACTAATCCCCTTGTGTTGTAATAAAACAAAAAAAAAACCAAAACAGAAGACTAATGGAATGTTGTTTATTTTTAGTTTCTACACAGACATGACCATTATTACTGTTGCTTCATATTTAGTTTTATTATATGATCAGAATGCTCAGGCATGATCATGGCCTCACTGTGCTAGAGATTGTACAAACACAAATTAAGATCCTACCCCAAGCATTTACAACCTATTTTTACAACAGAATTACACAGTATGACCTGTTTTCCATATGCACATTTATTTTTAACCACTTAGAAATAATTTTTTTTACACTCTTTCTGCTGTTTTGATACAAATATTTTTATTTTAGCTTTCAACAGATAAAACAGTGAAAGTCCTGAACATCTTGGAGAAGAATATTCAAGATGGCTCAAAGCTTTCTACGTTACTAAACCATGTGAGTTCAGAGCATAGTTGTTGGCATCACTATATTTGATTAAAATATGCACTTTCATTTTAATCTCAGTAGTAATATTTCCGAAGGAATTTTGTTTTCAACTGTAAAGGATTTCTAGTTTAGCTCACATAATAATTAATACGGTGTGAAATTTTAGTGTTTGCAAATTTGCTATAATCCCTTGGGCAATGCAACAGGTAGTAGTCAATACTAGCCTAATTATATTGTTTCTACAGTGTTCTCCTTGTTGTAAAATACTATTTAAAAATAAAGTAGATTGGTTGTTCTGTTCTGAAAACTATAATTTAACACATTAGTGTCATTCTCTGATTTTCATTGGCAATTGGCAAACTTGCAACCAGCATAATTTTATTTGATATCTATCCATTAAACTTCTCATATACCATAGAAGAAAACTCAGCTTTTCTGTGAAGCAGAGTCTCACCATTTAGAATTGAGAGGAAGAATTTTAATTTGACCTTGATGGATCTTCTCACATGCTTAAAGTTAAGCACCTGCATAATTACATGAAAGATTGAGAAAGGGTTATAACCAACGCCCCAAACATTGTTCATGATTTCAGAGCATTTTTCAAAGTTCTTCCTAGGATCTTTTAGAATATCTATCTCTAGATAGATGTTGTAATGCACATTGGAAAACATAATCCCAACTATACATATAAAACGATGAAGTCTAAATTAGTTGTTAGCGCTCAAAAAAGAGATCTTGGAGTCATTGTGGATAGGTCTCTGAAAACATCCAATGTGCAGCGGCAGTCAAAAAAGTGAACAGAATGTTGGGAATCATTAAGAAAGAGATTGATAATAAGACAGAAAATATCATATTGCCTCTATATAAATTCATGGTACATCAACATCTTGAATACTGCATACAGATGTGGTCACCTCATCTCAAAAAAAGATGTATTGGAATTGGAAAAGGTTCAGAAAGGGGCAACAAGAATGATTAAGGATATAGAACAGCTTCCATATGAGGAGAGATTAATAAGACTGGAACTTTTCTGCTTGGAAAAGAGACGATTAAGAGGGGATATGAAAGAGATCTATAAAATGACTGACTGGTGCAGAAAAAGTAAATAAGGATGTGTTCTTTACTCCTTCTCATAACACAAGAACTGAAATGAACAGGTAGGAGTGGGCCACCAAATGAAATAAGTAGCAGCAGATTTAAAACAAAAGGAAGTATTTTTTCACACAATGCACAGTCAACCTGTGGAACTGATTGCCAGAGGATGTTGCGAAGGCCAAGACTAGAACAGTGTTAAAAAAAGAATTAGATAAGTTCATGGAGGATAGGTCCATCAACGGCTTTTAGCCAAGATGGACAGGGATGGTGTCCATAGCCTCTGTTTGCCAGAAGCTGAGAATGGGTGACAGGATGGATCACTTGATGATTACCTGTTTTGTTCATTCCCTCTAAAGCATCTGGCACTGGCCACTATCAGAAGACAGGATACTGGGCTAGATGGACCTTTGGTCTAACTCAGTATGGCCGTTCTTATTTTCTAAGGACGGTTTAGTTCATAAATGTCTTGTAATTATTAATTTTTTCCTTTTTTCAATAGATTGACATTTTGCCACCTTGTCACAAAAATTAAGTTTGTGTATATAAACTAAAATATTAATACTTTAGCTATTAACTGTTTCTATCACATAACACATATATATAAAACAATGTACCAAGAAGGTAGCCTCTGTTCTTTTGGAAAATTAATAGAAATGTGCCAGTGCGCAGTCATCTTTTTAAAATAAATTGGCTTTTCTGTGATTACCCCTTCTCATAATTTGTTAAACATTTGTAATGGGACAGGAGAGTTAGACCTGTCTGAAGCAGATAGTCACTCCTCTATAGCTATACCAGCAAACTCAACTAATGGCGATGCAGTTTATATCAGCAAAAGAGTTTTATTCTGCTGGTGTAGCTTATATCAGTTCCCTGAATGAAATAACCTGTACAGGCAAAATAATTTTTTGCTGGTATAACTATGTCTATATTGGGACCTTTCTGGCATATGTTGGTTAAGAGTGTTTTTCCCCCACACGCTCCTATTCAACATGGCTATCATGGCAAAACTTTTAAGTGTAGACCAGGCCTGAGGAAAATGGTAATAGACCAAAGTTAATATGTGTGCCTTTGGGTTGGAGGCATTTGCCCTTAAGAAAAAAATGAACATATTAAATGTATCAGAATATTTTATTTTTCTTTTAGGTAGGTGGTGATTTCTTCATTTTTCAGTACACAGTTCCAAAATGTCTTTAAAAGTGACCTGCGAAGTGGCAGAGAAAATAGGCTTCTTGTTCCCTTTTCTACTTTTTCTTACTGTGTGTAAAGAAAGGACTTAATTTTTGTTGTGATGTTTTTTTTTGTTTGTATGTTTTTTGTTTTTTGTTTTAAAAAAAGTTTTTCTGCGGGCTTGTTCCAATAAACTCAGACCTAATCTTACCTTCATGATGACTGAAAAGCTAGTGATATGGTGACATCATGAGAGCCCACAGATTGAAAGATGAGCAATTGAGAGGGCAAGGGATTTTTAGTTGAAAAAATTGAGTTTTTATATTTTTGTTAACACAAATTAACTTGAATGACTAATCAACACTTTGGACAAAGGAAGCTTTTGTCAGAGTCAGCCTTTTCACTTTTTCTGTTAAGGTGTTGAGTATTCACAGTTAAGATTCCTGATATCTCTGAGGGATTCATTAGAAAAACCAGAGAAGAGTAGACTTGACATTCTTATTACTTAAGTTGAATTAAAAAAGAAGCAGGGAAGAAATTTTAAATAAATTTAAAAAATCACCTTTCAGGTCTGTCTTTATACACTGTAAAAAAGAAAAGGATTATAAAAAAGGAAAGCCCAATTTTTCTAACAAATCTTTGCAGGTCTCCTTTAAATTTTCAAATATACCCACCAGGTATACTCAAAATACTCAGTCTGCAACTCCGTTATGAAATATACTCAACACTAAAATGTTACAAAGATTTATCTCAAAATATAAGATTTTGGAAACAACTTAGGAATACTGTGCTGCACTGCCCTATATGTGGCCCAGAGTTTATTTCTCTAGTCAGTCTCTCACTAGGACCATATCTATGCTAGAGAATGTTAGGAAAAAATTCCCACTGGTTTTACTATCAATAATGTTAGCTGTAGTTTAGTAATGCTTAGTGAGCCCCATAGAAATTATGCCTTTGTTATGCTAGATGCTGTAAATACACAGAAGAGAGTGCTCCTGCCCTTAACTGAATCTAAATAGACAAGTCAGAAGAGAAAATACCTAGGGCTTTGGGTAGGTTCAAAAGCTGGGAGAAAGGAAATACTATTCTTCTTGGAGTGTTTTCTCATGTCAGTTCCATTCTAGGTGTGTGTGTGTGGCCATGTGTGCAGTTGTTGGAGATTTTTGCATTAGTAGTATCCATAGGGTCAGCAGAGGTTGCCCCTTGAGTGCCACACTCATGTGCTGGTATATCAGACACTGCTGACCCTATTCCCTCTCAGTTCCTTCTTATCACCTGTGGTGGTTAGTCAGAGCACCTTTCCTTGCATTGCAAGGGCTAGCAGTTTTTTGTCTACTGACTTCAAGCCTTAGAGCCTTGTAAATAGTTTGTTTATAATAGTTAGTGTTAAGTAGTTGCTAAGTGTAGTTAGACGTTTGCAGTTAGGGTCCCAATGGGGACTTCGCCCAGGTGATGCATGCCCAGGTCTCCTCGGTTTAAGCCCTGCACAGACTGCAACAGGCCTATGCTTGTAAGGCCTGGTCTACACTACGCGTTTAAACCGATTTTAGCAGCGTTAAACCGATTTAACACTGCATTCGTCCACACGAGGCCCTTTATATCGATATAAAGGGCTCTTTAAACCAGTTTCTGTACTCCTCCTCAACAAGAGGAGTAGCACTGAAATCAGTATTACCATATCGGATTAGGGTTAGTGTGGCCGCAAATCGACGGTATTGGCCTCCAGGCGGTATCCCACAGTGCACCATTGTGACCGCTCTGGACAGCAGTCTGAACTCGGATGCAGTGGCCAAGTAGACAGGAAAAGCCCTGCAAACTTTTGAATTTCATTTCCTGTTTGCTCAGCATGGAGCTCTGATCAGCATGGGTGGCAATGCAGTCCCAAATCCAAAAAGAGCTCCAGCATGGACCGTAGGGGAGACACTGGATCTGATCGCTGTACGGGGAGACAAATCTGTTCTATCACAGCTCCGTTCCAGAAGACGAAATGCCAAAGCATTTGAAAAAAAATCTCCAGGCTATGATACAGAGTCCACAGCGCAGTGCTGCATGACATGCGTAACGGAAAGCCAAAGAATCAAATGGACGCTCATGGAGGGAGGGTGGGGGTACTGAGAACTCCAGCTATCCCACAGTCCCCAGCAGTCTCCGAAAAGTATTTGCATTCTTGGCTGAGCTCCCAATGCCTGTAGATCCAACACATTGTCTGGGGTGGTTCAGGGTGTAGCTCCGTTCAATGTACCCCTCCTCCCTCCCCATAAGAAAAGGGAAAAAAATCGTTTCTTGGACTTTTTTCAATTTCACCCTACGTTACTCAGCATGATGCTGTGACGCGTGCTCGCAATGACAGCAGTATCCTCTCCCCTCCCCTTCCCGATGGTAGACGGCTACAGAGCCGTAGGTACTGGGTAGACTGTCTCGTCATCAGCCCTGTGAGTGCTCCTGGCTGGCCTCAGGTGAATCGGCGGGGGGCGCCTGGGTAAAATAGGAATGACTCCGGTATTCCCCAGTAGATGGTACAGAATGGTGGGTAACCATCTTCATTTCAATAGGAGGCTGGGGGGCTGAGGCTCCATCAGCCCCTTCCCTTTCATGGTAAAGAAAAGATTCTGCTTACTGCGTGGACTATCATGCAGTGGGATGCTGGGCTCCTCTCCCCTGCACCGTTAATGTGCCTGCCTGGACTATCATAGCAGTGGAGGCTGCTCTCCTTCATTTTATTTTTTCTTCCAAAAAAACTAAAAAACCAAGTTCAAAGTATTTTTTTCTTTTATTCCTTTGCGTTCTTATTACTTCATTCACACAAACTGGGGGACACTCAACGGTATAGCCCAGGAGGGTTGGGGAGCAGGGACATCAACGGGTTATTATTGTTTGTGGGTCATGTGTGTTTGCTAAGGCGGGCGGCACCCTCTACAATGCATGGTGTCATCATTTCTGTGGGGATCGGACACGACGGCTGTGCTCTCTGGTTCTCTTGTACACTGGGTCTGTAGTTACACTTGCCATATTTCTGGCAGGACCTGACTCTATTTTTAGATACCATAAAGGAGGGATTGACTGGGGGTCAGTCCCATTTTTGTTCTTTTGCGCCCCGGCTGCCTCAGCCAGGGGCACCCATGGCAGCAGCAGATTTGGTTAACAGATAGGACTGATAAACGTCATCTCATCGCCAATTTACAATGCATGGCAGACGCGTACAGAACAACTTGATAACTGTGTCTGCTATTCTTGCAAGGCAAATGAATGCTGTGTGTAGCCACTACAGTACCGCATCTGTTAGAAGCATCAGTAGACATACTGTAACAGTAAAAAAAAAAAAAAAACAAGGGCTGAACTGGGCTCCATGGTTGCCGTTTGCTATGGCTCTGCCAGGGCAATCCAGGGAAAAAGGCGCAAAAATTGATGTCTGGCTGGTTGTTTTCCGGAGGAAGGAATGAGTGACGACATTTACCCAGAATCACCCGCGACACTGTTTTTGCACCATCATGCACTGGGGTCTCAACCCAGAATTCCAATGGGTGAGGGAGACTGCGGGAACTATGGGATAGCTACGGGATAGCTACCCACAGTGCAACGCTCCAGAAATCGACTTTAGCCTCGGTACATGGACACACACCACCGAATTATTGTGCTTTGTGTGGCTGCGTGCACTCGACTTTATACAATCTGTTTTACAAAACCGGTTTATGTAAAATCAGAATAATCCCGTAGTGTAGACATACCCTAAGTGACCCCCATAGCAACTGCATCAAGTGCTTGGCAGAATCGCATGTTAGAGATAAGTGCCGAATTTCTAAACTTTCGGCCCCGCAGGCTATTCAGTTACAGGCTCTTCATATGGAGTTCCCCTGTGTCCAGCCTCTGTTCAGCCCCACCAGGACTCACCAAGGACCTCAGCCTTTGTGTGCAGTGCCCACCGACAGCATTCCCCGTTGCTGGTTCCCAAAAAGAAGACCAAAAACCATGGCTCCCCAGCACCAGGCAAAAAGAGCCATGTGTCTTTGGGCAAGGGACCCACTTCAGGCTACTCAGCCACTCTGGAGCCACATGCTTGTACCTCCCCAGTCGGGTCCTTACTCCCATGAAAGGTCCACCACCAACTCCTGAAAGCAGTATGAGACCTAAACCCCTGTTGGCACCAACACCTACACAAGCTCCCCCAACGCCTAGAGAGCACAAGCCTCCACCTATACTACTGAAGCAGTGCATGCCTCAGGAACTGGCAGATCCCCACAAGGGCAAGCCAGCTGCTAAAACCCCTAAGGGGCAGTGGAGTGCCACCGATCTCTCAAGACAAAGCAGCGCTCTCCACCTCCATACCACATATCGCTGGAGGTGCAGCACAGACCCTCTGTAGCTCGCCCTCGGTCACCGGCACTGCATTCGCAACCTCCGCTGTCTTGACACAAGTTGCCTAGAGAAAGACACTGGTCCCAGTACAACTGGTGCCATTTGCCCTCTTGCCGGTCATCCTCTCAACACAGGTTCCGGTCACCTGTCTCGTGGGAGCGCTCCCCGTTGCATTTCTGTTCCCCCCTGCACCAGCACTAGTCTCCAACGGCAACAGTCAGCAAACAAACCCATGCCTTGACAGTCCCACCAGGGTCACTGAAAGGATTCCTCCAGCACGGAAGTTCAGTTCAGCCCCTCACCTAGATAGTACCGGTGCGAATGGGCACCAGAGGCTTTGTCAACGGTGCCGACTTCGCAACATGGCCAGTGGCCAGTACATTGGCTTTATTGGAGTGCGTGGGGAGTGCCGGTTATAGCAATAATCCCTTTACACCTCTCATTGGCCACTGCCTCAGAGCAACAGCTGACAGCACCAGGCTTGGTGCGCGAGGCGCACTTGGGGCAGTTATTGTCTTTGTCCCCAGATGAGGCAGTTGTGGGACCCTTGAGGACCAGCCTGCCGGACAATTTTAAAGAACACAAGGCCCTGCTTCATCAAGTGCCCGAGAAATTGGACCTGGAAGTGAGGAAATATCTGGGCAGGCAGACACCCTTTTTTATGTTCTATCAGCCTCTACCCCAACCCGTGTTGCACTACTAGTGTATGATGGTGTCCTCAAGGTTGCCAGGGACCTCTGGAAAACTCTTTGCTCCATTCCTTCCACCTCAAAAAGGGCCAAATATAAATACTTTTTTTGGCCAAGGAGTTTGAATACCTCTACACCCACCCTCCCCCAGGCTCGCCGGTGGTTTCTGCAGGCAATGAAAGAGACAAACAGAGGCATACCAGCTGAACAACCAAAATAAAGAGGCCAAATGGTTGGACCTGTTTGGAGAAAAGAAAATGTATTCACAGCCATTTTGCAGTTCTGGGTGGCAAACCATCAGGCCATCTTGCACCAATACAGTTTTAACTCCCTCCATAAGTTCAAGGAGTCCCTTTCACAGGGTTTGGCCCAAGAATTTGGCACCCTGATGAAGGAGAGCCCTGCGGCTGCCAGGTGCTCCCTCCAGATGGCATGGGACGTAGCGGTAATGAGGCGCAGCTCCTGGCTTCAAACTGCGGGACTCTCACAAGAAATGCAGACCTTCATCCAGGACCTCCTATTCGATGAGAGTGGTCTTTTTTCAGACCGGATGGTTGTGAGGTTGCATGGGCTTAATGGACACCAGGATTACCCTTCATTCACTAGGCAAGCATATACCTCAGTCTGCAAGAAAGTGGTTCCGGTTGCCCCTGCTGCCTAAGCCGTGGCAGTTTTATCCGAGGTCTCCAAAGACAAGGAACAGAGATGTTAGTTTCAGTCACTGTCACCCTTCCTCCTCCCACTCACCTGCACAGCCAGGCCTGGCAAAACACCCTGGGTGCTAGAAGCGCTCGTTTTGAGGGGGCAGTAGAGAGTGACTCTCTGGTCACCTCCCAGGATCCATCGTGCTCTTTCCTCAACTGTCTTCATCCCTTCTGTTTGGCCTGGTTCCAAGTCACCTCGGACCGTTGAGTGCTCGTGTAATAAGCCTCTGTCCCAAATCTGGACCTTAGCGTCCAAAATCTGGGTGCTTAGCCTGAACCTCCAGGCTTAATTACCAGCTTGGATCTTATCTCACTGCCACCAATCAGGATTCTGAGTACCTGATAAACTCTCTGGTCTCCCCAAACCTTTCCCTGGGGGACCCCCAAGACTCAGATGCCCTGAGCCTCCAACCAAGGGAAATAACCCACTTCCCTTCTGCTCTTTACTTCCTCCCAGATTTTCCCTCCCTGGGATACTAGGAGATTTCGCTGCTTCAATCCTTGAAACACAAAACAGAGAGGACGATTACTTCCCCCTCCTTCTTCTGCCCCTCCCAGTCTTTCCTGAGAGAGACAGTACTCCTGGCACAGAGATTCCTATCCCCTTGCCTTAACTAGGAAAAGAAATCCAACAAGTTTTAAAAAGAAAGCTTTATATAAAAAAGAAAGAAAAAACACATGACATGATCACTGCATCAAGATGACATAACACAGGGCTATTGCTTAAAAGAAATATGAATAATCAGCCTTATTCAAAAGATATCCAATTTAAACATTCCAGCAACTCCACACATGTAAATACAAAATACAATATAAACCTATTGCTTTTCCTTTTGTACTCACAACTTGGGAACAGAAGGATAGAACGGAGAACTTGGAGATAAGGGGGAAAAAAAAAAAGCTCTTCCCTCATAGCCGAGAGAAACAAACAGACCAAAGACAAAACACACTGAGAAGTTCCCTCCCTTACTTTGAAAAATCCGGTTTCCTGATTGGTCCTCTGGTCAGGTGTTTGGTTCCCTTTGTTAACCCTTTACAGGTAAAAGAAACATTAACCCTTAGCTACCTGTTTATGACAGCTCGACATAGTGTCTCAAGGTTAAACCCTGCAGCCACCCCCTCCCTTCCACTCATCGATCTTCAGGGACCCTTCTCATGGGCAACTCCTGGTATAAGAGGTCAAAAACCTCCCGTGCTTGGGAGTGGTAGAAGAAGTCCCTCAGGACATGACAGAGAAAGGTTTCTACTTCTGTTATTTCCTAATCCCAAAAGCAAAGTGGGGGGGCCTCAGACCCATTTTGGACCTGCGACACCTGAACAAGCCTCTCAAAATGTTGAAGTTTTGCACGGTCTCCCTGGCCTCCTCCATCGCCCCCTGAGTCGGCGTTGGAAGGTGTTCCTTTCACAGCCCCGTCTCTGTCACTCTGTCATCTCAGATGCTTCGCACCTGGGCTGGGGAGCCAAACCTGAGTGAGCTCAGCACTTAAGTCCGCTGGCTGCAGGATGATCTGGCCCTTTACATCAGTGTCAGTAGTTTGCCTGGCCTGCCAGGTGTTCTTGCCCCACTTGAGGGGCAAGATGGTGCAGGTCCTCACAGACAATACTACTAAGATGTATTACATCAACAGGTAGGACAGAGCCAGGTCATCTGCTCTTTGCCAAGAAGCTCTCAGCCTTTGGGCCTTTTGTGTGCAACATGCCATTAATCTGGTAAGCGCACACCTGCCCAGGACCAAGAATGTGCTAGTAGATCGCCTCAGCAGGACCTTCTCATCTTGCCACGAGTGATTGTTCTATCCAGAGGCAGCCAGTATGATCTTCCAAAATGAGGGACTCTCCAGGTGGACTTGTTCATGTCCAGCAGAACAGGAAATGCCAGGTGTTTGCTCCAGGGGATGGATAGTGGGATCCTGTCAGATGCTTTCCTGCTTCTGTGGTCAGGAGCTGTGATGTACGCCTTCCCGCCAGTGCTGTGGATCCACAGAGTCCTCATGAAGATCAGACAGGACAGGGTGAAGGTTACCCTGATTGTCCCCAAGTGGCCTTGTAAGTACTGATTCAGCACGCTGTTGGACCTTTTGGAAGCTGTGGCGCTCTCTGGCAAGACCTGCTGTCGCAGGGCCACAGCTGTCTGCTGCCCCCAAACCTAGAGGCGTTGCACTTGACAGCATGGCTGCTGCAAGTCTGAATGCGGAAGACCGGAAATGCTCAATTCATGTGTAACAAGTCATGCTGGGTAGCAGAAAGCCCTCCACCAGAGCAACTTACCGTGTGAAGTGGAAAAGATTCATGTGCTGGGTTTTGGATGGGCTTGTCCAGGCCGAGCAGTCCTCACTGCAGATGATCCTGGATTATCTTCTGCACCTCAAGCTTCAGGGCTTGTCTTGTCATCGATCAGGGTCCATCTGGCTCCTATTTCAGCTTTCCACCCTCCATTCCAAGGCAGGTTGGTTTTCACTCACAACATGATGGCCCGGTTCTTGAAAGGTCTGGAGCATCTTTACCATCACATCTGGGATCCTGTCCCTCCCTGGTATTTGAATATTTGTACTGTTGAGGCTCATGGGGCCTGCTTTTGAACCTCTGGCTTCCTGCTCTCTTCTCTTCTCTCCTGGAAGATTGCGTTCCTGGTGGCAATTACGTCCGCCTGCAGAGTGTCTGAGATCAGGACACTTAGGTCAGAGCCACCCTATATGGTGTTCTACAAGGATAAAGTACTGGGAACATCTGTGCTGTTACTTTTAACCTTCTAGCGTGAGCTCTGTGAGCCAGAGTCAGTTGACCCAAGCTTTGAGACTCACTGCCAAGGTTTTGTCTCTGTGTTTGTGGGTATGAAGACCTACTCTAGTATACTGAAGGCTTGTCTGAGTTGGTAGTTGATAGAAGAGCTGTACAGGCTGTACTTTCAACCTCTGGGAAAGAGGTGGTTTCTCTCATGATTCTTTAGCAATTCCTTTGTGTGTGTTTTGAGGCATAGTTATTGATGAGTCATGTCCTCAACACAATGATGGTGACTGATAAGGGGAATCTTGAGACTTCAGGGAGCATGGAAGTAAAAAAGGGATCAGGAAAATCCTCATGATTTCCACATGGTTTATAGAAGTCTTTTTCTGCACTAGTTACATACAGTGGTAGAAATTGAAACTGATCAAAGTAGCAGTGATAGGTAGAGTTGGAAGGATTAGTTTTTATTATTAAATGTTGGTAAACAGATTTCACTGCACAGACACAAACTGATGAAAAAGTATTTCCTTCAGTGGAAATTGAAATTTACAGACAATAAGAACAATGCTGAATTTATGAGAATTTGACTTAAGGATATTTACTTAGTATATTTTGACAGGCGATGTTGATGGTTTGTGTTTTAATGATTATTAAGATTTAATTTTCTGAATCTGTGTCTGTCATTAAATAATAATTGTCTGAGAACTCGCATAATTTCCTGCTACTCTGAAAATTTATATAGCTAAAAGTAAAAAAATACTTAAAATCCATAATTTTGCACAATTGTGAAGATTTAAATAAATAAAAATTGAAACATATGCTTAAAATAAACATTGATATTATCGAGTGGTTTGGTTTTGTTTTTTTAAAATCAGATTCTGTTGAGCCTAATCACAAGGAATATAAAAATAACACCCAGATTTGATACAGCCATTTTCTACCATCGATCTCAGTGTGTCACTGTCTTTAATGTTTTCATCCTCACAAAACACAACATTGTACTGTACATCTTAAAAGAATAAAGAATTATTAGATCAATGAGTAGAAATTTTACTTGAAGTAATTTAGACTTTATTGATGAATGTAGAAATTTCTGTTAGATTATATTTTTCATGGATAATTAACATTTTCTTTGTGCCTTTAGGTGATTACTTGTCCTTAATATCTCATTCTGGTATAGGGAGATATCAAAAAAAATTCTGCTTGCCAGTTAACAAAATACATTTTACATTTATAAGATTATAAATGTCATATAATATTTTAGTATATATATTTATAAAATAATCTTCTTTTGCAGTATATATTATTCAGCAAGGATAACCTGTAATATACAGAAATATAATATGTATCTTTGAAAAATCAGAATTAATTTTGTCTTAATGCAGATTTTTTAGAAAATGTATAACACTTTCTGTTTTTCCTTGTAGAATAATGACACTGAAGATGAGGAAAGATTGTGGAGAGATCTGATTATGGAGAGAGTCACAAAGTCTGCAGATGCTTGTCTTACCGCTATCAATATTATGACATCACCCAATATGCCTAAAGCTGTGTATATTGAGGATGTAATAGAAAGAGTTATTCAGTACACTAAATTTCATTTGCAGAATACACTTTATCCTCAGTATGATCCTGTCTACAGAGTGGATCCTCATGGTGGTTAGTATGTTAATAAATAAATGAGATTGCTTGTAAGCTAATATGCTGCATATGATTTTAAACGTGACCAGTTCTGTTAAGTGTGATGTGCAAACAACTTGACATCTCTTGATGTTGTTATGCAATTCACTACATTCAAGACTTAATCTTGAGACACCCGTTTCCAGTGTCCTCTAAATAAAGAAGGATGACTGACTGCTTCCATATGATTTTGAGAAAATAGCCATTTACGATGGTAAATTGTAGCCCAAAATGACAGGGGAAATGAAACCCATGCTCCTCTGAACCAAACGGTGTGTGACATGAACGGTCCATACATACTTCAGTGGCAAGACCTAACTAACTAGAAGTTGGTGCCTTAAATGAGACTTTTACACTCATATATTATGTGCCTAAATAAGTGGTCTGGTGTTCAGGGTCCCTGAATACCCAGCAGCTTCCATTTATTTCAATTATCAGGAGGAACTTGGATTTCAAAAGTACTGACCACTGACTGTTTGTTGAAGTACATGATATAATAAGTGGCCAGAAAATGGAAATACCTTTGTGCCAATTTTTTTTGCATTTTTTGGGGGGGAGGGGGAATTGTTCTGAATAGGGACAAACAGTCAGAAGTGACAATTTTTTCATGGGAATGTATTTCAAGAAGAATGCTGTTTCAGGAGAGCTTTCCAACTATGCTACTGGAGAGAGAGCTGGGGCACTGAGCCTATCCATCTGCCTCATCCCCTACCCTTCACTTAAACTTCCTATGAAGCAAAGAGTCTGGCTGCTCAGCCTCCACACCTTCCTCCACAGTTTTGGGAGCCAAAGAAGTAGATAACAACATAAGAACGGCCATAATGGGTCAGATCAAAGGTCCATCTAGCCCAGTATTGTGTCTTCTGATAGTGGCCAATGCCAGATGCTTCAGAGGGAATGAACAGAACAGGTAATCATTAAGAGATCCATCCCCTGTCACCCATTCCCAGCTTCTGGCAAACAGAAGCTAGGGACGTCATCCCTGCCCATCCTGGAGGTTAATAGCCATTGACGGAGCTATCCTCCATGAATTTATCTAGTTCTTTTTTTGAACCCTGTTATAGTCTTGGTCTTCACAACATCCTCTGGCAAAGAGTTCTACAGGTTGACTGCATTGTGTGAAGAAATACTTCCTTTTGTCTGTTTTAAAAGTGCTGCCTATTAATTTCATTTGGTGGCACCCTAGTTCTTGTGTTCTGAGAAGTAGTAAATAACACTTTCTCCGCACCTGCCCTGATTTGATAAACCTCTGTCATATCCCCCTTAGTCATCTCTTTTCTAAACTGAAAAATCTCAGTTTTATTAATCTCTCCTCACATAGCAGCTGTTCCATATCCCTAATAATTTTTGTTTCCCTTTTCTGAACCTTTTCCAATTCCAGAATATCTTTTTTGAGATGAGGCAACCACATCCACACACACTATTCAAGATGTGGGTGTACCATAGATATAAACAGAAGCAATATGATGTTTTCTGTCGTCTTATCTATCGCTTTCCTAATAATTCCCAGCATTCTGTTTGCTTTTTTGACTCCCATTGCACATTGAGTTGATATTTTCAGAGATCTAGCCACAATAACTTCAAGATCTTTTTCTCAATTGGTAGCAGCTAATTTAGACCCCTTCATTTCATATGAAGTTGGGATTATGTTTTCCAATGTGCATTGCTTTATGTTTATCAACATTGAATTTCATCTGCCATTTTGTTGCGTAGTCACCCAGTTTTGTGAGATCCCTTTGTAACTCTTTGCAGCCTGCTTTAGACTTAATTATCTTGAGTAGTTTTGTGTCATCTTCAAATTTTCCACCTCATTGTTTACCCCTTTTTCCAGATAATTTATGAATATGTTGAATAATAGTGGTCCCATTACAGACCCCGGGGGACACCACTATTTACCTCTCTCCATTCTGAAAACTGACTATTTATTCCTGCCCTTTGTTTCCTACCTTTTAGCCAGTTATTGATCCATGAGAGGATCTTCCCTCTTATCCCATGACAGCTTACTTTGCTTAAGATAGTTGGTGTGCACAGCTACAGGAGAAGTGGTAAGGATGAGCGCCCTGGCTCTCTGCCTCCCCAGAGCTAGGTGGGTGGAAGGATTGAGAGCCCCAGCTCTTTGCTTGTCTGGCAGCTGAAACTAGGGGGACAGCGGGGCGGCTAATAGTTGGGGAGGCAGAAAGAAAGTGCATTCAGTTTTGGCAGTCCTCCTGGAAGGCTCTTATGAATTTCACTTCAGAAAATGAATTGACAAATCCCTTCAAGGCAGGCAGCCAAGGAGCAATTATTTCAATTTTTCCAGCCCGCAATAAAAATTCTTTGGTAAAATTCAAATTTTTGTGTGGTAAATTTCAATTTTGTGAAAAGGCAATTTTCTATAAGAAATTCAACCAGCTCTAATAATATATGGATGTAGGAGACTAACAGTAAGTACCATATTGAAAATCTTGGCCCAACAATTCACAAAAATTATTTAAAAATGGTCTGCAATAACAAATCTTGTTTTTCCAAATTAGTGCTGTTAAAAAGAGATTACTTTTCTATCAGCATTTTGTGCTAACAAAAATTATAAAGTACTTTTTCTCAAAAAAAAAAATCATCTTGTTCTTAATGTTGTCTCAAATGTAATTGAAAGGCTTGTAGATGAATCATTCTATTTAATTTTATTTTCTAGGAGGTGTGTTAAGTTCAAAAGCAAAGCGTGCCAAATGTTCCACCCACAAGCAGAGGGTAATAGTGATGCTGTATAACAAAGTATGTGACGTTGTTAGCAGTTTGGCAGAATTGCTGGAAATTCAGCTCCTTACTGACACAACTATTCTTCAGGTAAGTTTCATCAAAAGAATTTTCATTTGAGAGGTTTTTGTTTTTTTTTCCAAAGCGATTCTGAAGTTTGACTACCTTGGCAATAACATTTTTGTTTGGTTTACATTTAATCTAATCAGTGGATGAGGAAATTTTCAGAATGACTTCTATAGTCATAGTATTGTAACTTCATTATTTTAACTGTCTTGCTAGTGATCTTAAAATGTGTAATTTTAAAAAAAGTTTAATATTTTAATAACACTGTTAAAGTAGTTATCTAAACAGAGAAAGATACGTGTAATATTTAGATTGTAAGTCTTTAGTGGATTCATTATAAAATTAAAATTAAAAATGTAACGTCATTTTACAAATAGCAAACAAGATATACCTGTGAAGCAGTGAATGTCTTTAATTATGCTCTCTTATGTTAAAGAGCTTACGTATCACTTTAGTGGAAAGAATATGTATTTACTGTCATTTCCTCATTTTGACAGATATCCTCAATGGGAATAACCCCTTTTTTTGTAGAAAATGTCAGTGAGCTCCAGTTATGCGCCATCAAACTAGTGACTGCAGTGAGTACTTTTTTAACCTAGTGATATTGCTGTTTAAAAATAAAACATACACATGGAAGGAGACATAAGTTCATCAATTTCATGTCCCTACCAGTGCACATTTTTTCCATTCTAGTAAAGAATTTGAATTTTGAACTCATTTTATTCTGCACGTTGTATATTTTTGACATCACAATGTAGGAACAAAATTTAATTTAATTGACCCTCTTTGATTTGTAGATTAGTTTATGGCAAGAAATCAAATGGGACATTCCCACTAAAATCAAATAGTTAAAAGAAAACTTCAGGTATGCAATATTATAACTAAAAGGATTGCAAACAGTTTTGCCCTCCCCAAATATTGTATTCAAATAATTTTATACTTAGAGTTTTTAAGAGAATTATCCCAAATAAGTAGAACTTCCTACACTGTGTTCACAGCAAACCCTGTATGTTGTTTCTTTCTCTTCTTTATTTTGTCCTTGAATTTACAGAAAAATCTATGATATCCTCATTTCACTATTATCTTTGATATTTTAATGTAATCAGAAGTAACTGACTATACAGATGTAGATCTGTTGAGTGAAAAGGTACCATTTTTGTAGTGATATTTCGGAATAGAACTGGACTTAAAACCATAGCTCTGGTTGGATTGTGACTCTTACCTCATTCCAAACACACACAGTTTAAGCAAGGTCAACGCAGCAGAAAAAAGCATGTATCCAATTTTATTTACATAGCTGTTTTGTTTTTTTCACTTTTTTGGTTTAAATTAAATCACGTGAATGTTTATATGAACTTGGAAAACCCATTTTTTTTTTTTTCCAGACCTTGCTCTCTGTTATTTCCCGTTCTCCAGCATAATGACTCGGGGAATCTATTGTGAAATAAGATAGGGTGTAAACTTAAAGCACAATAGTTTTTCACAATAATTCTCCATGTGGACTCTGGTATTCTGCACTATATCACCTTTTGTGATTTATCTTAATCCACTGGATTACCTATTCCACAGTATGTCCCAGTGTGAACAAATCCTTAGTTATCTTCACCAACCCTGCATGCAGTTTACTTTGTAGGTTGTAAAGTCTGTATTTAGACTGAACAATATCAATAATATTTTCCATTAAAAATAAATGTATGTTAATAAAATAGTTATAAAATATATACTAAAAATAAAGTTAATACTCTTAAAGTAGCAAAAGCAAAGAAATTTAAAGATGGCTACCACTTTGCTTCTGAGTTACCTTGAATTTTACATAGAATAGCAATCTTGGAAAAGTAGGATTCTTCCCTCCCTTCCCCCCACATTTCTGGTTAATGACCTGATCCTTTTTGTAAAATCTTGTACGCATAGTAAATTCACGTCGTGAGATAAAAATACATATTCCATCTCTATATTTTTCACCATTTTTTTGACAACCATAGTCATAAACATGTTTGGACGCTGATAAATTCTAACTCATATAGATTAGAATAATTAGATTATAATGCAAAGTTAATTTTTGTGCTAGTTTCAAACCACAGTTTGATTTCTTAAGAGCTATGCTTTCTATCATACAGGAGCTCTTTTGGCTTTCTCAACAATCAATAATATGATCACAGAATGAAAATCAAAGCTCTATCTCTGATTTTTTCTAAAGTGGTGCACTTTTTAGTTTTTAATAGTAATATTAAGAAAAAAATAAACCTTCACTGTCTCCTGTCCTCTTCTCAAAGGAACCTTAGCAATATGCTTTTCCTTAATGTATTTTCCAGGTTTATTTCATCCCCCCCCCCCCCCCCAATCACTATAGTTTCTGGAGCTGTGCATTGGTATAAGATGCAGAGCTAGGAATAGCAGTTATCCAGATAAAAAGGATATGTGGAATGGTTTTCTTTGGAAAATGTGGGTGGAGGGGAATCCATGTTGCAAAGTGATTCACAGGAAAATAAAATTTTAAGGACCGTTACGTTTTGAAAACAGAAAAACCCTCTCAGAAAGCTTGCAGTTTAAGAAGCAAGTTTGTTTCATACTATATCTTCAGCCTTTGCAGAGGCAATATGTTTGATGTTTTTAAAATCAGTCTGTCTAAACAAAAGAATAGCTAAGCAGAACTGCCCACCCCCATGCACTGAAAAAACAGTATGTTACTCTGATACCTGTCTGTCACTTGAAAATATAAAAAACAAGTTGTGAATATTGTAATGAATACAAATATGGAAAGCTGTTGGTTTTGAAAAAAATGGTAATATGCTATTTTGGTTTTCTGTAAAACTTAACCATTATTTTTATACCCACACACATATATATTTGAATCCTGTAACTGCTAACAGGTGTTCTCGCGGTATGAAAAACATAGGCAGTTGATTCTGGAGGAAATTTTCACTTCACTTGCAAGACTACCAACCAGCAAAAGAAGTTTGAGAAACTTCAGGTAATGTCTGACACGGATGGCTAACTTCTACAGAATATAATTTTCAGTATATAATGTAGGGATTTAGATTTTACATGGTTTATTAATGATAGTTTTAAAAACCTACAGTTCTACAAGTTGCATTAATTTCTTAATGAGATCAAACAAATAATTGTATAAATATCATTTATCTGTTCCTAAAAGAGCTTTTACAATGGGAACAAAAGTGGAATAGTTATAGGACAAGCAGTCTGGGTGCATAGTAATTATCTGCATTTCCTCTACTTGTGTTGCACATATCTGTACTTGGTTTTTGACTATTTGTGATGTTCAAAAGGACAGTAACAAATAGACACACAAATATGTAATTAGGTACCTAGCTAGAAATATAAGTGAGACTAAATGAAGGTATGCAAATAGAAGTTTCAAGCAGGAAATTTTTCGGAAGCTGGCTATATGGAGCCATTTAACCTTATGCTAATATGATGGTAGAACTCCATCTTGGACTAGGAAGAGTTAAAGGCCCAGTTAGTCACATTCACTTCATCTATGTGGTAAATAGGTAGTTATTTTTCAGCCGAAGAGGACAGGACTAAAGAAGGATTGGGAGATATCTTGAGAGACCTAGGCTTATAAATAGGCTGAGAGAGTTCCGACAGGCAGGCTCCTGTGAAAGATCCAAGTTCAAAAGACTGCTGGAGGCTAGAGTCTTTAGGAAGATGCAAGCTGAGTGGGGCAGTGCTTGATAACAGAGCCAAGGAAAGGCAATGGAACTCAGGAAGGGGTTGAGCACAGGGCTGAGAAGATAAGTTGTTTCACTGGTGACCTTTAGTTACCTCAGAAGGAATCTAAACTAGCCACTTACCAGTCAGAGGACTGAGTAGTGCGTGAAGGCAGACAGCCTACAGAGAGTCCTGGAGTGGAAGAAACCCTGGAGTGTTGTGTCCTGGAACTAAGGGGTGCAGTACAGGTGAGATCATCCCATAATAGCCGTAAACTTCATAAAAGTCTCCTCATGAAATCATTGCACATAGCTTTAAAAGGCATAATTTCTTGCATTTAATAAAATCCTTATACAACGACTGAAAATATTATCTAATGATATTTCATGTCAACATTTAAACTTCTAGTCTCAAAGTAGGAGCACAAGACATCCGTCACCCTTTGGTCCTGATGATTTGCTGCAATTTGAATAGGCAGCCTCTCTGACTGTTTATAACATTCCAACAGTCTCTGTGCCTCTTTATTGTACTCATCAGTGAGGCTCTTTTCCTTTCTCTCACAGATGTGTAAAAGAAATCAGTTATAACACAAGGCAGATATTGCTCAGCAGCTTCCAGTCTTGTTATAAAACACCTCCATCTCCCACTCAGCCTTTCAAATGCACACTGTCATTCTGTAGCTACTCGGGATATAATTAGAGATCCTTTCTGTTATCCAGTGTCCAGTAAGCGTACGTCTCCACTGTAGCTGGGAGGTGTGATTTCCAGCACGGGTAGAGAGACTTGCACTGCCCCTGTTCAAGTAAGCTCACTAAAAAAGCAATGTGGATATTATTATATGGGTAGAAGCTCGGTCAGCTCGGTCAAACTCAGACCTGGGGGGCTGGGTGGGCGTGGACTTGGGAAGTTAGCCTGAGCCACCACTGACCTTTCCAGGCCACCCTACATTGATATTGGTGAACCTTTCACAGTGACCAGACAGGCCATGGAGCACCATAGAGAAATAGCCCTTTCTGTTGATGAACTCTGAGTCCTGGAACAGGGGCAAAGAATGGGTATGTGAGGTCCCATCAATAGCCCCAGTACAAATTAGGAACCCCCTGCCCTGCAAATCTATCAATAAATTGTGTATTCCCAAGCTTTATTGCAGAGCATGCCTCCATGACAACAGTCTGGACGGTTGATCTATCAGCACCAAACTGGTTAGCTGCTGACCAATTGCCACTCCTGATTGCTAATGTTCAATGGCAATGGTCAAATGTTTCTCCATGCTGAAGAGGCGTGTCATAGTGGTGTGCTGCTGCTGGAACTCTGGGGTGAGCTCTGAACAGATCACTAAGAAAGTAGCCTTTGTCATCCAGAAATTCTGCTGTCATCCTGGGTTTGGAGTACTATCCTTTCCAACCAGTTAGTGCTAGTTTCCCTGGCCCAGAAATGGTACTCCATCAGGTGAAGCTGCTCCAGGAAAAGTTAATCCTCTAGTAGCTGCTCAATTTCATCTTTTTCTTCTATCCAAATCAGTCTGGCAGCTGACTTCAAAAGTCATCTGGCTGCATGACCACAAATGCAAGTGCATTAGCCTCTTCATATTTATGACTGAAGATCACTATTTGCAGCAGTATTTCCCACATGACAGTAATCTGAGAATTTCACTAAATTGCAAAAGACAGATAAATCATGGGAATTTGCTAGTTTCACTCTCAAGTCTCAGAATTGCAGTTATTTCTGGTAGGTATCACACAATATACCATGACAATAATCTCAGAATGCACAGAACCCAGAAGCAGGACAATGCACCATGGGCTATCTGTCCAAAATGCTGTGTGCTTATTTTGAAAAAACTCAGTGCCATGTGGACATACTGATTCAAACCAAAGTAGGTTAAAGCTTGTTGCATGGGCGCATTATTTTGTGTGAGTTATTCCGCCTAAGATTATATGCAAAATATGTTCTGCGAAAACTACCCCATGTAGACAACCCTAAATCTTAGAGAGGTTTAAATTACCCCTGCGTGGCTGTACCAGTTCAGCTGTGTGTTATACAAGAGCTTCCTCTTTTACCCAATATGTCTAATTGCTCCTGAAGTCATAATCCTGTGTTTGACGTCTGTCATAGGAAATGCTAATGTCACGTATTCAGCATTATAATTTAAATGCTGTGTAGTATAAAAAGAGGGAAGAGTAGAGGGAATAATCTTTGATTAAACAGTAAGCATTATCTGCTAAATTTCCTTGCTACTTCAAGGGAGTTTAAGTTTTTAATTAAGATACAATAGTTTCAGTTTTTCCTGATGCTGAAAATTCTTCTTTAAAAGAATGTTGACATATAATGGTTGGCTTAGTTTTCTTAGAGTAGTATTCCTTACATACTGTTACATATCAAGTGTTTTAAGAGTGTAAAAAGAAAGACACTGTAAAACAAAAAATATTATTCTCCTTCGAGTGCTTGCTCATGTCAATTCCAAGTAGGTATGCATGCGCCGCATGCACAGTCGTCAAAAAGTTTTCCCCCTAGCAGTACCCGTCTGGATGGCTGTGGAGCCCCAGGGAGTCGTTCCTTCATGGTGGTGTATATAGGTTCCTGCCGGCCTGCTGCCTCTTCAGGTCCTTCTTACCGCCAGTGACGGTCATTGGAGTAGCTCTTTTCTTGCTGTGGCAAGCAATCCTCTAGTGGACTTCTTATAGTTGTATCTGTAAATAGTTTAAAACTTAGTAGTAGTTCAAATAGTTCTAGCTAGTGAGATAAGTTTCAGTTGGGAATTTCACCTCCTGGGGACTGTGGCATGCCTCGGTCTCAAGTGTTTAAGCCATGCAAGTCCTGTCTGGAGCCTATCCCAAAGGGAGACCCAGATGACTCCTGTTTAAAGTATTTGGGGGAAGCCATCAGATTGAGAAGTGCAAAATCTGTAGGAGCTGCCACCCAAGGACTAAGAAGGAAAGGGACTTTAGGCTGAAATTACTCCTCATGGAGTTCGCGCCTATGGACCCCTGTGTGGAGTTTGCTGCAGTCCTCGAGGAAGGCAAGGTCATTCTGAGGACGTCCTTACAGGCCTCCTGAGATTCAGTGGACTTGGCAACACATACCATGGCAACAACCATAGCCACGAGAAAGAGCTCATAGCTTCAGGTGTTGGAACTCCCACCCGAGGTCCAGCAGACTATTCAGGACTTGCGATTTGACTACAGAGCTCTTTTCGGAGCAAACAGACATTAAGCCCCACAACCTAAAGGATTCAAGAGCAACTTTGAAGTGTCTGGGGCTTTATACACCACCCCACTGAAGAAAGCATTTTAAGCCTGCTCCTTGATTCTACCCAGCTCGTCCTATAACAGGAAACTGGGCAAGAGTAACAAACTGTTCTCATTCTCTAATCCAGAGCCAGGGCTCAACAAAGCAATCTCCAGCCTCCAAGCCAAACTTTTGAAGGTGCACCAAGGGGTGATGCACCAGGTCAGATCCCAGATCCTTTCCCTCCCTTTATGAATCCTCTGTCCCATTTCTACCATGCCTGGGCACAAATCACCTCAGGCTAGTGGGTCTTGAGCACAGTAGAATTGGGATATTCTGTTCCCTCATACCTTCTCATCCTCCTTCCCCATCCCTCTTCAGGGATCGTTCTCACGAGCAACTTTTTATGTAGGAGGTGCAGACTTTCCTACAACTCGGGGCGGTAGAGGAGGTCCCTTTAGAATTGAAGGGCAGGGGATTCTGTTTCCTGTATTTCCTAATCCGGAAGGCCAGGAGTGGGCTCAAACCTATTCTAGACCTGCAAAAACTCAACAAATTAATAAAGAAGATAAAGTTCCGCATGGTTTCCCTGGCTTCCGTTATCCCCTCCCTGGATCTGGGGGACTGGTACGCCGCCCTTGATCTGAAGGATGCGTATGTTCATGTGTCATAATCCAGTCCCAGAGTTAGTCCTCCACTTTGTGGTCAACAACACTCACTATCAGTTTACGATTCTCCCTTTCAGCCTCTCAGCAGCCTGTTGGGTGTTCACCAATTGTATATTTGTTGTGGCAGCCTTCCTGCAGGAATGGCAAGTGCAAGTATTCCTGAACCTTGACAACTGGCCAATCAAAGACTCCTCCAGAGCCCAAGTGAAGGTCCAGGTAAGCCTAGTGCAGATGACATTCCACAGACTTGACCTCATACTGTATGTAACAAAGTCAACCCTAACCTTGATTCGGAGAATAAAGTTAATCGTATCGCTCTTGGACTCTGCAGAGTCAAGCTGGGCATTCCTTCCAGAAACTTGCTTTCTCACCGTGGGTGTCGTCATAGAGGAACTCGGGCAATACCCCACCACTATGATACGAAATTGCCTGAAGCTGCTGAACATATGGCTGCTTGTATGTGTGTAGTACAGCATGCCAGACCTCTGCTCCATCCCCATCAGGTTTGGCTAGCCTCTGTGTACAGGCTGAATTGAGACCGCCTAGACAAATTAATCACAGTCACCCCCCAGTTATTGAGTTCTTCAGGTGGTGGCTCAACCCACAAGCGGTGTGTGCAGAAGTGCTCCCTCCTCTACCTTTCCTGGAAAGTAGTGTTCTTGGTTGCTATATGTTCCATTAGGAGGGTGTAAGAGCTGAAGGCCTTAACCTCAGAGCCCCCGTACACAGTCTTCTATAAGGACAAGGTACAGTTGTGGCTGCACCCGGCTTCCAAAGGCTTATCTTCCAAAGGTAGTTTCTCAGTTCCCTGCAAATCAAGACATTCTTCTTCCTGTGTTCTTTCCTAAGCCACATGCTAGCAACAGGAAATGAATGCTCCACTCCCTGCATGTCAGACGAGCATTAACCTTCTGCATTGAAAGAATGAAGCCATTTCAAAAATCAACACAACTATTCATTGCAATTATGGAGCATATGAAGAGACTTCCAGTCTCGTCCCAAAGGATCTCTTCTTGGATCATGTCTTGTATCCAGGTGTGCTATGACTTGGCAAAGATACCTGACCAACTGCTGACAGCACACTCAGCAAGAGCGCAAGCACCCTCAGCAGCATTCCTGGCACAAGTTCCTATCCAGGACATCTGCAGGGCAGTGACATGGTCATCGATCCACACCTTTTCATTGCACTACGCCATTACACAGCAGTCCAAAGTGGGTACAGCTTTTGGGAGAGCAGTGCTACAGTCAGAAATTCCATGAGCTCTGACCCTACACCTAGGTAAGTCTTAGGAGTCACCTACCTGGAATTGACATGAGCAAGCACTCGAAGAAAAAACAGTTACCTACCTCACGTAACTATTGTTTTTTGAGATGTGTTTTTCATGTTCTTTCCAAGACCCACCTGCCTCCCTTCTGCCAGAGTATCTGGCAAGAAGGAACTGAAGAGGTGGCGGGTTGGCAGGGACCTACGTACACCCCCATGAAAGCACGACTCCAGGGGGCTCCACAGTCAACCCGATGAGTACCACTAAGGGAAAATCTTTCCGACGACTGTGCACACGGCATGCGCACACCTATGTACCTTCATTATCTAATAATGTCATAGATCTGAGAATAATTTAGGCTTTTGCTTTGGAGTCAGCATAATGAGTACAAAACATTTTGAGTACTTAATGCACTATGGAAAACACCTCACATACTACTGAGAAGAGGGTTGTACAATAATCTATATAGGATAAAATGAATTTTCTATGGATCTCACAAGAATGGTATTTTGTTTTTTCCCTTTACAGTGGAATAGTTGGTAAAGCTGTAGGTACTCATTTAGAACCCAGAGAACTTGACTTATCAGGTTTTAATAATGTAGGTAGGTAGGAGTTAGGGTTAAAAGTCCTTTGTATTGTGCCTCTTAACTATAATGATATACTGTTTGTTTTCTCCAACAGGTTAAACAGTAGTGATACTGATGGAGAGCCTATGTATATTCAGATGGTAACTGCACTGGTTCTACAGCTTATTCAGTGTGTTGTGCACTTGCCATCAGTGGAGAAGGATTCTAATTCAGAAGAGGAGTCAAACAAAAAAGTAAGACCCTTTAGATGAAACTATTTCATATAGGAGTGTGCATACGTACTTGTTCTGTGACACTGGTCCAGCCCATGGAGCAGTGTTAATGTGTGTGTCCTGCATACATGATGTACTGAAAATGTTGGGTTGGAGGGTCATGTTTTCATATATTGTACATTCAACAAATGAATTTTGCTATTATTTTTAGGTGGATCAAGATGTCCTTATTACTAACTCATATGAAACAGCCATGAGAACAGCACAAAACTTCCTTTCCATTTTCCTTAAGAAGTAAGTGTTATCATACTCTTTAGTTGTGTTTTGATGTTTGTGGTTCATAATTACAATTTTAACTCCCTTATAGACTCTCATTTGGCACTCCTTAAAGTTCTAAAATTTTAATCAATAGAAATTTTTGTGGCAAAAATTGGAGTTTGAATTTGACATGGTATTTTTAAATGTAGGACATTGTAAAAAGAGATTTTTCATTTTATGAATACTTTTTTTGTGAAGTTCTGTTTTAAAAAGAAAACTCACATTTGTTTTATTCATTAAGACCCGCTGAGAACTATTGCATGGAGCTATGAATTTTGAACTCCTTAGAGGTTCAGCAAGTCTTGATAGTCACTAAGGTTTCTTCACAAATCTTGTAAAATGTATGAAGTCTGCAACCTGCAATTGCAAAATTGCAAGCACCTGAAGTGTAGTTCAAGCTTATACATTTTGCAGAAAATCTGGAAAAATTAAGTTACTTTCATATGACAGATCGCTCCAGTTAAAGAAACTTGCAAGTAGTTTAAAATTCCATGACAGGTAGCTCTATGCACAGAACTTTTTATACACCATAAATTCTGCAGGGAGCTGTTTACACACATGAGAATCTACATGCGATAGCTTATACCACATAATACGAAGTGGAAAATTTCAGCTTTCACCAAGGGTGTTGCACTAGTCACCAGTAATATGAAAGAAGAACATGATTTATGGATTAAGTATTTAAGGTATACTATACTGCCATAACAACTAATCAGAATTAGTTTTAAAGAAATTAACCTCCTTTTTTTTTTTTATTAAACTACATACCTCTGAAACACTACCAAATCATCACATGCCAGGCTCTGATTTGATCTTTCTCCACTGCTCCTGCTGTTTATGGACCAGAGATACCCAGACTTTATATCACCCTTTATATTAAGGCCAGAGACTGAGTTAAGAGAGAATACCTTCTCAATGCACTATTCCACTATGAACTAGGGAACCTGATTTATTCTCTGTATGCAGACTTGAAACCCTATTATATCTAATGTATTCATCCTACAGATAGAATCAAGATCTTCAGGCTTATCTCATCCATTCAACATACATTCATTTTAGATGCTAGAGTACCAAATTCTCCAAAATAGACTGAGGCCTTTTTTCTTACCCTTGGAGGGGAGATGAGAGCACACATGTAGAATTTGTAGTCATTATCTGAAAAGTCTGTAAAATTGTTATAATACCCCCATAACGTACTAAAAAACCTGTCTCCAGTAGTTGAAACCAATGCTAGATAAAGAAATAAGAGACTGGACCAGGGAACGAATCCTAGGTCTCTTTCATTGTAATGTGGAGTATTGAAAGGGCTGCCCTCATTTGTCCTACTTTTTAATATGAAATTTTAGCTGCATTTACTCTCTGTTCTTTATAGGATGTATTGCTGAAAAACATAGCTAAATTAGGATGATTCTTTCTGATGATAATTCAGGCCTATCTAGTTTTAGAAATACACGTTTTTGTACTTTAGAACAAATAACAAAAAAGTTGACTCTTTTTAGTACATGATTATTATATAACATTTTCATTGTTTTCCTTTAAACAGATGTGGTAGTAAACAAGGAGAAGAGGATTATAGGCCGCTGTTTGAGAACTTTGTTCAAGATCTTCTTTCCACGGTCAACAAGCCAGAATGGCCTGCTGCTGAGCTGTTACTTAGCCTATTAGGAAGGTTGTTGGTAAGAGACCACAGTATTTCCAATGTATCATAGTGATGTAAAGTGCTGCACATTCTTATTAAATTTAGCCATCTTCTCAAAAAGCTGTCCCGAGGTAAAAGATCTGGTGATAGTAGAATGATCAGATCTAATGCCGCATGAGTTTTCTGGCTTTGCCATAATAAGAGTGGCAGTGATGGACAGAGGCTAATCAGCCAGCCAGACGGTGGAAGGACCTCGCTGAAGATTGATATGGCACTGCTCAGTCTACAAGCCAGCTATGTCCTTTTGGGATTTGCCATGATGATGATTCCTTATCATCATAATGAAAACTTGTTTATTTTGACATAATCTTTTATTAATATTTAAATGTTTGTTTGTAATATATAATTTTCATGCTTCATTTAAGAACTTTCTGCTTATGTATATCATGATATTATATAATATACTGAATAGCATACAGATAGTGAAGTTTAGTTTGGAAAATTGTTGTATTTGGTAAGTAATTTGAAAAAAAGTGATACCATGGACTATGTTGCTCAGTGGAGGTCACTTGTATCCTTCTGTGGGGGATATTTTTCACATAAAAATTCTAGTCCATAACACCCAATAGCTGTATAGACTCATATTGGATAAAACCCACTAACATCTGCAGATACTCATATATGATAGCTTCTCTAGACTGCTCATTTAGCACAAAAATATTATTCAGTAGTTTAGTCTTCTTGCAAGTATAAACATTAACTTAGAGAGTGCTATGATTCAAATAAATTAAACACTTTAGTTGATATAGAATATTTGAAATTCATAAGTCTCTGTGATAAGTAATACTGGCAAACATTTGTTATGAGACTAAAGCAGTAATTTGGGCTTGTTTCTGGACAATAACACAAATAATTTATGATCATGGCCCTGATTAATCCAGCTAGATAGTAGCTTGCAGTTCACTGGTGTACATATGGCAGGTAGATTACATAAGTATAATATAAACATGCACACATTTCATTCATATATATATAAAAATTCATTTTCTTCACCACTGGATCCCTCCCTGCAAAAAATACTCCTGAGATTTTTTTTGATTTTTTTTTTAAATGATACTTCTAATCAAATCCACTGTACAAGATGGATCCTCTCTAGTTAGTTTGATAAGAAGGACCATTTTTTTAAAAAAAAATAATCTCAGTATTTTTTGCAGGGAGGGCCCAATGGTGAAGGAAATGAATTTGATATTAATATTAAAATATTATGTATGTGGTTATGAGAGAGACAAGATAGTGAGGTAATATAATTTATTATTATATCTTTAGTAACTTAAATTCATAAATCTGCTAGATACTTAAAAGCATGGACTCAGCCGAGACACTGGTTCTGTGGCTCATTACAACAATTTGTTTCTGCTTGCTAATCCTCAATTGCCCGCTTCATTTTAAATTGTCTGCCACAACATGTATTAACTCGTTATGCTTAACAATCTGTCCCAACTTGTATTTAGCTCAGACACACTGATTTTCTTTCCCAGAGAAGAGCCCTGTGAAGCTTGAAAGCTTGTATCTTCCATCAGCAGAAGTTGGTCTGATAAAATATATTACCTCAACTATCTTGTCTCTCTCTTATCCTGGGACTAACACATCTACAGCAACACTTCAAACAAATATGTGGCCATTGTAAATGATATAATTTATTCAGTTTATTAGTTGATGAATTTCAGAGTAAGATCAAATAGTATATTATGAAAAACACTGCAGGTACAGTAATGAATAGATAACATTTTATCCTGCTTTTGTTAGGTTCATCAGTTCAGTAACAAGTCTACAGAGATGGCTTTGAGAGTGGCATCACTTGATTATCTTGGAACTGTAGCTGCAAGATTGAGGAAAGATGCAGTCACTAGCAAAATGGATCAAGGATCCATAGCTCGAATCTTAAAACAGGTATATATAAGATCCATATGATTTGGTGCCTAGATAACAATACAGATGGAGACATTAAAAATGTCTGAAGTGCTATTCTGCTCTGAAAAGTCGTCATGTAAAAGTGCCATTTGAGGAGTCCATCGTTATTATCTCTTAAAGAGTTCATCAGATGTACTCAGATTATAAATAAAAATGTCTTTTCTAACTACCAGCCCAATAAACTCATCCTGGATTTTGAGAATCAAGACTGGATTCTTTCAGCCTCACACATGATTTTCAATAGTAAGGATTCTTCTTCGAGTGCTTGCTCATATCCATTCCAGTTAGGTGTGCGCGCGCCGCGTGCACGTTCGTCGGAGAAACTTTTACCCTAGCAACACTCGGTGGGCCGGCAGGTCGCCCCCTGGAGTGGCGCCACTATGGTGCCTGATATATACCCCTGCCGACCCAACCGCTCCTCAGTTCCTTCTTACCGCCCGTGTC
>NC_133774.1:27257421-27312421 GCF_003597395.2 Chelonoidis abingdonii
ATATATCAGGCACCATAGTGGCGCCACTCCAGGGGGCGACCTGCCGGCCCACTGAGTGTTGCTAGGGTAAAAGTTTCTCCAACGAACGTGCACGCGGCGCGCCCACACCTAACTGGAATAGATATGAGCAACACATCTCGAAGAACAACAGTTACAAAGGTGAGTAACCGTCTTTTCATGCTATTAGGGCCTCAGTTGCTCTTGTGCCAACCCCTTATCTTCACTGGGTTAAAACTGCTGAACAATTCTGTTCCATGTGTGGTGATGATGCACATGAAGGAATAGAATCAAACTCACTGCTCTCTCTAAAGAGGAGTAAAAATCATTTTAGTCATTAAAGTCAGCAGATGTGTCTGAACACACAAAAGGAGCAAATCTGTTTGTTTAGTTAGAGCTACTTTCATATGCATTTGAGAAAACTGTAGTAATATAGCTGTGGGTTCAATTTCCAAATGATGAATCTGGCATGAATCACACTTCTTTGTGCCATCTGGACTGGTTTGGAGCTCTGTTTAGAGGACTTGTACTCCCAAGGTTCTATCAGTGCTACTCATCAGAATTGCCTCCATTTCTGTGAGGGAGGCAACAGTTTTCAGTACAAAGTGTTCCTTTTTTGGCTCTCCGCTATGCCATGAGTGTTTCACAATACCTAGTTTTAGGCTGTCTATTTAAAATGCCTACAGATTTATGTCTGTTTTTTCCTGGTCACTGGCTGGGTCAGGCATGGTCAGAACTGGAGTTCAGTGTCATTTCGAATTTATTTGATGCCAGTTTCACTTCCAATCTTAAGGATTAGTAGTCTGAATTAGCTGTAACTCCACCAGAGAATGACTTTCATGGGAACCACTTCGCATTCTTCTGTGGCAGCAGTATTTCTACCAGAGGAGAAACTTATGGAGATTCAGAATATTTATCAACTAAATGACCAAAGTCTGTTCAGTCTGTTTTGAGACTTATGGGTTTCATGACTGTCAGCTTACGTCACATCCTGTGCAAAACATCAAATCATACTTTTACATCACTGGTTTCCGCACAAATTATTCTTCCAGGAAGGATGAATTTGTTAACTTGTCTCAATACCTGCAAAGATTCGAAGTATGCTGCACTGGGTAGTACAGAAGAATGTTCTAAAAGGGGTCTCTTTCAGTTCCCCAATCTCCATAGGAAGTGGTAGAGGTAGATATCTGTGCTTTGGCACAGTGCTCCTCTCTTTCCTCTTTGTGCATCTCTGCCTCATCATTGGACTTCATGGGAAATGAAACTGCACTGGGCAATATGTTGGGCTCTAAAAACATTTATTCAAGAAAGCATATTATGGACAATACCACAGCTGTATACTATGTAAACAAGGGTCATCTTACTTAAGACATTTATGCCAAGTGATAATTCTCTGGAAATGTTGTATTTCTCCAGAGTCATTACACTGCTCTTTATCTTGCAGGAAAAAAGAATGATATGCTGGTATATTGCAGGCATCAAGAGCAACATGGGTGGTTCAATCTCTTCTCACAAGATGGAGACCTCTTTGCTACAAGAAACAGTGTGAAGTGACCACTTTCCTGCTCAAGAGCAGATTTGAGTTCTCTGCTAGATTCTCGGTTGTTGAACTGGGGCAAAGCTGTATATTTATTCCTTTCTGCCTCTGCTTCCAGATGTTATCAAGGAAATTCCTTAAGTAACTCTAGCAGCTCTTATTTGGACTCAACATCCTTGTTACTCATCTCTCATGGGCTTGTAATTGGAGCTACTTTTCCTCCTACTCTTGGTGTTTGGGCTTCTATCTTGGCTTCATCATTGGGTTCTGAATCCATATCCAGTCTTTTCACATGGCAAATGGATTGTTGCACCCTAGTAAACTACATTGAGTGCTTAAGAAGGGAAATATCTTACAGCCAGGAAACTTAAAGCAAAAAAATGTTATTCTTGGAAATGGAAACTACTTATTTCAGGAATATTGAATAAGGCTTTGTCATCCACATCTGTGTGAGTTCCACAATTTTTTGGATGTATGTATATATTTATTTATTTGAAAAGGTCTAGACCTCAAAGTCCATCAGGCATCTATTTTGGCATAACCTCCATACCATTTTGAGGTTCATCAGGTTTTGGTCATTCTAAGAACAAAAAATTATTTGAAAGGCTCTCATTAAGTGTATACCTTGAAACTTAAGTTGAGTACCTACTCGGCTCTTCGAGTACCCTCAGAAAAATGGGATAGAGAAGGAGAAAGTCACCTTCTCAGTCCAGTTCTCGGGAGACATCACATTCTTACACAGGTACCACTGAGGCGCCCACCCCCTCCGATACCAAAGCATCCTCTGGTCCTGCTCCACAGGTGGATCTTACAGAGGAGCCAGAGCCAGCTGTGGATGAATAAATACCACCTTCCCATAAATCCTCCTCCTCCAGATGAGGATATTTTGCATCCTCCCACCATCTTATCCCATCTTATCAGTGTTTTGCTCCCACAAATCACAGCAAGGGCTTTCCTGCAACTCCTGGGCCACAAGCCAAATTGTACATTTTTTACACCCTTGGCAAGATTATACTCCCAGGTTCAAGCTTGGCTGAGAACCGCTTATACCCCAAGCACAATCTATCCAAGTGGGTGTCCATACCTCGTAGAGTCCTTAATTCTCTAAATTGATGGAAAGGTCCATAAAAACGTGTGTGTGGGAATGCCAGTCTCACAGCCTTATCCCACAAGGATCATCATCATAAACACCTCCCTGGTAGGTTGGGATGCACTGTTTTAGGACTTCACAACTCAAAGCAAATGGATCCCATGAGAGGCAAACCTCCATATCAACATACTCAAATTCAGAGCAGTTCGTTACTCTTGCTAGGACTTGCTTCCCCCACATCACAGACAACCCAATCAGAATAATGCTGGACAACACAGTACGTGTTTGTTATATCAATCAACAAAGAGGAACAGGACCCTACTTCTTATGTGCCAAGCCAGTAAAACTCTGCAACTGGTACGTATCACATCACATACAGATCTCAGTGATTTATCTTCCAGGACTACAGAACACAGTTGCGTACTCCATCAACCATGTGTGGGAACTGAACAATGCAGGTTCCAAAGGATGTCTCTTACCTGGGGTCATCCAGAAATAGATCTCTTTGTGACACCATCCAATGCAAAGTGCAGATGATTTTGTTTGAGGGGAAGGCACTGCCACAACTCAATGGGAGATGCCTATGTCATTCTTTGGCCTCCCAGCGAGTCTCCCAGCCTGCATTGACAGGCTTGAGGTAGTACTGTCTGGTCTTTGATGCATGTGTGTTCTGACTCTGGTGCCTGCTTCCAGAGCTAACGTAGCTTTTGGTAATGCTATTCTGTGGTCCATACTGAATGTACCTCCTCGGCGGGATCCTCTGTACTTAAGGTACTGCTTGAGCATCTCCTTAAGCAGAACACCCAATGGGTCGCTCCTTGAAGAGATGGAGAAGTTACTTAACCTTCTGCAGGAACAGGAGTTCTTCAAGATGTCACCCTCTGGGTATTCCATTATCTGACTTCCTTCCCCTCTGCCTCTGAGTCTTCTCACTAGACTTTCATGGTTGAGAAGAAACTGGAGCAGTGTCAGGTCCACAGCCCCCAAGTAACCTCGCACTGAAGCATGAGGATATATGTGGCACAGATGTGGACCTGTGGACACTGCTGATGAAATCTCAGCTCAAGAGTGCATGGACATACATGCATCCTGAAGTAGAGCACCCATAGGGGGAGATACCTCAAAGAACTCCATTTACTGTACAAGGTAAATAACCTCTCCTTATGTAGACATATTATGAACCCTTGAGAGAGTGTTACATCTCTCATTTATTTCTGAAAACTGCCTCTTTGGCTGCAATAACATTGGCAAGGATAGCAATCCTCATTTTTAATATTTCACAAGAAAAAGTTATTTTTATGTCCTTATCCAAAATTTTTACCAAAGCTAGTTTGACTGACTTGAATCAGACCATTGATATTCCATTTCCCCTCTAAAACACACATGCTACAAGGGAAACTCCTCTACATATCAATGTTGCATACAGTGTTGGATTATTACTTAAGACAGAACTCTTTAGAAAGTAATAGTGGTAGGTTATCTATAGCTTTTAGAATTAGATCTAGTAGAGAATGGATTCTGTTCTGACATTCTAAATAGATTAGATTTACATTTAAAGCTGTTATAAATTAGCAATGTACATGATAAATTGCGGGCTAGACTCTGGCTGTTATGTAATGCTTCTCATCCATAGATCTTAAAGCACTTTACAAATGAGTTATGGAATTTTATCTCCATTTTGCAAATGGCATTCTTATCCCAAACATTTGTACATTTGCTTCCTGGAGCTCATTTCTATTTTTACAAAGCACTGCTCTCTTGATTTAGCATTTCAATTTGATGCTCATTTTGGGCAAGTAGTTCTTCAATCTCTTCAACTGTCCTCTTGGGCAGTTAATGCTTTGTTTTTTTCATTCTTTTAAGCACTCAAATTTTATTAGGCATTTCACAGAACAAATAGAAAGACAAGAGTCTTGCCACAAAGAGCTTTCAATCTAAATCTTGTTGACTAATATTAATTAAATTGTAATCTTGCTAATCTTCAAAGAATGTGGCTCTACAGAAATAGTTCTAAAAGGTGAAAAAAGATTTCTTACAGTAACAGTTATTTTCTTATAAATGCCTATGCAGAGTCACATTCCCACCCAACTCTCCACTCTTCAGAGTATCCTCTTAGTTTCTTTTATAAGTTCACTTCAGATCATTGAAGGGACATTTGTGCAGCCCCAATGAGCTCTGATTTTTTTAGATATATCTGAGCACATGAAATCAGTGATGTTTGTGTAGGTGTTACATCCTTGGACAACAGTTACTAACAGATAACCTTGCTTTGTCAAAATTAATGAGACTATTTCTGTCAACTTCTCCCTTCTTTTTCCTGCCTTTTTGCCCTGGTGACCTAAGCAACCTGCCGTTCCAGTGTCTAATATTTGTAACACAACAGACAATGTTTCTTGATTTGTCTGTGTCAGACTGTTTTGTGTGATTTACATCCTTAGGCATTTTTTTCCAGTAACAGGGGCCATAACATCATCACAGACTGAATATTAAACCAGTAAGATTTTTGGAAGGCAGTTTATTTTCGTCTATCACATTCTGCTGTACAGTTGTTTTCTGTTAAGTGATAGTGGCCATTGTCTGGCTTGTAGGAAAAGGTGTGTGAAGTGATTTTCTGCAGCATCTTCAGACCAGTGATCAGAAGAGAAGGGAGACTGTTTAGGTCCACACTGGTGCAGGAAAAGCCCTCTTTTACCTGGACCAGGTGGAACAGCCCCTACCCTCTTACCCATGGAAGTAGGTTAAATACCAGGTTTTGTCATAATCCGCTGCGGGCGTTGTGCTACTCATTTGTTTCAAGGGCTTCGGGGAGGAGGCTGGGAAGGAATTGTTTCTCTCTCCGCCAGATTGACCAAGGTGAGGTAGGGTTTTCTTGCCATCCTCACAGTGTATTGAGGCTTTGTGGTGGCGGACATGAAACGAAGGTTAGGTTTTGATGCTGCAACTCATTATGTAAGCATGGGATGGATGTCCAGTGTAGGTATTCTGTAGAGAATGGGTATGGTGATCAGACAAAATGGTTTGGTGAAGGATTTAAAGGAGATATTCTTTAAAGAAGTGGAAACAGGGAGTAGAGGGAGTTCAGTGCTCCTATGATTAGTATGCCAGGGAGCCAACTCTCCCTCCTTTATAGTCCTTCATAACTCTTGTTTGAGGGAGATGGGCAGGGCCAGTGCAAGGAAGTTTCACACCCTGGGCGAAACTTCCACCTTGTGCCCCCACAACCCTGCAGCAGCTCCCCACCCCCAGGCCAGGGGAGCCCTGCGGTATCTCCCCACCCTAGCTCACCTCTGCTCTGTGTCCTGTCCAAGCACGCTGTCATGCTCTAATTCTCCTCCTAGGCTTGCGGTGCCAAACAGCTGATTGGCGCTGCAAGCCTGGGAGGCGAGAGAAGTGAAGCAGCAACTGACCCCGGGGAATCCCTGGGCTGCCGGCGGCGGCGCGCTGACCCCGGGGAATCCCTGGGCTGCCGGTGGCAGCTCAGCCTCCCTCTCCCTCCCAAGGCAGCGGCCGCTCAAACACTTAAAAAAAAAAATAAAAAATTGGAGGGTGCCACTTTTTGGCGCCCCCAAATCCTGGTGCCCTAGGCAACCGCCTAGTCCACCTAAATGGTAGCACCGGCCCTGGAGATGGAAGGTGAGGTCCCAGCATCGGGTTGGCTGGGGACTAGGCTAGGTAAAGGGTTAGGGCTGACAATAGTCCCCACCCCCAGATATATGTAAATGATTATGGAATTACCTGCACTGTACACTTTTATCTGCCAGGTATTCTGACATTTAAGAATAGCTGTGGCCTAATTAAACTGTATCCAATGTCTCCTGCCCTTCTTCCGGCATAGCTGGACAATGTCCCTTATGTATAATCTGGTTTGTATGTTGCAGTTTTACTGATGATTTATTTATAAAAATTATCTAAATAGTTTGGAATTATTGTCAACATAATTGTGTGCGTTTACATTACATTAATTTATATGCATGTGTGTATAATGATTTCTTGATCATATTTGCAACTGTGAGATGATATATCTTATGAATGTATCTTACTACATATTACAGGTTTCAGGAGGAGAAGATGAAATCCAGCAGCTGCAAAAAGCATTGCTAGATTATTTGGATGAAAACACAGAGACTGATGCCTCATTACTGGTAAATTTCAGTTTTCTGGATGTATTAGGTCTATATAAATATAACTTCATCAAAGGAATGGTTTATTCCCCAAGGCTCTGAGACAAACATACTAGTGCCTTGGTTACACCCTCGTTCTAATCCCAAAACTATTCATAGCATGCATCTCTCTAAAGTAGCTGAAATCTTAGTAGACCCATTCTATTGAATTTCAGTCATAAAATTTATAATGGTCCTTGCCTGCCAATGCTTAAATTCTATTCAGAGCACATTGTTTACTTCGTATTTTATGCATTCAGACTGACTCTTTCATAAATGCCATACTTGACACTGTAGACATCCACATATACTATTTATCTATTATAATCCTTTGGTTCTTGTCAGTGGTATTGTTTGTATTAGACTAACACATTCTCCACTCTGCCTTTCAAGTCTGAAACAAAAATGTTGAGTAGCATTGAACTGAGGGCTAATACCTGCCTGGACCCAATTTAATTTCTTCACAACTTGAAAAGGAACTATTAATAATCACTCTTTGTTTTTTCTGCCCATCTTGTTGCATTTCTCCAGTTTTCTCGGAAATTTTATATAGCTCAGTGGTTCCGTGACACAACTATGGAGACAGAGAAAGCAATGAAATCTCAGAAGGATGAGGATTCATCTGAAGGAACTCACCATGCAAAAGAAATTGAGACAACAGGACAAATCATGCACATAGCAGAAGGTCGTAAAAAATTTCTTCGCAGTATCATTAAAACTGCACCCTCTCAGTTCAGTACATTGAAGTAAGTTTCAGTAATTATGGGTTTAGTGTGTTACCTGCTCATTTGACTTATAAGTTTTTTTTGTTTTGTTTTTTAATAAATAACTATCAAGTATTGTGTTTAATTTTGTTGCAGGATGAATTCTGATACAGTGGACTATGAAGATGCTTGCTTGATTGTTCGCTACTTGGCCTCTATGAGGCCGTTTGCCCAGAGCTTCGATATTTATTTGACACAGGTAAACTGTGCCAGAAGTCTTAATGCTGTGAAATACAGTTGGTTTCCTGGTTCCAAACACTTATGGGGTAGTGTGCAATGTCTGTTCATTGTTGAGCACAGGTATTTAATAGGTCATGATAACACCACATGTTTTCATGTTATGTATTGATAGCACATGTGCTTATTTTTCTTTTTTCCTGCATGTATATTACACATACCATACTGTACATATATTGTTTTATTTGTGCATATGTAGAGATCCATCAACTAGATGGGCACAATAAAAAGATAACTACAAAATGTTGAAACCTTTTCACAGATTTTTCTAAAATGCATGCCTGATTGGGACCATGACCTCATAAAACTTGTCTTCATAGATCATTCATATAACTGTATAAATTTTAAATTGGACATACAAACCAGCTCAATCATTTGCCTGCAATGAATGGTGCTGTCATGCTGATGGTCATGGTTTGACCAAGTGACCTTAGTGTTCCTTCTTTCTGACTGGGAGAGGAGCACTAACATGGTGATACATTTGAGCTCCAGGTAATGCTTTGGGTCACATGACTTTCTTTGATCCACTTAACAGAGCTATCTCAAAGTTGGGGTGCACAAATCCTGTTTGGAGGATAATAAAGCGACATGTGGATAGGAAAAACAGAGCTAAAATAAATGGATGGACCCTATGGATCAACATTTGGGTTATGGCTTATCATAGTGAGGGAGAATCCAGGCTCCAATATCAGTGCAGGAAAGTCATCACTCACATGTATCCCCTCATTTTCTAAAAGTTTGTTCGATTTTTGGTAGTTGATCATTCTCATTTTAGTTTGACTTTTGCATGTTATTCCATTGTATTTTTGCTTGCATTGAACACTGCTTTCTACTTTCCGAAAGCGATTAAAATATCACTTTTGTTTTCTTATTAGATTCTACGTGTGCTTGGTGAAAATGCGATTGCAGTTCGAACAAAAGCCATGAAGTGTTTGTCTGAGGTTGTTGCTGTAGACCCCAGCATTCTAGCCAGGGTAAAAAAAAAAGGAAACTATCTGTAATGTACATGCATTCTTCTATTCACATTTAAAAGAAATTCTGTTTTTCCATTCTTTGCATTCGTGTTTCCCTTTTTTTTTAGTTGGATATGCAACGAGGTGTTCACGGACGGTTAATGGATAACTCCACTAGTGTACGAGAAGCAGCTGTGGAGTTGCTTGGTCGGTTTGTGCTCTGTCGACCTCAGCTTGCTGAGCAGTATTATGACATGCTCATTGAGCGAATACTGGTATGGTCACTTTTGAAATCACTTTGATATTTGTAAACTCATTATTAACTGGGTTTATATTCTTAATTATATTGAATAGTATCCCACTTCCTAGAGTAAATGAACATTTTATAGATTTTTTTGGGGGGGGAGAATCAAAATAAAAATTCTGCCCACCAGACTAACCTTGTGAATTGAAACAATTGCTTTTGTTGAGGAACCGGTGGGTCAGAAGCTAAACCTATACATTTTTCTATTCTAATTTTTGGCATTGTAAAAACATTTTCTGATGCCAAAGAGCGATTATTTTGTATGTGTTTGATATTCAGCTAGATCACATGAACATGTTAAATTAGCAGTGAGAAAGAATTAGTATTTTGCATGTCAAGTTATTTATTTTGATTAAAACATGCATGTGGAAGGCTTTAGGAGCATGTATGTATCAAACATTTGTAAATACATATAGAAATATTCAGTGTGACCCTGTGTCATTGTTTAAAGAACTTGTAACATATTAAATCTAAAAGCCTGAACTTCTTATTCCTATATTTCCATCTCTGTAGATTAAGCCTGAGAAAATAGATAGGCTATGAAGCGCATCTAAGATCTATCTTTTTTATGTCTCTTAAACCAAGAGTGGTGTAAAAGGTTAAGTTCTAGAGGCAATAGTCTGATAGTAAGAGAGCTCTGCTCTCAGAACATTGCGGGGACTGGTCTGAACTATAGGGGTAAAACAGGAGAAGAGAGAATCTCCAAGGCATACAAGACCCAAATATTGAAACTGGTTGTTATTGGTATCACTGTAGTGCGTAGGAGTCCTAATTATGAACCATTATCCCATTGTACCAAGCACTGTATAAACACTGAACAGAAAAAATAATCTTCACCCTCGAAGACATGCAGTCTAAGTACAAGGAAAGAGACAACAGATGGATACAGACAGGCTGACTGGGGAGTACAAGAAAACAATGAGACAGAGTTGGTCAGCATGATAGGCAGTGGTCTTAACACACCAGGAGCCTGACCATTGCAAATTTTTTTTGTTAAATGCACCTAAACATGAATTTGTTGGAAGCTAGTGCAGTCTCTGGAGTTCAAGTGCAATATGCTACCTTTGAAAAAACACCATTATGTTACACTGCGATAGCTGAAGTTTTGAATGATCTTCGGGTATAATCCAATTTATGGTAGAACATATTGCAGAAAGTCAATCTCAAGGTCACAAAAAGACAGGTAACACTGGCAGTGTCCATAGTTGGACAAAAAATAGTTGCCACCTTCTGAATAGTGCAGATTTGGAGGGAGGGAAAGTACTCTTGCCGTTTCTGCCCTTTGGATATTAAGTAGGATGGAAGAATCCACTAAGATTTTCCAAATTACAGACCTGAGTAACAAAGGATGGGAAAACTCGCTCAGTCAGATATATTTCTGTATTTATTTCCAATCGATAATATCTTTATCTTATCTGAGAGTTTCAGCAAGCTAGAGCACAAGCTGATTTCTCTTCTAAACATTGGGAGAGTTGCAGTATGAATCTGATAACCTAGAGATTTAGAACTTGGAGTGATCTACATATAGAAGCTCTCATCATCTCACTATCACCATTAGATTGCCTCATGTACGTATTGAATATGAGGGCTAACGAAAAAGAGAGCCTGCTGTAGCGCACTTGGGACAGAAGAGTACAAACCTGATCATTTAAAATATGAAACTGTCAAATGAGGATTTAGTTATTGGCATCATTTGTTGCTGTAATTTAAAGCATTTAATGTGTGTTATAATATATCCAGGCAATAATCAAAAATGTAATTTGCAGTGGAATAGCCCAGTGGCCTAGTAGTTGTATTCCTAAATACATGCCTATCACAATATGTGGTAGACCTCATCCAGTGCACTAAGTGCCCCAATAACAATTATAAAAGCAGCAAAGAATCCTGTGGCACCTTATAGACTAACAGACGTTTTGGAGCATGAGCTTTTGTGGGTGAATACATCTGACGAAGTGGGTATTCACCCACGAAAGCTCATGCTCCAAAATGTCTGTTAGTCCATAAGGTGCCACAGGATTCTTTGCTGCTTTTACAGATCCAAACTAACACGGCTACCCCTCTGGTACATAATAACAACTATGTGAGCGAAACCTGACAATCGCTATGCTATTGCATGAACTCTCACAGGAAAATGATAAAATACAAAAAACACCCATCACCTGTGAGTGAACACTTTTCACAAAGCCATGACTCTCTGTCTGACTTGTCAGTCCTCAACCTCAAAGGAGACCCCTAGAATACTTTCAAAAGATGAGCCTGGGAGTTTAACTTCATAACTCTGCTAGACACTAAAAATCATGGACTGAACAGACTAACTGGGTTTATGGCTTATTAAAACAATCTGTAACCTACTAACCTCCCATTCTGTCCTATGACTGCAGAGGTGTTAATAGCTCAACGCTATCTTGAATAGTCTCTTAGAATATGTGCTAACTACTTATACTAAAACAATCTGTTCCGTCTTGCATTTAGCTGTGACGCTTGGACCTGAAGAAAGAGCTCTGTGTGGCTCAAAAGCGTCTCATATTCACCAACAGAAGTTGGTCCAATAAAAGTTATTACTTCACCCATTTTGTGTCTCTCATGCAGAACATCTGCATTTTAATTGTCAGTTTGTTGCTTCCCAAGCGAGTCTCCTAGAAAGGAAGGAAGTGTAATCTCTGTCCAGTTAATATGCAGAGTTATCAGGTTCTAATAGATTTTAGACCAATCCTTAATACCAGAATGAATGCGGAGCTCTTGAGGGAGAGAATGTAGAAAGGGGTAATAATGCAATATTCACAGGACTTGACTTCTAGGACCTACAGGATCCCTGGAATGAAATGGTATTACCAAACAGTAATACTGTCTTTTATAGAGGTGCATTTAGAATTTCTTATTGTTTTCACATGTTTTGCAAGTTAAGCTTGATAACTTTTAATTGATATTAATGCACACAATACTTAAATTCAGTATCACTTCTGATTTTTTTTTTTCAAGAGTGTTTTGCTTTCTCCCACCAGGATACTGGTATCAGTGTCAGAAAGAGAGTTATAAAGATTCTTAGGGATATCTGCATTGAACAGCCAACATTTCCCAAAATTACAGAGATGTGCGTGAAAATGATTCGCAGAGTTAATGATGAAGAGGGCATTAAGGTATGGTAGAACATTTTTTAAGTTTTTAATTGCAGTTTATTTTAGTTTTCTTTTTTTTTGAGAGAGAAATAACAAGTCTTCAATTTTTCCTTATAAGGATTTCAGAGTTTCTTTAGTATATGTATAATTTTTATTCGGTTTTAACTTTTTAAAATAAATGTCTTTTTTTATTCACAATCTTATTGATAGGTTCCTGTCAGACATATTGATAGATTCCTGTCAGACATGTTGTTTTGTTGTTTACTCCATTTTTTGTTTAAAAAATAAGAGAGCTCAAAAATAAAATAAAAATATTTAAATTTATTTCTTCTTTTCCACTTGCAAATATTGATTATCTCCACTCTGTGTCTATCTGATTATTGACATAAATAAACCCTCCCAACTTGCAAGTGCTTTGGAGGATAGGATTAAAATTCAAAATGATATGAAGAAATTATCTGGCGTAAACAGAATGAAATTCAGTAAGAACAAATGCAAATTACTCCACTTAGGAAGGAACAGTCAACAAATACAAAATGGGAAATGACTCCCTAGGAAGGAGTACTGTGAAAAAGGATCTGGGATCTATAGTGGATCCCAAGCTAAATATAAGTCAATAGTGTAACTGTCTCCCCCCCCCCCCCCCAAAATAAATAAATAAACGTCGTTCTGGGATGCATTAGTACCCCCCCCCCCCCCCCCCCAAAATAAATAAATAAACGTCGTTCTGGGATGCATTAGTAGGAGTGCTGTAGGCAAGACATGAGAAGTAATTCTTCTACTCTATTCCATGCTGATATGGCCTCAACTGGAGTGTTGTGTCCAGTTCTGGGTGCCATATTTCAAGATAGATGTGGACAAATTGGAGAAAGTTCAGAGGAGAGCGACAAAAATTATAAAAAGTCTGAAAAACATGACCTATGTCTATGAGGAAAGTGTGAAAAAATTGGGTTTGTTTAATCTGGAGAAGAGACGACCGAGGGGGGACATGATAACAGTTTTCAAGGGCATACAAATTTGTTACAAGAAAGAGGGTAAGAAATTGTTCTTGTTAACCTCTGAGGATAGGACATGAAGCAAATGGGCCTAAATTGCAGCCAGAAAGGTTTAGGTTGGACATTAGGAAAAACTTCCTAATTATCAGGGTAGTTATGCACTAGAACAAATTGTAGGACGGTTGTGGTATCTCCATCACTGGAGGTTTTTAAGAACAGGTTAGACAATCATCTGTCAGGAATGGTCTAGTTATTATGTAGTCCGACCTTGAGTGCAGGGGACTGAGCTAGATGACCTATTGAGGTCCTTTCCAGTCCTACACTTCTATGATTGCATTTAAAAAACTGAGAAAAACCTACATTAAAAGCACATTATTTTGGTTGCCAAATCAAGCACTGAAAAGCTATGAAATGCTAGATTTACATGTGCCTGTGTTACCTTAATTCTGTCCTTTCTGTACACTGAATGAAGTAGGGGCCTTATGGGGGGAAAAATCATATATTACTATGTAATTAAAGAGTGGAAATGAACAGCTGGATCTATGTTCTGGGATGGTGGGGGAGTCTGGCCTGGCTTTCTTCTCCTTCTCCATCTCCCAAAAGTTGGGAATGATCCTGTCACATGTGGTCCTCCGATGGGCTGCTGGAGCCATAACTGGAGTTGAGGGAACCTGGCTTTGCTTTCTCTTTTCTCCCTCCCCAGGCCCCCAACTTAGAGTTGGAGGGATTCCTACCTAACAGGGCACCCAAAGAGGCAGGGGCCACTTGGGGACATTTGCTGGGTCCAAGGTAGGAACCTAGCATAGCTCTCTTCTCCCCCCACCTTATTACAGCTGCTTTGGCAGCTCCTGGGTATTCCCAGTACAGTATGTGTTGTTACTGCTTTTGTGGCAGTGGCAGCCTGGCCATAGAATGTTTCCGTGTTCAGTTGTTACTTTGGCATGCTGCCCAGATTTTCCTGAGGCTTGCAAGCCACAGATGAGAGAGGATGACTTTTATAGTTTATATCTCAGCAAAAGCTGAGTGGAATTTCACAGGACAAAGAAAAGGCATTTCTTTAGTCTGAAGTGTTTTCCCCCTGCCATGTGTCAGTAGCCTGCTGCAAATAGTGGAAGTATAAGAGTTTTCAATTGAAAGAGTGCAAGAATCCTTTGTAAAGGACAGTATTAAGCAACTTAAACACAGAGGTTGTGACCAACTCCTCTTATAATATAGACACTGGATAGTAAGAATTTTACCAGCAGTGTATAGAGACAGGAATCTTCAATCAAACTTTAGCTGAAGAATCCAGTTCTCTTCGTTTCTATACAGATTTAACTGTTCTGTTTTGGCTCAGTGAAGCTTTCACTTTATCTAGTGATATATATCTGATGATAATGAATCATGAGGGAAGTGCAGTAATGGTCTGCTGAAACTTGTAACAGTTCTTCCCAGTCTGACAAAATCTCTCTGTGAAAATGGCATTTTCCACAAATGTTGCTGTAGTGTGGATTTTCTGCATCATGGATTTCCATTGGTCAATAATTATCCAGGTGTCCTTCCAGGCAATGGTAGCCTCAGATACAGCTTGGAAGCCCCAGGTGACTCATTCCTGGTCTGGGAATCTTAACTTCTAAGACAGAGATACAGGTCTTGCTCAGGTAAACTTCTCTTTCTAGAAGGCCTCACTTAGCTCCAAAAAATCTGTGTAAAATGACACACCATCAATAAGTCTATACTCTTATGTGGGGAATAATATGGAAACCTTTATGCCAAGATAAAGTTACGTATCTCTGACAATGTATTTTTTCCTCTAGAAACTGGTGAATGAGACATTCCAGAAACTCTGGTTTACTCCAACTCCCCACAATGACAAAGAAGCAATGACAAGGAAAATACTAAACATCACTGATGTGGTATGCCTTACAAATTTGAACTAAGAGTCACATGCGGGATTTGATTAGGTGTTTTTTAACATGTCTCGAAATAATTTGTATTGTTGAGCCGCCTTATAATATATAAAAATAAACAAGTAATTGAATCACCACTTTTATAAATATATGTACTGCTCTTTTGCTATATACCTTAAGATGTGATGGGTTTATTCATCAAGAGTTAGGAAGAAATAAGAGTATCTTGTAGGGAACTTTTAATATAAATCATGACTGGTGATGATAAATGGTACTACATTCTGTTGTGGTGCAGTAAAATTATAATTATACCAGATGGTCTCCTATTACATACAATAAAATTCCCTAATAGTGCTATGTTTAGCCATCGGTGCTGCCTGGAGGCCACTAAATAAATTTTACTTCATTTGAAGAAAGTATCCCATATGTGATACATAAAATCCATTTGAAAGGTTAATTTCAGTAGGTCAGTAAAAAAAAAAATGTAGGGCCAGAATACCTGCTGGCATAACCGCATACCACTCTATACCCACTTTATATCCGCAACAGATTGAACCCAAATTCTTAAGATCTTTACATGTGTCAAATGAAAAGTTTGTATGTATAACTAAAATAATTTTTGAACCAATGAGAGGTGATGCTATTTTAGGCTTGATTTTGGTAAGTACTGAGGACATTATAGACAAAAGGGTAGATTTTTGAGAAATTAAGGGAGTCTAGTTAGTGAAGACAAACTGGATTGAAGAATTTATGGACATAAATGTGGAGTAGACTTGGAATTTCTTTGAGTCAGTATGGAAAAATAATCTGGAATTTGCATCCCAAGTAAAGGGAAAAAACTTGGCAGACCTAACTGGATGAATAACCACCTCAAAAAAGATATTAGGTTTAAGCAAAGAACCTACAAGAAATGGGAGAAAGCATTGATCAGCAAAAGAATGTATGTCTCGGAAATCAAAGTATAGGGAGGGATAAAGTGAGAATTGCCAAAAGTCAAACTGTTAGACCTTGCAAAGGAAATTAAAACAAATAGTAAATGGTTCCTTAGCCATATAAATAAAAAGAAAACAAGAAAAGAAGTTTCAGAGTAGCAGCCGTGTTAGTCTGTATCCGCAAAAAGAACAGGAGTACTTGTGGCACCTTAGAGACTAACAAATTTATTCCATCATAAGCTTTCGTGGGCTTATTCCATTCCATTCTGTGCATCCAAAGAAGTAAGAAGACAAGTGTGTCCATTATTCAGCATGGATGGGGTAAAGATTAAAGATAGTCTAGGTATGACCCAAAAACTAAATGAATACTTTGCTTCAGTCTTCGGTAAGAATGATAATATAAAATATGGGGATAAAGACAAGATGGCTAATGGGAACAAGCATATAAAAATGGAAATGACCACATCCAAGGTGGAAGCAAAGCTTAAAGAGCATAATGTGTTCAAATTGGGAGGACCTGATAATCTCCATCCCGGAATACTGAAAGAACTGGCACATGAAATTGCAAGTCCAGAAGGAAAAGGTGTTTTAAAAAATCCATCAGACTGGAGAATAGGAAACATAGTACCTATTTAAGTAAGAGGAACTAGTGATCCAGGTAACTGCAGACCCATAAGTCTGACCTTAATACACCTCTACCTCGATATAATGCTGTCCTTGGGAGCCAAAAAATCTTACCGTGTTATAGGTGAAACTGTTATATTGAACTTGGTTTGTTCCACTGGAGTGCACAGCTTCTCCCCCCCCTCCCCCCAGCATTGCTTTACCACGTTATATCCAAATTCATGTTATATTAGGTGGGGGTAAATCAAGGTAGCGGTATTATGCAAGGCTTTAGAACAGATTTTGAAGGAAAGGACAATTAAAGACATGCAGATTAATGGGATAAAATGCAACATGGGTTTATCAAAGGAAAATCTTGCTAGAGTAACCTTATCTTTCTTCAATGAAATAACTAATTTTTTTAGACAAGGGAAATACATTAGATTTAATCTATTTGGACTTCATTAAAGTGTTTGATACTGTACCAGATGTGAAATTATTAGTTAAAATGGAGAAGATGGGAATCAGTGCATGAATTGTAAGGTGGGTAAGGAACTGGCTAAAGGGAAGATAATGGGTTGTGCTGAAGGGAGAACAATCCATCTGGAGAGAGGCAATTCAGAGTTCCTCAAGGATCTATTTTGAGACCAATCTTATTTAATGTTTTTATTAGTGATCTTGGCCAAAAAAAAAAAAGTGGGAGTGTGCTAATGTGACTTGCTGATTACACAGAGTTGGGAGGCATTGCCATTCTGGACAAAGAATGTAATATTATTCAGGAAGAACTAGATCAACTAGAGTAATAAAAACGGGATGCCGTATAATAGTACAAAGTACAAGGTCGTGCACTTAGGAACTAATAGCAGGAATTTATTCTTTGAGTGCTGGCTCATGTTGATTCCATTCTAGGAGTGTTCGCACCCACATGCGCAGTTATTGGAGATTTGCCTTAGAAGTATCGATAGGGTCGGCTGTGACACCCTCTGGAGTGCCACGCTCGTGCATCAATATATCAGGCACTGTCGGCCCTACACCCTCTTAGTTCCTTCTTACCGCCCGTGGTGGTTGGTTGGAGTGCCTCTCTCCCTTGCCTCGTGAATGGTCATCGGTTTCCTTCTTTGTTTCATGTATTAGAGCAGTAAATATTTTTGTGTACTGTAGTTAGTAAGTAGTTCAGTACTGTAGTTAGTAATTTAGGGTCCCAGTGGGGACTTTGCCCCAGGCAGGGCATGTCCCAGTCTCCAGGTTTTAAGCCCTGCGCTGACTGTAATAGGCCTATGTCTGTTAATGACCCCCATGGCAACTGTCTGAAGTTCTTGGGGTAATCTCATGTAAAAGAAAAGTGTCACGTCTGTAAGAACTTTCATCCCAGGACACAAAAAGAATGTGACATCCATTTGAGAGCCCTCCTCATGGAGGCTGCTCTCTGCTCGGCCTCTGAGCCATCCCAGCTGGACTCGACTCCCAGTACTTAGGCCTCGGTGCGTTGTGCACCTCCGACACTGGGCTCTAACAGGCACCATTCCCCTTTGCTAGTGCCCCAGCAGAATTCGAAAAAGCGAGACCCGGCACCAAGCAAGAAGGACCAACCGGTATCAGGTAAAGGACCCTATTCGGACCACCCACTCACCCCATAGTCACATGGGGATACATCGCCCTGGGGACTTCCCACACCTAATGGATCCACCACCAACTCCAGGAAGTGGTTGGAGACCCAGAGTTATTATGGAGTCAACACCTTCCCAGCCCCTCCCAGTACCCAGAGAGCAAAGGACTCTCCCAGAGCAGCCAGCACCACCTGCTGCAATGGACGCAGAGGGCAGGTCAGCCGTGAAAGCCTCCCAGAAGATGAATGAACACCACCAGTTTCTAGAGCGAAGGCAGAGCTCTTAGTCGCCATGCCTCTGGTCTCCGCATCAGCCCAGATCACCACTTCGCTGCTGATACTACTCTCCCAGTCTCCACCCTGTCGTCAAGACTCGCCCAGAGGCAGGTGCTGGTCACCGTCATCCTCTCACTGACCCTCTCCACGACGTCAATTGCCGGCACCTAGACCACTGGAATGTTCCACAATGTGATGCCACTCCACCTACTCCCAGCACCAATCCGTCTATTCAAGGCACCATTCACCCATGGCAACAGTTAACTGCCAGACTCAGGCATTGATAGCCCTGCCGTGGTCACCAGAGGAGGATTCCTCCAGCACTGAGAGGGAGTTCAGCCCCTTGTCAAGACAACACTGTTGCGACTGGGCTCCTGAGGCTGCGTCCACCTCCACGATGTTGTTCTGGCAGTATGGCCAGTGCAATGGCTCTACTGGAATGCCTGGGGCATGCCAGTTGTGCTGAGGCCCCCTTCACACCAATCATTGGTTGCTGCTTCAGACAAGCATCAGACGGCACCGGGCTCAGTGTGCGAAGCGCAATTGGATGCTGGGGTGGAAGTGCAGGTGCTCACTCCAAAATGCCCTTCCCCCATGGGGGATGATGCCCGGGACCCTTCCCCGGTGGTCCAGTCGTCCTCATCCTCTCCAGATGAGGTTGTGTCATGGCCCTCTTATGCTAGCCCACTGGATGATTTTAAGGAGCACCAAGCCCTGCTCCGAAGTGTCGCCATCAACATAGGCCTAGAGGTGGCAGAGCAATCAGACACCTTGGGTAATGTGCTATGTATATCAACTCCCACACCTGTCGCACTTCCGATGCACGAAGGAGTCCTAAAGATTGCCAAAGCCCTCTGGCAAATCCAATCCTCAATCTCACCCACCTCCAAGAGGGCTGAAAAAAAGTATTTCATCACAGCGAAGGGATTTCAATACTTGTATACCCACCTGCCCCTGGGATCATTGGTTGTTTCTGCAGCCAACGAGAAAGACAAGCAAGGACAATCTAGTTCAGGGGTAGGCAACCTATGGCACGTGTGCAGAAGGTGGCACACAAGCTGATTTTCAGTGGTACTCTCACTGCCCGGGTCCTGGCCACTGATCCAGGGGGGGCTCTGAATTTTAATTTAATTTTTAAATGAAGCTTCTCAGACATTTTAAAAACCTTATTTACTTTACATACAACAATAATTTAGTTATATATTATAGACTTATAGAAAAAGACCTTCTAAAATGTTAAAATGTATTATTGGCACGCGAAACCTTAAATTAGAGTGAATAAATGAAGACTAGGCACACCACTTCTGAAAGGTTGCTCACCCCTGGTCTAGTTCCACCCCCAAAAATAAGGAAGTCAAGAGTTTGGACCTTTTTGGAAGGAAAATTTATTTTAGGGCCAGTCTTCAGTTCAGGGTGGCGAACCACGGCTCTTTTGGGGAGATATAACTTCAACTTATGGGACTCCCTCTGTAAGTTCAGGGATTCCATGCTCCAGGACTTGGCCCAAGAATTCAGGGCCCTTCTTGAAAAGGGTACTAAAGCAGCTCAGTGTTCCCGCCAAATGGCATGGGATAATGCCGATTTGGTGGCCAAGTTGATCGCCTCAGCGGCTGTCATGAGGCACTGTTCCTGGCTTAAGACTCCAGGAGATGCAGTTCTTGATCTATGATCTACCATTTGGTGGGATTGGACTCTTTGCAGAGGCTGTAGGGAGTAAAGGACACTCAGGCCACCGTCCGCTCACTGGGGTTGCATACACCTCAGTCAGCAAGGAAACAGTTCTGGCTGCCACCAAAGCCTTGGCAGTCTCGACAAGGGTCTGCAAGGAGAAGGGATAGGGACACGAGTTTTAGTCAACACCGCCCTTCCTCCTCCTCTTCACCTGCACCACTTGGCCTGGCAAAAAAGTACAGGGTCCAGAAGTGGGCATTTTGAGTGTGTGCTTGAGAGCGATGTCCCAGTCACATCCCTGGATCCGCCTCATCCTTTCCTCAACCATCTTCATCCCTACCATTCAACCTAGTCACTGGTTACCTCAGACTGCTGGGTCTCTGGGCTACACCTTGCAATTCTCGGCCACCCCAACCCCCTCATACCATTCTTCCCTGTCCCTCTTCAGGGATCCTTCTCATGAGCAACTCCTCATTCAGGAGGTTAACATCCCTTGGGAAATGAGGGGGAAAGGATTCTACTCCTACTATTTCCTAATCCCGAAGGCAAAGGGGGGCCTAAGACCCATTCTGGACCTCCGGTGACTCAACAGATATCTCAAGAAGTTGAAGTTTCTCATGGTTTCTCTGACCTCCATTATCCCCTCCCTGGATCCAGGAGACTGGTATGCCGCTCTCGACTTGAAAGACGCTTATTTTCTTATTTCCATCTTCCAAGGACACAGATGGTTTCTCCAATTCACCGTGCTACCCTTTGGCCTCTCCTCGGCCCCGCAAGTATTTACAAAATGTATGGCCCTGGTAGCTGCTTACCTGAAATGTCGAGGAGTCCAGATCTGTCCTTATCTCGATGATTGGCTCATCAAGGGCAGGTGCAGTCTTGATCTGATGTGTTCCACCTGTGGGCCTGTTAGTAAACAAAAAGAAATCGACCCTCATACTAGTGCAATGAACAAAGTTTATAGGGGAGGTCCTCGACTCCATGCTGGCCAGAGTCTTCCTTCCAGAGGTGTGTTTCTAAGCTATATCGGATGTGATCTCCCACGTAAGGGGCTACCCACTCAATACCACCCGCACTTGCCTAAGGTTGTTAGGCCACATGGCATCCTGTACTTATGTGGTCCATCATACCTGGCAGGCATTGATCTACATCCCCAACAGGCATGACCTAGACCTTGTAGTTAAAGTGCTGGACCACATCCAGTCGTCACTGGCATGGTGGTGGGACCCCAGATCGATGTTGGAGGGAGTTCCCTCCACGTCCCTGTCGCTGACCCTGGTTTCCAGCGCCTTGGGGAGCCCACCTAACGGAGCTCATGACACAAGGCCACTGATTGCGGGTCGACCGCTCCCTTCACATAAATGTCAGGGAGCTCAGAGTGGTTCACTTGGCCTGTCAGTTTTTTCGGTCCCACTTGAAGGGCGAGTGGTTCAAGTCCTGATGGACAGCACCGCCACAATGTTTTATATCACCAGCGGGGCGGAGCTAGGTCATCAGCCCTTTGCCAGGAAGTTGTCTGGCTCTGGGACTTGTGTGCAGCTTGCCATTCATCTCGTGACAGTGCATCTCCTCAGGAGCAGGAATGTATTAACAGATTGCCTCAGCAGAACCTTCTCATCTCGCCTCTAATGGTTGCTCCTCCCTAAGGTGGTCAGCGTGATCTTCCAAAAGTGGGATCTCCACAAGTGGACTTGTTTGTGACTTGTCAGAACAGGAAATGCCACATGCTTTACTCATTTTGGGGGATCAATAGGGGCTCCTTGTCAGATGCTTTCTTACTCTCATGTTTGGGGGCTCTAATGCACACCTTCCCACCAGTGCCATTGATCCACAAAATCCTACTTAAGATCAAGCAGGACAGGGCCAAAGTGATCCCAATAGCCCCGGTTCGGTATGTGCTGGACCTGTCGGTGACAGTTCCACTGCAGCTGTCTCTTTGGCCGGATCTCCTATCCCAGAACCATGACAGTCTCCTGAACCTGAACCAGCAGCATTGGACCTGACAGCTTAGTTGCTGCATGGTTGAATGAGCAGGAGTGCTTGCCCCATGTCCAGCAGGTCCTACTGGGGAGTAAAAAGCCTCCACCAGAGCAGCCTACCTGCCTGAGGTGCTGTGCCTTGACCCAAGGGCTTAGGCCTGAACACGCATCACTGTTGTCGATCCTGGATTACCTTCTGCATCTCAAACTCTAGGGCTTTTCCCTTTCATTGATTAAAATCCACTTGGCCACCATATCAGCCTCTCACCCCCCTTTTCAGGGCAGGTCTTCACTCATGACATGATGGTCCGGTTCTTGAAAGGTCTGGAGTGACTCTATCCCTATGTCTGAGACCTCTGTGGGACCTGAATCTAGTGCTCATGAGAGCTCCCTTTGAGCAGTTGGCTTCCTGTTCCCTTCTTCTAGTCTCCTGGAAGGTGTCATTCCTGGTGGTGATAACTTCTGTATGAAGGGTCTCTGAGATTAGGGCATTTACCTTGGAGCCTCCCTAGCTGGTGTTTTTCAAGGATAAGGTCCAGCTGCAGCCGCACCCAGCTTTCTTGCCCAATGTAGTTTTGCAATTTCACATGAGCCAGGGCATATTCTTGCCAGTCTGCTTCAGAAAGCCTCATAAGTTTGAGGAGGAGCGTATGTTGCACTCCCTGGATGTCAGGAGAGCACTACCCTTCTATATCGTAAGAACCAAACCACTCTGTAAGTCGATGCAGCGATTCATCGTAGTGGCAGATAGGATGAAAGATCATCCAGTGTCCACCCAGAGAATTTTATCATGGATCACCGCCTTCATCCGGTTTTGCTGTGATCAGGCGAAAGTGCCTCCACCGGCAACTATAACTGCCCACTCAACTAGGGCGCAAGCCTCGGTGGCAGCCTTCCTGGCCCATGTGCAATTCCAGATATTTGCAGGACCGCCACCTGGTCATCCATTTACACATTCACATCTCACTACGTGCTTACCAAGCAAGCCCAAGATGACACTGGCTTTGGTAGAGCAGTATTGCAAGCCGCATGACTCTGAACACCAGGCCATCTCCAGGGATATTGCTTGTGAATCACTTAGAATGGAATTGACATGAGCAAGCCCTTGAAGAAGAAAAATGGTTACCTACCTTTTGTAACTGTTGTTCTTCTAGATGTTTTGCTCAACGATTGGAAATAATAGAGAAGAAGAAAGACCTAGGTATATTTGTCAGTCACAGGATGGCTATGAGTCACTATTGTGGTGCATACATGAAAAAAATCAAGTGCAATCCTAGGATTTCATCAGATGAGGTATTAGGAGTTAGAGATAATACTCCTGGGGGAATTCTGTGCCACTGCGCGTGCACAGAATTCATGTCCCCTGCAGATTTCTTTGCTTTCCCGCAGAAAAATTACTTCCTGACAGGGAAACAAAGGGAAGCTGCAAGAGCAGTTACACACCACTCCCTAGCAGCGCAGGTACATCATTTCAGGCACTGGAGCAGCCAGGAGAGAGGTAAATCACTATCGGACTAGGAATATCCTAGGCAGTGGCTCCTACCCTGAGCCAGGATCAGCTGCTAGTTCCAGCTGGGTTGGAGGCAGGAGAGGACGGGATTTCCTCTTCCCCAGCAAGGAGTGGTGGGGCTGTATCAGACCCACCCACAGAAACCTCCCCCAGCTGCAGGAAGCTCAGCATCCTCCCCTACTTTCTGCCCCCATCACTCCTGAGCTGCAGGGGAGAGGGATCACTGTTTGGGGAACTGCTCCCCGATCCTCCCAACCCGTGTGCATCTCGACCTTCCATACCCAGACACCCCTGCCAAGCCTCACCCAGAACCCCTCTAGCACTCTATACCTGAACCTCAACCCCTGCACCCAGACCACCTGCCTCCAGATCCCCACCCCTGCATCCCAGACCACCCCCCACTGAGCTCCCTGCATCAAAGCCTACTCACCCACACTAACCTGGTCCCCCACATCCAAACACCCATGCCACTGACCCCAACCTTCTGCACCCAGACTCCCACCCCACCAAACCTCACTCCCACAGCACCAAGTCTCCCCCGCTGAGACCCCCTACTCCCTCTGCTGAGCTGCAACCACCTTCACCTGGAAGTCCTTGCAGAGTCCCATTGCCTCTGCACCTGGAATCTCCCCAACGAGCCTCTGTGCATCCAGCTCACCTAACACCTAGCCCCCCTACTGAGCTGCGTGCACCCAGATCATCCCACCCAGAACCCTCTCACCCCACACCGAGCCCCTTCACACTTGAATCCTGCCTGGTTGAGCCTGCCTGCCCCACATCTGATGCAGAAGGGTAGGACCTCAGGGTGTTTCTGGGGCAGACCCAAGGCCTTGTGCTATGTCAGAGTTGGGTGCCTCCTCACCGCTCCATGTCCCGGGGTGAGGGTGGGGTGATGCAACGTGATCTCTCACCTTCATGCAGCCAGTAGCCTATGCTCCCCCCTGCCATGCTGGAGCCTCTGCATTTATTTACTGACAAATAAAACTTGCACAGTTTTGCAGAATTTTAAATTTTTTGATGCAGAATGCCCTCAGAAGTAAGATAAGGTGGTGTTAATTTCATTGTACAAGGCAATGGTAAGATCTTACCTGAAATACTGTGTACAGTTCTGGTCACCCGTATTCAAGAATGATGAATTAAAACTAGAACAGTATTTGGTAGTAGGAGGAGCATGGGTTAGGTAAGCCATTCTTATGAGAGGAGACTAAAAGAGTTGGGTCATTTAGTCTAACAAAACGAAAGCAGAGAATGGATAAGATTCTCCCTATCAGTACGGCAGGAGGGTAAACATCAGGGAGGGAGAAGAGCTATTTAAGCTATAGGACAATATTTTCTTAAGAACAAATGGATGTAAACTGGCTATAAATAAATTTAGTCTGCAAATTAAAAGATGCCTAACCATGAAAGGAGTGAGGTTCTAAAACAATTTTCCAAAAGGAATAGTGGCAGCAAACAACTAACTAGTTTTAAGATGGAGCTTGGTCAGTGTATGAATGGGATTGTATGACAGGGTTGCCTGCAATAGCACAAGATTGACTCAGTGATGCAGGAGATCACATCTAGTCCGATGCCCTTATGTAAAATTTATTGTTTTAAAGGATACTGTTTAAAAATCATGATCAATTAAAATAAATGCATTTATCTCACTATTTACACCTTAACACTGATATATCTACTTTTCAGCATTTATACTAAACATTAGTTTATGCATTACTTTGATCTTGGACAATAAAAAGAGACTAATTGGTTACATTTTCTTTAGCCTAGTCAATTTTACCTTCAGGTTCTCATGAGTTAACACAGTCCTGGAATGATGGCAAATCCTAAAGGGCCTGTTTAAAAAAATGCATTTTTGGGCAGTTGAAATATGTCATAAATTTTAGTAGCTGTTAAGCTTTGCAAAAACTAGTTTTCACAAAACTTAAAATTTTGGTCAAATTTGATCTGACTGTGACCCTACAACTGAAGTAAAAACTTTAGATTTATTTAATTTAGGTTGTAGTAGCATCTGAAATGTGAAAAAAACATTTTTCTTCAGTTTTGTTTTTATAAATCTATTCCAAATATTCTTTCTTAGGTTGCAGCTTGTAGAGATACAGGATATGATTGGTTTGAACAACTTCTTCAAAATGTAAGTAATAGTTTTGAAAGACTCATTTCACAAATGTCAGAAGAAAATCTTAGTGTGTTTCATGGAACCTAGGGCTAAAATGTAACTCCACAAACTTCCAGGATAGTTCTTTACACTGTTATCCGAATGGTAAAATCTAACATTCTCTTGACTTTTTTGTTACAACCTTTTGACTTTAACAGTTATATCCTTCCTTTGCCACTGCTTTTATACCTAAAACTAGTTCTTCGAGTAATGATCCCTATTTTATTCCACTGAGGGTTTACACATCCATGCCATGCATCCAAAGCTGGAGAATTTGAAAGTAGTACTTTCCTTTGGGGTCCGGGCATGTGTCCTTGTCTCACCTCGCCTCATTGTTTCGTCCGAGGTGATAAAGGGACAAGCGGCTCAACCGCGTCTCCGGCTTCTTCTCACTGCTTCATGGTCCAAGTTGAAGCTACTAGTGTCCTCTTGTGTATGATGCACATTAAAAAGTTTAGAATAGTATATAGTTAGTTTTTCTTGTAGTGTTTGCTGTTTTTACTGTTTTAACATAGTTTTAACTTTTAGTAACTTTTATAGTAGAACTGAGACTTAGGGGAATCTGTTTACTGTTGTTCCTCACCCAAGTACCCACACATGGGTACTGGACAGTGCCAAAGACACCAGGATTTAAAATCTGTGCCTCCTGCCCATTAATGTAATATCTGCCAGTCTTCCCCAAGCCATGCCTAAAAAGGCCAGGCTCTCCACCTTAAGAAGTAGCTCATGGAAGTCGCCATGAGGCCTCAGGCAGACAGACCATGGGCCAGGTGAATCCCACCCCCCCAACATCAGCTTGAGACAGACAAGAGTGCACCTCCAGCTATGGAGTTTGAATCCAGCTCCGGTGGTGCTGCCACTAGGGACCCCATGCCAGGGCCTAGTTGGGAGGTAAGGAAGCATGCACATAAGCATGACAGTAAGTCTTCCTCCAAACCAAAGAATGGTGATGCGTCTCCCACAAGTTCCAGCCACGGTGAGGCAGTGTACTCCAACACGTACAAGCATGACAAAAAACCCTCACAAACTGGCAAGTCCGCCATTGTGACATGCCGAGCTGCACACACAGTCAACGTCGGGCTCCCTTAAGACCAGATTCATCAGTTTCAGGAAAGTCTCCACTTGGGCACCGGTTCTGGCTATGGAATGAGTATCGTTAACATCAGGAGATTGGAGAAAGCACCAGAGCCACATGAATTGTGTACTCTAGTGGCCTTCCACTACCATCCATGTCTAGGGAGGCCAGATGTCCCACTCAGGACATACCACAGTCAAGACGTTTCAACACATCTTCCACTGGCTCCAATGGTACTGCCGTTGGAACCGGTGTCCTCGGAGGATTCGGATGGAACACGAGGGCTGCTGATTCCCTACCGCCACTACAAGTATCCCAAAAGACCACTGGCATCATGGCATTACCCTCCTTCACAACAGCAGAGGAGCCACTGGTTTCCCACATCATGAGGCCCTCCACAGCACCCAATTGGCGCACCTGTTCTGTTCTGCTGGCCCTGTTGGGGAACAATACTCATCTATAGAACCCACCTATTTCGAAAGGGAGGCTTCACCTCTTTCTCCCTCTAGGGCATCTTTGAGCAGATGCTCTGAACTGGGTATGGAGGAAGAACAGTTCAGTCCATTTCTGGTGGTACTGCCAGAGCAAGTGTGTGTTTCATTGTCCTGTCCAGATGCTGGCTTTATTTATAGTATTTACTCAATATTGGCATTAAGCTGACTAGTTATTAGTTCTTGAGGTCATCTTTTTTGTCCATTTTCAAGACAGTGGCTGGGATTTTTCAAAATCACCTAAGCAAGTTAGGTGCCCAGTCCCCATTTAATTTCAGTGGAATTTGGGTGTCTAACTTCTCTTGGCCCTTTGAAAATCCCAGCCTGTAACTACTCGCTTTATTTCTTTCCCAATTCTCTGGTTACTTCTTGTACTTGTTGAGAGTGATAGCTAGTGACTGCATTTCTTCTGTTACTGCATGGGGTCTTACTGCAGTATACATGGACCATCTGAAAACCCCAGAGAGCTGGCTGGTCACATGGTTTTGCATTCTCCTCTATATTTTCATCTGCATTAAAAGACACCTTCATATACATTAAAAGCAAGACTTTCAAAAATGGGTGCCTAAAATTAAGCTCCAGGTCCATATTTTGGTGCCTGAACAATTGAACTGATTTTCAAAAGTGCTGAGCACCTCTCAGTTTCAGAGACACTAATGGGAGCTAAATATTTGACACTTTTTACAATCAGGCCAGTTGTTTTGGTGCTGAAATATAAACTTGGAGCCCAAAGTTAGACTGCCCATTTTTTCCAAATCTTGGTCTTGATACTTTCATAATATTACTTTTTCCCTACAGAAAACATCTCTGTAGCAACTGCAGCAGTTATGTGATTATGAATGCAAGTGGAGGTGGTTGGTGTAATCACTAATGAGGGCCACCAGATGAAATTAATAGGCAGCAAGTTTAAAACAAACAAAAGGAAGTATTTCTTCACACAACGCACAGCCAATCTGTGGAACTCTTTGCCAGAGGATATTGTGAAGGCCAAGACTATAACAGGGTTCAAAAAAGAACTAGATAAATTGATGGAGGATAGGTCTATCAGTGGCTATTAGCCAGGATGGGCAGGAATGGTGTCGCTATCCTCTCTTTGCCAGAAGCTGGGAATGGGCAATAGGGGATGGATCCACTTGATGATTACCTGTTCTGTTCATTTCCTCTGGGGCACCTGGCATTGACCATTGTCAGAAGACAGGATACTGGGCTAGATGGACCTTTGGTCTGACCCAGTATGGCCGTTCTTATGTTCTTAAGGTACTAAAAGGAGTAAGGAGAAACAAATCAAAACAGATTATAATATTGCACCAGGACAGCACCTCTTACAAGTCACACATTAAGGCACGTGGACAACAGAAAGCCAATTCAGGCATCAGGAAGTTAATAGGGAGTAATAGGGAGTGAGAAAAGACAAAGACAATGGAACATGACTCCGTTAACATTTTGAACATTGTCTTATCACTGAGGTAGATAGTATTATGTTTGTTAAACTTTGAGAATGAGCTATGCTTGCTGCCCTACCCCTTAATTCTTTTAATTGTAGTGCTTTGGTCCTAGATATCCCCCATTCAAATGTAATATTTATTTTGTTAAATAGTTCAATTTTTTGCCTCCACAAAGTGCTTTTCAGGGCTTCTTAGAAACAACTTGGATAACTTTATATGCGTCATGAAATCCTCCTCCTTATATGATGATTGTTACAAATGTAACATACATTGAAGTACAAATTATTGGAACGATCCAGTGTGTTGCAGTTTATATTAAATCTTAATCATCTCCTGTCTGTAATAGCTTTTGAAATCAGAAGAAGATGCCTCATATAAACCTGTGAAGAAAGCCTGTACTCAGCTTGTTGATAATCTGGTTGAGCACATTCTTAAATATGAGGAATCTCTAGCAGGTAATGTAATTACTTACAATCTAATAGTATTAATATATTTTTTGTTATTACATATATGAATTCAGACACTGTTTGTAAAAATCTATGGTTCTGTTTAAAAAAGGACAGTAGTGGATAGGACAAGGATTGTCTCAAGACCAAGGACGACTCTAGGTATTTTGTAAAAGCAGCAAAGAATCCTGTGGCACCTTATAGACTAACAGACATTTTGGAGCATGAGCTTTCATGGGTGAATACCCACTTCGTTGGATGCATGGATGTATTCACCCACAAAAGCTCATGCTCCAAAACGTCTGTTAGTCCATAAGGTGCCACAGGATTCTTTGCTGCTTTTACAGATCCAGACTAACACGGCTACCCCTCTGATTCTAGGTATTTTGCCACCCCAAGCACAGCAGGCAGGCTGCCTTTGGCGGCTTGCCTGCGGGAGGTCCCCGGTCCCACGGATTCAGCAGCACGCCTGCGGGAGGTCCGCCGAAGCCACGGGGCCAGCGAACCCTCTGCAGACATGCCACCAAAGGCAACCTGCCTGCCGCCCTCGCGGTGACCGGCAGAGCACCCCCCGTGGCTTGCCACCCCAGGCACGCGCTTGGTGTGCTGGTGCCTGGAGCCGCCATTGCTCAAGACATTTAAATTAAAGCTTCCTTTGTTATGATTAAATTGAACTTTTAACTACTATTACAGTAAATCTTACTCTTATCACTTGAAAAGGATGCTGCTTGAAAACATTATTTTTCCTTCATTAAAATTGTTCTGATGCTATTGTTTTCTGGTTCTATCACCCTGATGAAATATAGAATGTTGTTATAAGACATAACAATAACATGGCAGGAAGTTTAAGCTGGATAAATTCAAATTAGAAATAAGGCAGAATTTTTTAATAGCAAGAGGGATTATCTGATTGAACAAACTATCAAGGGAAAAGGTGGCTTCTCCAACTCCTTATGTCTTCAAATCAAGACTGGATGCCTTTCTGGAAGATATATTTTAGTGAAACACAATTTATTAGGCTCATTATAGGAATAATTGGGAGGAATTTAATTACCTGTGATATACCAGAGGTCAGACTAGATGATATAAAGATACCTTCTGGTCTTAAATTCTGAATCTGTGATGTGCAGAACAGTATAAATTACCACAGGTTATTTTTTCATCCACACATGATTGTGATGATAAATCCATTTTTAGCATCTTTTTACCAAGCAGAATACCTCATAGGTCAAAGATTTTAAGAAATATCTTTGCTCTTGTGGTCATTTAGAGCTCCTAAATCTTTGAGTAGATAACTCCCATTTGGGAAAAATGGTAACTTTGAGTTTCACATTTTGTGTGAAAGAGAGGTTAAGTAAATTTTGTGTGCATTTCTGTTGGACATATATTGTAGATATACACTTTAAATACTAGGCTTTATCTTTAAAAGAATTTTAAAATTTATAAATTTCATTTGTTGTTTTTTCATGAAGGGTATAATTATAGCTTGTGACAAAATTACCTAATATGTATATTGAAGTTCAACTGCCAGCTTTTGATACAGCTTGAAATAGTAAGAAGCTTTGCTTTGTTAGAGTAATAGGGAATGTTTGGATTATTTACAGACTAGCTGTAGATGTTGCTACACATACTTCATTTAGGTTGTTTTATCTCTCATTAAGTGATAGCCTGGTCTATTGGATTGAGTCAGTGCCTCTTGGGTTCTATTCCCAACTTTGACTTGCTGTGTGATCTTGGACAAATGACATCATCTCCCTGTGCTTCCATTTCCCTTTATCTAAAATGGGGATTTTAATGTTATTTAATCTCTCTGTCTGTTGAATAATGTTGTTAAAGGCTTTTGATTTATGTAAAGCACTATATTTGTTGTTAGTAATAGTGCTATTATTCCTTGACAGGAAACTTGGTTAAACTGGATGTAAAGCTGTAAATACATATCAATAGCTTAAAGGGATGGGAGAAATCCTTAGTAGAACGTTATAGTTCTTAAAAGCATTTCCTCACAGACATTGAAAATATGGAAATACAGCAACCTACAAGCTATACAAGTAACTTTAACTCTGCCTCTTTGTCCCACAATCCTGTCCAGATGAGGAAGGTACATCTTTAACATATTAACTAGCTGTGGATTTTAATTCAATTAATGCTTTGGTTTTCCCATAGCCCCTTTCAGCTTGCAGACACTGTAAACTATATCCACTGTGGTTTACACAGCAGAGTATGCATATCATAATCACAAATGCTATATAGGACTAGATTCTCATTGCATTGAGACCCCTGTACACTACTCTGGAAGTTTACACTACTTTGGTTGCTTTAAGGGCCATTTACACTGCCAAAGCAATATGAAAGAGCCTTAGTGGAAATGAGAATCAGCGTATGGGGTAAGATTTCCACAGCTGTAAAAAGCCAGATAGAAAAGGGCTGAAAGGTTTGCATAATTCTAAATGTTGTACAAAGGAATTACTATGATTATGAAGGGATGGGAGATGCTTTGTATTTATACAAATGTAATAATACTTTCCTTTTATAACAGTGCGTTTGATTCAATAATCTCATTGTACATTACAAACAGTAATTTAGTGTCACAACCTATTAATTAGGTATGTTTTATTATCTATACTTAACAACAGATGCGAAAACATAGGGGCAGAGAGATTAAGCTGTTTGCTCAGGGTCACATAGTATGTGTCAAAGTTTAGATTAAAATGCATGTCATATGAATCACAAAATTTTTTCCAATCTTCCCATCACCCACCCACCTTTCCCCTTCTTTTCCTATACAGAAGATCTTGATGTTGATGTCTTGGTGAGGAAAGTAGACTGTAGAACATAGTGTTTGCAACGTGCTTTGAGAGCCTTGAATGAAAGTTTTTATATACAGGTCCACAAGACAGAACTTGGGGGAGAAATCAAATCAGTATCTTAGATGTCTGTAAACTAATTTGAGAAGTATGGAGAATAAGCAGGAAGAGCTTGAAATGCTAGTAAATAAACACAACTGTGACATAGTTGGCATCACAGAGACTTGATGGGATAAGACGCATGACTGGAATATTGGTATAGAATGGTACAGCTTGCTCAGGAAGGATAGGCCAGAGGGAAGGGAGGAGATGTTGCCTTATATATTAAAAATATATACACTTGGACTGAGGTTGAGATGGAAATAGGAGACAGACTTGTTGAAAGTCTCTGGGTAATGATAAATGTCATGATAGGGGTCTACCATAGACCATCTAACCAAGAAGAAGAGCTGGATGAGGTTTTTTTTAAACAACTAACAAAATCATCCAAAGCACAGGGCTTGGTCATGATAGGGGACTTTAACTATTCAAACATATGTTGGAAAAATAACACCGCAGGGCACAGATTATCCAACAGATTCTTGGAATATATTGGAGACAGTTTTTATTTCGAAGGTGGAGAAAGCTACTAGGGGAGAGGCTGTTCTAGATTTGATTTTGACAAATAGGGAGGAACTGGTTGAAAATTTGGAAGTGGAAGGTAGCTTGGGTGAATGTGATCATAAAATGATGGAGTTCATGATTCAAAGGAATGGTAGGAGGGAGAACAGCAAAATGAAGACAATGGATTTAAAGAAGGCAGTCTTTAGCAAACTCAGCGAGTTGGTAGGTAAGATCCCATGAGAAGCAAGTTGAATGGGAAAAACAATTTAAGACAGTTGACAGTTTTTCAAAGAGATGTTAAGGGCACAAGAGCAAACTATCCCACTGCATAGGTAAGATAAGAAGTATGACAAGAGACCACCCTGGCTTAACCAGGAGATTTTCAATGGTCTACAAATCAAAAAAGAGTCGTACAAAAGGTAGAAGCTAGGTCAAATTACAAAAGATGAATATAAACAAATAACACAAATATGTATTAGAAATTAGAAAGGCCAAGGCACAAAATGAGATCAAACTAGCTAGACACAAAGGGTAACAAGAAAACATTCTTCAAATACATTAGAAGCAAGAGGAAGGCCAAGGACAGGGTAGGCCCATTAGTGATGGGAGGTGGGGAGAAAAACAATAACAGAACATGTGGAAATGGCAGAGGTGCTTAATGACTTCTTTGTTTCGGTTTTCACCAAGAAGGTTGATAGTGATTGAATGTCTAACACAGAATATGGAAGGGACCTCAGGAGGTCATCTTGTGCAACTTCCTCCTCAAAGCAGGACCCATCCCCAGACAGATTTTTGCCCCAGATCCCTAAATGGCCCCCTCAAGGATTGAGCTCACAACCCTGGGTTTAGCAGGCCAATGCTCAAACCACTGAGCTATCCCTCCTCTTATCTTTGAAAAGTCATGGAAGAGATGGGAGAGATTCCAGAAGACTGGAAAAGGGCAAATATAGTGCCCATCTATAAAAAGGGAAATAAGGACAACCCAGGGAATTACAGACCAGTCAGCTTAACTTTGTACTGTACCCGGAAAGATAATGGAGCAAATAATTTAAGCAATCAATTTGCAAACATCTAGAAGATAATAAGGTGATAAGTAACAGTCAGCATGGATTTGTCAAGAACAAATCATGTGTCAAACCAACCTGATAGCTTTCTTTGACAGGGTAACAAGCCTTGTGGATAGGGGGGAAGTGGTAGATGTGGTATATCTTGACTTTAGTAAAGCTTTTGATACTGTCTCACATGACCTTCTCATAAACAAACTAGGGAAATGCAACCTAGATGGAGCTACTATAAGGTGGTGCAAACTGGTTGGAAAACCATTCCCAGAGAGTAGTTATCAGTGGTTCACAGTCATGCTGGAAGGGCATAATGAGTGGGGGTCCTGCAGGGATCAGTTCTGGGTCGGTTCTGTTCAATATCTTCATCAATGATTTAGATAATGGCATAGAGAGTACACTTATAAAGTTTGCGGATGATACCAAGCTGGGAGGGGTTGCAAGTGCTTTGGAGGATAGGATTAAAATTCAAAATGATCTGGACAAACTGGAGAAATGGTCTGAAGTAAATAGGATGAAATTCAATAAGGACAAATGCAAAGTACTCCACTTAGGAAGGAACAATCAGTTGCACACATACAAAATGGGAAATGACTGCCTAGGAAGGAGTACTGTGGAAAGGGATCTGGGGGTCATAGTGGACCACAAGCTAAATATGAGTCAACAGTGTAACACTGTTGCAAAAAAAAAACATCATTCTGGGATGTATTAGCAGGAGTGTTGTAAGCAAGTCCAGAGAAGAGAAACAAAAATGATTAAAGGTCTATAGAACATGTAACCTAGGAGGGAAGATTGAAAAAATTGGCTTTGTTTAGTCTGGAAAAGAGAAGACTGAGTATGGACGTAACAGTTTTCAAGTACATAAAAGGTTGTTACAAGGAGGAGGGAGGGAGAAGAATTGTTCTTCTTAACTTCTGAGGATAGGACAAGAAGCAATGGGCTTAAATTGCAGCAAGGGAAGTTTAGGTTGGACATTAGGAAAAACTTCCTGTCATGGTGGGTTAAGCACTGGAATAAATTGCCTAGGGAGGCTGTGGAATCTCCATCATTTTTAAGAGCAGGTTGGACAAACACCTGTCAGGGCTGGGTCTAGATAATACTTAGTCCTGCCATGAGTGCAGGGGACTGGACTAGGTGACCTCTTGAGTTCCTTTCCAGTCTATGATTCTATCAGATGGCTGAACTGGGAGTAGTTGCTGCCTTCCTCCCCTCTCATCAATCCACATTCTCTAAGACTTGACAGACTGAACTGCTTCAACATAGAAGCAAAGCAGCTATTTATAAAGTGCAAGGGGATTGCAAAGTACAGAAATTAAAAAGTTTACAAGGGACCTCACAATCTACTGAAGTTCAAATCCAATAGCAAAAACTTCCAAAATTAATCATCAGCTTTCCCAAAAATGCTCAAAGGAACGCTCATGTTCACTAGCTAATCTCATTAACCAAGCTACATTTTGTGGAAACTTCTCAATGACCTAAAACAAAACAAATTATTTCATATTAGGAAAGTTTTTGTTATGAGTCCAAGTTTTGTTTGCATTATTCTGTTTTACATTCATTACAGAATCATTGGCTGAGCCTGTGGCCTGGAAAAATAAGTGGTTTAAAAATTAATGAAAACTTCAAAGGAGCTTTATTTATTATTTTGCATATTTTCTTGATAATGTGCTTATATTTTTGTCTGCTAATGCAAGTTTTCTTACCTAATGAGGAATTTATATGCCATTTTTTCAAAGATACATTATCAGTGAAAGTGATTTTTATATGCTGTGTTTATTTACTATCCAGTTTTTTTTATTGACAGAACTGTCCTTGAATTGAATATACTTAATGTATTTTCTAATTTTTGCAGACTCTGACAACAAGGGTGTGAATTCTGGTCGCTTGGTAGCTTGCATAACCACTTTGTTCTTATTCAGCAAAATCAGGCCCCAGCTAATGGTCAAACATGCCATGACCATGCAGCCATACCTTACCACTAAATGTAGTGTAAGTATAGGAAACTAAAGTCTTCTTTCATCTAAATAATTATGGAACTCAAGGGTTATCTTAAATGCATGATGAAATTGAGGGTGGGAGTGTAAAAAACAGCAATAATAATTCCATTACATAGCTGTTTTCAGTCCTGAAGGTATGAGAACCTTTTGTAATCCATAGATCTCTAATAGGAGTGGGTTGGGTTTTTTTCAAAAGTATTGGACGCAGAGAAACATCTGCCTTCAAGGTTTCTTACTTTCTTCTCAAAGGATGAACTGCAAAGGTTTTGTTAAAAATTAAAAACGTGCTTATTAAGGTCTAAAAATGAAAATAAGTAGAAGAGTGTTATATTTTAAATGTATTTAACCTTTATTTTAATAATATTTACTTCCTGGTTTTGTACACTCCTCAGCAGAAAATTACCCATGTGCCATTATGGTATGACATTTCAAATAATCATCCAATTTTGCATAAGTATATTAATATTTAACGCAACTATTCCCCTGTAAAGTTCAACCCACTTATTCACCGTTTGCTCTATATTGGATAGCCGTTCAATTTTATGTATCTATCCTGTTAATTTCAATTTTTATCCTGCTTTTGATGTTTCCAATTACCACAAATACATAATCAAGCTTAATATTATAGTAACTGTTAGCTAGTTTCAATCATTTCACCTGTCATTTTTTTTCCTCATAACTAAAAATCCCAATTTTGTGAGTTTTTCATATATAAATTCCATTCCCTTTCTTTACTTTACATTTACATTGCTGCTTATGGTAGCAAGTTGGCAAGGAACCCATTGTTAATGTTGCTGTTTGTATAAGGTTTTGTGTGAACTACTAGGGTGAATTCCTGGCCCCTTTTGGAGTAAATGGTAGTTCTGTCACTGACATCAGAATTTCACTTCTGGTCTTTTGATCTGAGAAATCCTGTCATCATCTTAATCGGCAGTTAAGGTCTCTTCCCATTCACCTGCCTGTGGATGGAGGACATCATAATAGTAAGGCTGTCATCTAGCAGTATCTGCAAAGTACTTTTGGTGTTGTATGATGAGATGTCTCTTCTGATTGAATAGTATATCAAGCTGACCTGAGTGGGGTGGAGGGGATTTAAATGCTGCAACATCTACTTAGTGGACTACACAAGCTTCAGTTATGCAGCTTGAGGTGAATCCTAAAATCATTTAGCTGGTAATTATAGCGTATCCCATTGTGATTAATGGGATGCAAATTGGGAAATTGTAACTTGTAGTGTCAAAGGGTTAACAAAAGACTTCAGTGAATATGAAGTAAACTGGCAATCAGTACTTGCTTTGAGAATATCTTCTCTAGATTCCTCAGCTGTGGTATGTGAACTACTTTAGGCCCACTAGCTAGTAATGGTTCATCAGATCAAGTTTTTTAAGTCATGGATTCTGAAATGTCCTATACTTGTAGTTAAATCACATTCAGCCCCAGTTAATCTTCACCTGTTGCTAGTACCTGGTATCAGCAATGGGTCATTCTCTAGGACAGTGGCTCTCAACCTTTCCAGACTACTGTATGTATCCCTTTCAGGAATCTGATTTGTCTTGCGTACCCCCAGGTTTCAGCTCACTTAAAAACTACTTGCTTACAAAATCAGACATAAAAATACAGAAGTATCACAGCACACTATTAATGAAAAATTGCTTACTTTCTCATTTTTATCATATAATTATAAAATAAATCAATTGGAATATAAATATTGTACTTACGTTTCAGTGTGTAGTATATAAAGCAATATAAAACAAGTAATTGTCTATATGAAATTTTAGTTTGTACTGACTTCTCCGGTGCTTTTTATATAGACTGTTGTAAAGCGAGGCAAATATCTAGATGAGTTGATGTACCTCTGGAAGACCTCTACATACCCCTAGGGGTACACATACACCTTGTTGAGAACCACTGCTCTAGGGAAGACAAGCCAGAAGAGTTCAAAGGTTCATTCTAGGGCTTCAAAGGAATAGTCAGAATCCAAAGTCCTACTCGGCCTGTGTGGAATACTCCCAAGCTTCAAGATGAAGCAGCATCAGTTCTGATGTATCATTTTTGAGTATCTTGGTACACTCAACCTCAAACTTCTTCTCTTTTCAGTGCTGAAATAAATTAGGTTGCATTCCTAGCCTATCATGCTGACCATGTTACCTTCTCCTGGAGTCCCTGTTCAGGTTCCTCCTCCTTCATTGTATATAATGCAAGCTTCTTTGTTTGTCCTTTTAAAGTCCCTACTAACTAAAGTTTCTGCTGACTACTTTTTGAAAACCTATGGAACTTTTTAAACAGAGAAAACAATAAGAAGCTGTTTAATACTTTGCTGAGTAGCTTTAAATAACATTTTTTAATTTACCTACTCTTCTCCCTTAAAACCAAACCCTCCCACTTGTTCTTTCTCATTCTCCTTTGATATTTCCCCTCCAGTCCCCCTAGATCTTTACTGTTCCCATACCATCCTATAAGTGGCTGGAAGGGAGAACCTCTTTGCAACATAAAGAGGGTCCAGAGCCGTTTCCCTCCACCCCCTGCAGCCACTCTAGAGAACTTAAGTGATACAGAGGGATTTACACGGACCCTGTGTCTGGGGGTGATTATTATCAATTTCAAATATATTAAATCCGTGTCAGTTATCAAAATGTTACATTTTATTAAACTGTATATACCTGTGTATTAAGGTATATAGGTATGTACCTTTTTCACTATATGTTATCAAATATTTAAATTCAGAAAACCTAGTTACTCTGTATTTCCTCCTATGTGTAGAATTAAAATTAAGCTGCAGTTTTCCTGTTATGTTTAAGATATATCATGAAATGTTGTGTAATAATTAATTGCAAAATAATTACCAAAGACAATATTAAGACTATTTTAACCATAAAATAAAACTTACCTTTCACATCAATAACTTTTATTTCACCTGGACTCACGTATTTCCTAGTGAAAAAGTATTGGAGTAGTAATTAGAGATAACAGTTTAAATTTGATTATCATAGCAAAGCAATACTTTTGAACTTGGTAACAAATTTAAATTGTTATCTTTAAACCCTTAGCCAAACTTTTTCTACCGGGAAGTGCTATAGCATACCTAAAACATACTTCAGAGAAAAGTTAGATCCTTGAATATCAGTGTATACTTTCATTGAAAAACTGAAATTTATTAAGTTATTCTCAAACCTGAAATAAAATTGGAAATACTTAGCTCTTATATAGGGAAAATGGTGAAAATGTTTAATCATTGTAAATGTTATTCTTACAGACCCAAAATGATTTCATGGTGATCTGCAATGTTGCAAAAATCTTAGAGCTGGTGGTGCCATTGATGGAGCATCCAAGTGAGACCTTCCTTGCCACTATTGAGGAAGATCTCATGAAACTTATAATCAAATATGGCATGACGGTAAGATTTAATTTCTACTTTTTATATTAATTTAATGTTTTTGGTTCAGTTTGATATGGAATATGTAGATGTTATTTAAAATGAACACATGAACATTTCTTCCCTATTAGTGTTTGAAAGGCAGTTATGAAAAACTGGCTATCCCTGTGAACATTCTTGATCTACGGGAGTTTGTGTATTTATTATTACACTTTAGTTGTTATGTACTTCGTCTGAGATTTTCAAAATAGTCTTGAAGAGTTAGACCTTTATCTTCCATTAGTTTTAAATGAATAATATGTTTTTATATCTCTAGATTGCTTTGAAAAATCTCTATCTTGACTTCTAAATAAATGGTTATAAATATTTTCTGTCTTATTTTCAGGTAGTGCAGCACTGTGTGAGCTGTCTTGGGGCTGTTGTAAACAAGGTTACTCAAAATTATAAATTTGTATGGGCCTGTTTTAATAGATACTATGGTAAGTTAAATATCAGAGCGTATATTATTAAACAATTTTATGTTATGCTTGTCATTTCAGGAGTGCAGTATTTGCTATGATTAAATCTTTTCTCTTATTTTAGGTGCACTTTCAAAATTAAAAAGTCAACACCAAGAAGACCCAAACAGTACTATACTTACAGCCAATAAACCAGCACTCCTTAGATCTCTTTTCACTGTTGGAGCACTGTGTCGCCATTTTGATTTTGATCAGGAAGATTTTAAAGGCAACAGTAAGGTAAAATACACCGTGTTTACCTTCTCAGTGTCTTGTGTTTAAAACGGTAAAGTTAAAAAAGTTAACTTGTAAATAGAACAGAATAGGTTTGGTAATTTGAAACAATGAAGTAGTCTTCACAGTGAAACTTGACTGTACTTGTAATGTGCAACAATTTTATTTTATTTTGAGAAAGCTCTGGTGTCAGTGATGTATGTTTCACTTTGCAATTAGGTTTTTAAGATTGTTTTAAGTAGAATCTAAAAATTAGCTGTTGCTTTTTAAGTCATCAATATTTTTTGTTTTGATTTGGCCAGGTTAACATTAAGGATAAAGTCCTTGAACTGCTGATGTATTTTACAAAACATTCAGATGAAGAGGTACAAACAAAAGCTATAATTGGTTTAGGTAAGAATTACCAAGGTTTTTTGTTTTTAATTGAATCAGTAATTATGCATCTCAAGGGATAGTATGTTTAGTTTGGGTTATTTTTCCAAGAAGTTGGTTCATTTAAAAAGCTTTGGCATCTTTTTTTAAGGGATATGTACCTAATTAATATTATCTGCAAGTTTTGGTTGCTTTTTTTTTTTAATTTTAATTTTTTTATTCATAGAGATCTTAAATATACTTCCCTGCATGTCTGAAGATATTTGAACATAGTCTGTAGCAAATTGGTCAAAAAGGGTCTCTTTTCTCTTTTGTGTGAAAAATACATTTTGACAATGTATGCCTTCCGTGTGTGTGTGTATGTATAATTCTTTACAATCTTCAAAAGTATCAGATTTCTAAACTAATGGTACCATCATTTTTCAAAATGGAAGTAGTTTATAATCTGCTGCTACTTGAGTTTCACACTCCCAAGGCATGAAGTTCAAAGGATTATTAGCAAGCCAAAAACATCTGGGAAAGTCTTAGGGATGCAACCATGGGTCAATCCTCAGCTGAAGTCAATGGCGTTATGACAGTTTACAACAGCTGAAGATTGTCCCCTTAGATGTCAATGGGCATTAACATACATAGGCCCTGACAGTTCCTTTCTGGATAATGGCCAGCAAGAAGTTTGCCACTTCTTGCAAGTTTTGACTTGCCTACAAGGGTCTGAGGCTTTCTCCTCCAGATGTGTACTTCCATAGAAGTATGGAAATCTTAAATCCTTACTAGCAGACCAAACATAACCTCTTAGGAGCACTGCTTTATATAGAGCTGTGTTAATCTTAAAGACACCCAAATAATTTATTTTCAGGCGGAGGCAGACCAAAGGTGAACTAATTCTTAAAAGAAAATTGTGAGATAGCAAATTGTCCCTCTCTCCCATCTGAAACATTTGGATTTAATAAGTGGTAAGGAAAATTTATTAGGGAAGATGAGAAGAATTTTCTGAGGGAATTGTGGGTTGTAGACCCATTTAAATCAGTGAGTGAAGGAAGGAAAGTTATATATCAAAAATACTTCTTTAAATTTAAAATCTCTTTTTAAAAGTAATCAGATTAGCTTAGGAAAGATCAGGTAACAAAACTTCAGTGCACATTCATGCAGATAATAATTATCCCTACTAAAGGCCATCCTTAACTCTTTCGCTTTCCCTTTTTTCCCACCCATTGGATGAACTGAGCTCTTTCTTGAACTAAGTCTTTTCCTGCACTAACTTTTCGAGGTGCAAGAGACCAGCTTTATAGAACCTTGATTCCCTTGGCTTCAGCCAGTCAGCCCCCTCCACTGTTTCATGCTGGGTTTTTCCATATACTTTTCTTCTTCTGTTATTTCCGTTTCCTTTTAATTCCTTTTTTGTTTTGCACTTTGTCGTTTTTACTCATTAAAGATCTTTACCACCTGTGGCCAGAAAGAAGTAAAGGGATATTCAATATCTGCCTCTCCTGCAAAGCACAGACCAACAAGAGTTAGGACAAATAAACAAAGTAATGGTCTCATATATAGCAGATTTCCCAGTCTTCTCAAAGGAGAGCTCCATCCCTGTCAGTTGTGGTGCTGTGTGAGGCTATAAATCAGCAGTACTCCAAACCCACTTATGTTATCTCAGATAATAATTGGGGAGGGCGGTGAAGAGTAACGGGAAGAAAAGAAAAAAAACCACAACTGATTAAAAGAGACTAGTTCTCTACGTTTTGGGGAGGGGGAAGGAAAACAAGTAGTTCTTTTCCTTCATAATAGTTTTTAAGAAAGGGTTTTAGAGTCTGTATATGTCTGAGTCTCAGTGTTCCCACTGACATATTATTGAGCAAGACCATAGACCTCTATTATAGGAGGGACATGTATAATTTTTCCATTTTATAAATGGGATAAATGAGAGATTGATTGCATGAGGTCACTTCTAGCAGAGCTGAGAATAAAATTCATTTAGCCATGCTGCCTTTGAGAATTAATGTGCTGTGTATTTGACTGTGTAAGCACTAGATCATACTCCCCTTCAGAGCCTGGAATAGAATCAAGAAATCCTGATTCTCCAACATTCTTCTGTTGCGTTTCCAGTTTCTGAGTGATTCTTTGAATTTTATTTCATATATGTATGATGGAAGATTTTACTAGTTCACCTTGAAAAATTTAAGCACAGTAATTGCAAGGCAACCAAGTGGGATCTTTCTTATTTTTTTTCTTTCAGGATTTGCATTTATTCAACACCCAAGTCTAATGTTTGAGCAGGAGGTGAAGACTCTGTACAACAGCATTCTCTCTGATAAGAACAGCTCAGTAAACTTAAAAATCCAGGTGTTAAAAAATCTCCAAACCTATCTACAGGAGGAGGATACGCGTATGCAGCAGGCAGATAGAGAGTGTGAGTGATGAGCGCTATATTAAGGAAGCATTCAAAATGTAACTTTTGTTACATGAAAACAATCTTTTAATTTAACGGATTCATAAGGGGGTTTTGGGTCTAATTATTCATGAATACGTACGTTACCTTAGGTAAAGATTTCAGGAACATCTTTTATACACAGTCACACTGAGAAGTATAGAGTACAGAATTCTGTTCTTAACTTCAAGTTTTAAGTTGCTGGGAAAAAATCCAAAATGTGCAATGCTTAAATTCTTGTGGTTAAAATAATGAGTGCTTTGCTTTTTCTATTATCAAATTCTTCTCTGAAATTGTTAATTTTCAAGCATTCTAAAACAAGAAATCTTCAGGGCTATGTTATGGTACCACTCTGAAGCTTAAATATGTCATAAAGAATATGAGGAATAGTATGTAGAGTAGAATAAGTTAGTGGTTGCCCGAAGATCTTGACACAAACAATTGCTTTTGTTCCTTTCTACAGGGAAGAAAGTAGCAAAACAGGAGGATCTGAAAGAAATGGGTGATATTTCCTCAGGGATGAGCAGCTCCATCATGCAACTTTATCTCAAACAGGTTCTTGAGGCTTTCTTTCATGCACAATCCAGTGTACGCCACTTTGCTCTAAATGTCATTGCACTGACATTAAACCAGGGTCTTATCCATCCAGTTCAGGTATGTAATGTTAATGTGCTGTATTTCTTTTTTCTTTTACACAAAAGAATCTCAGAATTTCTCATGGCTGCTAGATAAACGTCCAGTATGTGTGTGTCATCCCCTCGGTCCCCCAAATCTGTTACAGTAGTTGCTTCTTTTGGGGATACTTCATTTGGAGAGGCTGTTTTTACATACAACTGATGTCTAGAATTCTTCTCTATTAAAAGGCCAACAGAGTTCCAAAGACTAACCCTTTGTTGGCTTAGAAATTAAATTTGAGTTTAATCGTTTTTAAGCAGCACTTATTAAATGCATGAGGGAGTGCACTGGTTTCTGTTTTATGGAATCAGACCCCAGTTAGCATTCAGGCATATTTACATCCATGGTCTTGTCTTCTTCAAATGCTACTCATTACATTCTTTTGCCAGCACCTTTCCCCACAAAACACTACATTGGATTGAAGTTTCAGAGCCAATGTTAGAGCTATCTGTAGTTTATTTTTAAGTAATTTTCTTCACCTGTGAATCTTAACTGGATAGTGTTTTTTATCTATTACAGTGAAAATCTATACAGGTGTGGCTAACAAGGAGAGACTAATTTACTTACCTGTATCCATAATCTCCCACAGATTCTTGCTTATCCTCCTTTTGTTTTGAAACAATTCTGGGTAAATATTGAGGAGATATGTCAAGTCTCAACTGGATAATTCCCAGACCAAATTCTGTAACAAATTTATTTGAGACCAATATATTTTAAATATATTAATAGCTTCCAAGTTTCAGGCTTGCCATGAGGCAAATTACTAGGCCCTATCCACACTCAGAAATTGAATGTGTGCTCAACAAATGTGTTTTCTAAATTTTTAAACACCACTTTTAACTCTGTTGTAAGCACCTGGTGTAGATAGACGCTGATATTTCAAAACATGTTAGCGAGTTGTGTTCAACCCTAAAGTCTCCTGGACCAAGGATTGACCATGAACTGTTAACGTGTTTTGAAACACTGCTGTTTTTGTCTATATAGGTGCTAAGTGGTGTTTAAAATACATCAAGAAATTGCTAAAAACACCTCATTTTTCTAGTATGGGGTCCTACAGTGTTGCCCAGTGGAAGAGAGATACTGGGAATACCACCTGTGTTCTGGCATAAATTTTCATTATTTAATATACTTGTGTCCTTGGATCATCTCCCCTCTTTATAACTTGTGCTCTTGCCTAAAAGAAGCCATCAAGCTATAAGTCGCATAAGGTGTCATATTCTAGTTGTTCAACTATTAACAATTTAACATAAATAATAATATATGAGCTAAATATATGAGATAAATATATGCATGCAGTAGTGCACATAGCCACATACACTTTTGATGTATAACGGTTTGTATATTTTCATTTATTTCTTTTCTAGTGTGTGCCATATTTAATTGCTATGGGCACAGATCCAGAGCCCTCTATGCGGAACAAAGCTGACCAGCAACTGGTGGAAATAGACAAAAAATATGCTGGATTCATTCATGTATGTAACTCTAACACTACATAACTTAAACAAAATGCTGATTCTCTGCTCTCTCAAGAGTCTAGAAATGTACAAGTCCAAACTGCAGGAACTGGAGAATATGGTTATGTTTATCTGTTTATTAATTCTGCCTGTGTTGGGGAATTGAGTTTTGACCTCTTCGTCTGAAACAATAGAGTTTGAAGGAGCAGTTTTGTCTCAGAGTTTCTGATTTAGAATATCAGAAATGGGAAGCATTCCTAGTTCTTAAAAATATTAAATGTTTCATTCAACCTTAAAACTCCCTTACTTATAATTGTTAGTAGTATCTTGCTCATTGAATATCACAGACCAAGTAACTGTGATTATCTGTTTGATCACAAGGAACAACTCTCCTAATCTTCAACAGAAAAAAGAAGAGAATGTCTGTCTTCTAAAAAAACATAGCAGTAGCAATGTAGTATTTATATACTGGGAAAATGTTATATGTTACATGTACTTGTTCTCTGTGGGGCACACCGGGGTTTTGGAAGCAGAGTTCGGGTAGAGGGGGCATAGGAAGGTGTTTGTAGTTAGGTATCGTGTCCTAGAAAGAAGAGGAGGCTAGGTGAGGGCACTTATTGTTGAGATATTACCATTCACTCTACCTGGCCTTCCAGATTAACTTCCATCCCTGGCCTTTGCATTGCTTTATTTTTCCCTTCAGACATCCCAAAAAAACCCTCCTTATCTTGCTGTGGAACTGAGTGCCCAGGTGCCTTGCCCCCAGTGAGCTCTGTGTGTGTGCACTAGATTATGGGACTTTCCAGATACCAGAGCACTCCAGTTCATCCAACACTAGAATTTGGAGTTCTGCACTTATTGTACCCAAGCGCATATTTAATTTAATAGAGAGGCTGGCAGGTGGGGTCCCGAATGTAGTCAACTGAGACCTGAGTTACTCTCCATGTAAATGAGGATGATGGAAGCACAGGGGATAGAAGCACAGGCCAAACCACAGGGAGTGATGGATACATTGGCTGATCAGGCATCCAGTTGATACTGAAACTGGAACAAGTCCCGAGCTTAACTAAAATCAGCTGAGAGACTGAGGCACATGCAGATAATTGGGATTTTGTGTTCGTCATCCTGTGCACACAGAGTGAGGCGAGAGGGTTAAGACACATGCAAGTTCAAAAATTCAAATTCAGTAGAACACTCAGGGAAAACTTTCAACATTACTCTTGTGGAAAATCATTTCAAATGTATGAAAAATTTGCCTGTTCTGAATCATCATTTTAGCTGGATGCTTCTATTAGGTCAGTTAATAGAGAAACAATATTAACATAAAACCGTCATTACACTTCAGTTTCAACACCCCCTCGACATGAATGGGACTGCTTTTACCTTTCTTACAGCTATTTTGGTCTATTTAAACTCAAGAAAACAACGCTGCATCAGTTTGTTTGAAAACTTAACTGCATGCCCAGAATGGCTAGAGGCTTTAAAAAAAAAAAAAGCTTAAATTTTAAAATAAATATCAGGGTTACTACAAATCCATGGGGAAAGAGTAAATGTGCAGGAAGTGGTAGGGTTTTGAAAATTGTGTTTTTAATTTGAGGCTAATGAAAATAAGATGAAGAACTTAATTTTAAATGAAAATTTTTCAATTTGACAAAATTATTTTTCTTTTTGTGTGACTGTTTTGAAAGCCACAATTTAAACAAAAATAAATATTTTTTATAATTTTAGATGAAAGCAGTGGCTGGTATGAAGATGTCTTACCAGGTACAACAGGCAATCAACACATGCCCAAAGAATCCTGTAAGGGGCTTTAGGCATGATGAATCCTCCAGCGCTTTGTGTTCACATCTATACTCCATGATCAGAGGGAACCGTCAACACAGACGAGCCTTTCTAATTTCTTTACTCAACCTCTTTGATGACACAGCAGTAAGCATTACATAAATATACCTCATTTAAAAAGAAATTAGAATAAAATGCACTGTAACAAGTTCAATTGATGAATATTGGTGTCCTTACTTAATGTATTTTTATGAGACTTGGTGAATTTTGGCCTGGCTAACTTTATTTCCACAGGCTTTTTTATTTGGCTGCAAAACTAAATGTATTTCCACTTAAATAACATCTTCTTGAACCATTTTATAACTACTTAAGCCCAGTTTGGATAGAGCAGGAGTAATGCAAGTTCACGTGTGAAGAAAACTTAGCATGTGCAGAATGTTTTCAAGGCAGAAAAGTTATTTTGGATGAAGTACATGTTGAGTTTTTGCCCCAAGACCTTTTGAGAGCAGTGCAAAAACTAGAATATAATGCTTTTTGTATGAGTGTATTATATATATATTTATATAAAATATTTATTTTTTTTAAACTTGCAGAAAACAGAGGTGAATATGCTCTTGTATATAGCAGACAATCTAGCGTGTTTTCCTTATCAAACACAGGAAGAGCCACTGTTTATAATGCATCATATAGACATTACATTGTCAGTTTCTGGTAGTAACCTGTTACAGTCATTTAAGGAGGTAAGTGCATTTATGATATATTAATAACTTGTTGCACTGAAGTTATGTTGACAGCATAATGAGTACTTCTCAGTCATTCCAATGTTGCACACATGGACAATAAATAATATTACTTTGCAACCAATAGCATAAATCGCTCTCAGTTCTGGCAGGGTGTGACAGATCTGTGTTCAGAAACTTTCAGGATTTTTCATTAATTTTGAAAGTCAGTGGAAAATATTAGAGATGGAAGAAAATAAGACTGCATTGTCAGATATAATGTTTTTCAGGTAGGGGGGGATCCCAGAATCCAGGTTACTTAGGTCTAGGTCCTTTTAATCCTTCATGAATATCTGAGCCATAAGCAGTCTAACTTTATTGGTATGTTGCCCTGCTACTCCGAGAATGTTTTGAATAGATCTGCCTGTTGGCAAAGAGTCTGTCTATACAGCTCAAATATATTCATTTACGTTGCCCATATGGCTCTTCACTTGCACTTTTCTTCATCACAGTGTGTAAGTTTTGTGCCTCTTAATATCAGATAGTTTCCCTAATAATTTTTTAAGCTGCAATAGTAGTTGACTCTCTCAGTCATACTAAGCATCATAAATCTAGGCCTCTGTGAGAGGGGAAGTATTTTAAATCATAGTAGTGATTTGAAAGACAAGAGCTTAATTCACTGCATTAAAAACAAAACTGAATGATCTTTACTTATGTATATGCAGAACAAATGTGCAAGTGATACAAAAATTGAATTCTCCTTTGATTTCCTCACCTATATTCTGCCCACTAGTCAGTCTCCACTGTAGTTTTATGAAACCACTGGGCAGTTTTCAAACTGTTGCTTTTTAAAGAACAATTTGCCAGTAAAACATTTTCGATTAAATATTTACAAAATAAAATGTTATATCTAGGATATAATGCATATGTAGTGTTGTCTAAAGGTTGTATGAATGAGTTTGAGATTGCTGCTTTACTAATGAGTGCCAAAGTCATGAGCAACTTATGCAGGGCAACTCAAATAAGTGACAACGGAAACCCTTATACCATACCAAACTATCATGTATTCCTTATATATCACACATTATAACAAACTATTTCAGAAATGTTTTAGAATTCTTATTTTATTACTAATATTTAATATTACAAATAGGTAATAATTGCATCCTTCTGCATATATAACTAGGTGTCTTAGTTATCATGAGTCCAATCATACAGTCATCAGAGAAAACATAATTTAGCAATCTCTAACTGACCTAAAATAACTTTTCTATACCTAGTAATATTTAATACTGCAGCAAAAATTTAACTCTTTATAAAGCGTCCTCCTGTAGTGAACAAGAAATAAAGTAAATGTGAATCTAAAATGTGAAAAGTCACATTAATGTTAGATTTGCCTGTTTTGTTATTTTGCTTGTCCAATTTTTTGAGAAATAGATACAAAACTCATGTTAATTGGTCTTAACATATACTGAATAATTCTTGAAGGGTTCTTGTTAAGATAATTTTCCTTGTTTTAAAAATATGAACAATTGCTTGTAGTATCTAAAACTAAAATCTGTTAACTTACTGTTTCTTTTCTTGTTCTCTAAAGATACCTTATTGACTAGATTCCTGCTGTGGAGTCTTGGCCTAGAGTGAGATAGGCAGGAGCATCCCTTTTTTCACCCTTTGATGCACTGCAGGTGTGTCTCATGTACAAAGCCCTAAGGCTTTGAGGCCCTTTGAAGCATACAATTTTCATTCTGTTCTGACTACATTCAGTAAAGGTGCTCCCCACTGGAGCCAGGACAAGTGCATCTAATGCCTGCTCTCCTTGCAGTCCTGCAGCTTTGTTTAGAATATGAGTCTATATCATTTGCACTTTTTGTCTGTCCTGCTCTTTGTAGGGCCCCCAGTGCTCTGGCATTACTTGGTGGTGCACTGTTGTTTCTTTAAGTCCATTTTGATTTGATACCATTTCATCCTTTGAAGTAATCAGGTTCCAGACTGAGGGTGGGTTTTCTGCACTGCCACAGTTCAGATGTGTCTAGATGACTCCTTGATGTTTCCTCAGTAGAAGATGTACAAATGTCGTATCTGGCTTTCACTGCATCAAATCTCCTTGTGCAACATGCCAGTGTAGGTTAAAGGCTTTTCTGCTGGTGTGTTGACACTGCTCAAATATGTTGTCTTATGCCCTTTTCTTTCTTCTAAATTTGGTCAATGTGTTGGGGTATCTCCAAGAATTGGAAACATTACCCCAAACTCTGGTTGTAACAGAGTACCTCAGATCTCTTGAGGTGTCCATTCAAGACTTCATTAGTAAGTTTGCAATTGTGGGTTCCTGTAACTGGACAACAAAATCAGTAAATAAGCAATTAAATAAGTAACCATATTTTCAGAGGTGCTTATGAGCACACACTCAGCCTGCGTAGGTACTTAAATATGGATTCATGGCCATTTTATGGGTGGATCTATTGCCTCTTTTGACTGTAGTGTAAGGATGGGGGAGGCGAAGTTGCTCATAAATGTCAAGGAGCTCCGAGCAGTCCAGCTGGCAGTTTTCCTGCCCCATCCGTCGGGCAAGGTGCTACAAGTCCTGACGGACAACACAACCTCGATGTTCTACATCAACAGGCATGGGGGAGTGCGGTCATCAGCTCTCTGTCAAGAGGCACTCCATCTATGGGGACTTCTGCATTAGCCACGAAAGCCACGTGGAAGCTTGTCACCTTCCCAGTGTCAATTATGCTCTGGCGTACAAGCTCAGCAGGGACTTCTCCTCTCAGCACGAGTGATCCCTCCATGATCTTCCAAAGGTGAGGAACTCCCCAAGTTGACCTGTTCGCTACCAAACAGAACAGGAAATGCCACTGGTTTTGTTCTTGGCAAGGTCTGAGCAAGGGCTTCCTCTCCAATGCCTTCCTCCTGTCATGGTCAGAGAGCCTGATGTTCACGTTCCCTCTGATTCCACTCATCGGCAGGGTCCTGGCAAAGATCGAGAGACAAAGCGCAGGTTGTCGTGATTGTCCCAGCATGGCCTTGCCAACATTGGTTCGGCACACTCATGAGCTTGTCAGCAGCCCCTCCCTGGCCCCTGCCCAACTCCCCAGACCTGCTGCCACAGGACCCCGAACGGCTCCTACACCCCAGCCTTGAGTCCCTCCACCTCGCTGCATGGCTGAACCCAGGGGAACGGACCTGTTCAGAACGAGTCCCAACAGGTCCTTCTGGAAAGTAGGAAGCCCTCAACCAGACTGACTTACTTGGCCAAGTGGACGAGGTTTTCCTGCTGGGTATCCAAGGATGGCATCTCTCCTTCACATTCTTCCATACAGGCTGTCCTGGACTACCTGTTCCATTTGAGGAACCAGGGCCAGGCACACTCTTCTGTTAGAGTGCATCTAGCAGCCATCTCCGTTTTTCACCTGCCGACTATGGACAGACATGACAGATTCTTGAGAGGTCTCAAGAGTTTCTTCCTCCAGGTACGGACTCCTGTGGCCAGTGGGATCTTATCTTGGTTCTCTCTAGGCTGACCGGCCCACCCTTTGAGCCGCTGGGTTCCTGCTCCCTTTCCCACCTATCCTGGAAGGTTGCGTTCCTGGCGTCTCTGAAATTAAAGCCTTGACCTCAGAACCTCCGTACAGTCTTCTATAAACAGAAGGTTCAGTTGTGGCCCTGCCCAGCCTTCCTGCCAAAGGTGGTCTCCACTTTCCATATGAACCAGGACATCTTCCTCCTTCATTCCTCATTAACCACTCCAAAACTGAACAAAACCAGTGAGGAGAGGCGTCTTAAGGCCCTCCGGGTGTCCAGGGCATGGGTTTTCTACTTAGAACGTACCAAGTTTTTTCTGAAAATCGAGACAACTTTTGATCGCTACAGCAGATAGGATGAAGGGTCACCCGGTGTCCTCGCAGAGGATTTCCAGTTGGATCACCTCATGTATAAGGACCTGTCATGACCTGGCTGGGGTTCTGCTGCCGCTGCTTGTCAGAGCCCACTCAACGAGAGCTCAGGCGTCTTCGGCGGCCTTCCTGGAGTGCATCCCTATCCAGGACATCTGTAGATCTGCAACATGGTCCTCTGTTCACACATTTACCACTCATTTTGCCATCACTCAGCAGGCCAGAGATGACACTGGGTTCAGCAGAGCTGTGTTGCAATCTACACATCTGTGAACTCCTACTCACCTCCAGGAGTACTGCTTTAGACTCACCTAATACAGAATGGACATAAGCAAGCACTCGAAGAAGAACAGACAGTTATCTTTTCCATAACTGGTGTTCTTAGAGATGTGTTGCTCATATCCATTCCATAATGCACCCTCCTTCCCCACTGTTGGAGTTTCCAGCAAGTCAGAACTGAGGGTGGAGGGAGCTGGTGGGACCCCCTTATAGCGTGCCATGCAGGCACCACTCCAGAGGGCACTTCATAACTATGGATTCTGCTGAGGGAAAAACGTCCTGCACCGGTGCATGTGGTGAGCACACGCACCTAATATGGAATGGACATGAGCAACACATCTTGAAGAATGCCAGTTATGGAAAAGATAACTGTCTTTTTTAATGACTGGCTTCTTGAGTATTCTATCATACAGATATTTATTTTAGTCACAAATTATACTTACAGGGAAGTGATTTCTTTCCTGCTCATCAAGAAACAGAAATGAATATTTACGTGGCATTTTGGCACTGGCATTTTCATTTGTGTATGATGTGCACTTACTTGATCTTCAGAAGATCAAAAAACATTCATATATAGGAAAATCCCTAGCTCTGTCATACCAAAAGCACAAGACCAAGAGAAGGAATTGAGTCAAATGATACCTTCAGAGAAGCCCAGTTACACACACGAAAATTCTCCTGTCTCCTTAACATGCACATAAATGTTGTTTTGTTACACTGCTTATAAACTGCTGGGCTGCTGTCACTTCTTATTTTTTCTTTGAGAATTAGGAGTATTGTCATAGTTATTAAAACAGAGATGCATGATCTTCACTTACTTAAAAAAAGAAATGGAGTTCCAATTTTGGATTGGCCAAACTTGATAATTCCCATTAACCAACATTTTTTTTTTTTAGTGTTTTGTTAACAATATTTTGATAGCTAATTTTTCTTTTCCTGAGATTAAATAAAGCAGTCAATCCTGCTTATAAATATAGGTAAATAAGTGCCATTTCTAAAATGTTTTTTGATTTATTGATTTTAAAAATATTACTAGTTGTAAGTCTCTCTCAATTTCGTTCTGCCTATCTCATTCAAGTAGGCTTGAACTAATTATAACACTTTTGTATGCATTTATACATTCTGTATTTCGTGAAACATATTATGGCTATATAATAGCAAATGTGGTGATAGAATTTCCTTTACCGTATCCACATTATCAACATAAATATTTCCTTGGAGAGAAGCTTGGCATGTATGTCATGGCCCCTGAGAGCATATGAGAACCTCTGTCAGATTTTAAGAGTAAAACTGTTTCAATATTTGAACTCTATCTAGAAAGGCAAACCAAATGATATTTTAAGACACGTGTTCGTATTCCTATTAATCATAAAAATGGACAACAGCAAAACCTGCAGAGAGTGATCACTCGTGGGAGTTAGAAGAAGTGGTCAGTTGTAGAAGGTGGTCTCTCTTCAAAGGTATGGTATTGCCACCTTTACTTCTGTACTGCTTCTGGCAGCAGCACTGCCTTCAGAGCTGGGTGGCCAGAGAGCAGTGGCTGCTGGCTGGGTGCCCAGCTATGAAGAGAGCACCACTGCCAGCACCAAAGGTGGCATGGTTTCTCAACATCCAATCTCAATGTTGTGAAGAGCACTCAAGTTTGGGAGATATATGAAATTTTTGTTTCAGAACAAGAGTTTTATACTTTGTACATGTTTTAGTCATTGAACCACAGTTGTGTGTGCCTACTTTCAATTTTAATCTGTGGATTTCAAATAATCTGTGAATTTAAAAAAAATTTTTTAAAAAGGCAATTCACACACTTAAGAGAATTGTGATTATGGAAGGATCTTTTTGATTGCTATCATAATCCTTAAATATATGTCATCTTCTCTGTCTTCCAGTCTATGGTAAAGGACAAAAGAAGAGAGAGGAAACCTTCATCTGATGAGGAGAGTGAAAGTGACAGTAACAGTGAGAGTGAGAGTGAAAGTGAAAGTGAAGAAGAAGTTATCAAGCCTCGGAAGTTACCTAAACGTGTAGACTCTGATTCAGATTCTGGTGAAGAAAATGATATAAATGCCGTGATGAAATGTTTGCCAGACAATTCAGCTCCTTTAATTGAATTTGCAAATGTCTCCCAAGGCATATTGTTGCTTTTGATGCTAAAACAGCATTTAAAGAATCTTTGTGGATTCTCTGATAGGTAAGAATCATACTTAATGGCAGAATGCTCCTCGTCTTTTAGTTTAGTGAGTTCTGTTCAAGTGCATGGTTATTAACTTTTTAAAGCAATGGGTTTTATAACATGCAGATCTCATGACTAAATATATCTAGTTTAATTTACTGCATTAATGACATATACACAGGGTAGCGATAGTTTCCTTGCTTACTTGACGCCTAAGTAATACAGGATAAGAAGAACAGAACTGTTCATTTTAAAGCCAAAAAGACATTTTCTCCTAAATGTCTGGGTTTTGTTTTCTTTAATAGTAAAATTCAGAAATATTCTCCATCCGAATCTGCAAAAGTTTATGATAAAGCGATAAATAGGAAGACAGGAGTGCATTTCCATCCGAAACAGACGCTAGATTTTCTACGAAGTGATATGGCTAATTCCAAGATCACTGAAGATGTGAAGAGGAATATAGTAAAACAATACTTGGATGTAAGTAGAGTTGTACTGGAAAACAATTTTAACCTTCTTCAGCTAGATTATACACCATAGTTTTAACTTGTAATTTGAACAATTTTTAACTTTGAGCATTTGGAAGGTGGTTTTGAATTTATAATGTATATAAATTCTGAAATACTGATGATTTGTGAAGTATTGAGCGCTGACAATTCTCACTGATTTAAATGGGTGTTGACAGTGTTTAGTACCTTGAAATATTAGGCCTTTTCTAAGCTCTGTACCAAAATCTGTATAGCAAATAAACAACACTTAAAATAAATGTAATGTTGAGGACTGTAGATTGTAGATTTTATGAAACATCTTATTCCTTCTGATTTCCTGATGTCATCCTTTTATTCGTAGCTTTATGAACATTCACCACTTTGCCCCAGTCCACTTCCATCTGAGGGACACTGGACTGTCCAAACCTATTTAATTTGTAACATTTACTTGAGTTTTTTTAAATAATCACTTTAACTAAATAAAAACAGGAAGAAAACTTTCTACATTTAGTAAAAAATAGTAGTTAAAAATAACTACTTCTGTGTTAAAGAACCCCCCACAAAATACACCAGCTAATTGTGAAGTTTGTTTGCAATCTCTCTTCCCCTGCTTTCTTCCTTTTCCTTTCTATTTTTAAAAAAATGTAATAAGACACTTGTAAATATTTAGAATAATATCTGGTTTAATGTATCTTTTTGTAGTTCAAGCTCCTTATGGAACACTTGGATCCTGATGAAGAGGAAGAAGATGGGGAGGTTTCAGCTAGCACTAATGCTCGAAACAAAGCAATTACCTCGCTGCTTGGAGGAGGCAGCCCTAAAAACAATGCAGCTGAGACAGAGGACGATGAAAGTGATGGGGAGGATAGAGGAGGAGGCACTTCAGGGGTGAGGCGGAGGAGGAGTCAACGTATTTCGCAGCGTATTACGTAAAATGATTTTTATGTGC
>NC_133774.1:27314921-27360197 GCF_003597395.2 Chelonoidis abingdonii
GTGAAATACCTCATTGCTGTTTCACCATCTTGACACTTTTCTGAAAAGACACATTTCCCCACCTTTTTGTCTTAATTTTTCATGTTATATATAACCATATATCGTTAGTACTAAATATTTTTATATAATGTTTTTCCACTTCAAGAACAACTAGTTTTCCCCCAGAAGTGGCTTGTTGCATAATGGAGAAAATAACATGAACAATTATTTTTTTATATATATATAAAGAGTGCAGTGCTAGGAACAGCTAAGATACTGCGCAGAACCCTCAAACTCCCAGGCCTCTGGTAGAGGACCCGAGGTTGAGGAAGACACATACCACCCATAGGGGTGAGAGGGGAATTTTTTTTTTTTTTTTTTTTTTTTTTTTTTTAAATAAAAAGTGACTCCCGCAGTTCTGTCTGATGCTTTGATACTGTGGTAAATCCCTCAGTGTCAGGAGCCGTTTCCATAATGGAAATTTCCAATTCCTGGCATAAAGGATTTAATGAGATCACATCAGTTCGGTACAAATCTCTTTAGGTATGTCAGCTGCTAGACAGCATTACTAACAACAATTCATTAGGAAAACTATCAGTAAGAATTGTTCATATAAACAATTGAGAGTAAAATGTTATTAATCACACCAGTCTTTTAGCCTTCTCATACTTTGTGAAATCTAAGGTTGAAGTGTTCTGTTTTTAATAGCTAATGCTACTCCCACTGTAAGTTCACAGGGAAACACGAGTGTGGCCCTTTGACATACAATTTTACTAAAAGTCAAGGGCAAAGAGTTTTTAGTATAAAATTGTTTTAATCTATTTTTACTCTTTATTAATTTTTACACACAGAGCAGAAACAAGAAATCTAACACACGAGAGAACGCTGGGTGATTCGTGAAATGTGTGATATGTGAAAAGGCATATTTTCCCTTTGTTTGAATGTGTTGGCTATATTAAATTCATATAAATTATTTGAATATTTTCAATAATATTATTGCTAGTTGAATTTCCTCCTTCCAAGCAAGTATTTATCCATGAGATATCTAGTGATGCCTTTTCTATTATGTTTAAAGTACTTAATGTGACCAAAAAAAGAAAATGGAAATAAAATCTGCATGGTGTAGTGTGGAAATTAAGCTTATGACCATCAATTATATAAAACAATAATTGAGGCTGGAGCTGCAATCAGTTATTACACCACCTCTTAACATTAGGAAGTGAGGATTTCTAAACATGCACCACATTGCTAGCAATAGTACCCACTAAAATATTTTCGATGTTTTTAAAAAAAGTGTGCTGTAATACAGTAGTTGATCCCATATACAGAATCAAAGTTGTTTTACTACTTGGCTTTGATTTAGATTTGCAGTATTTTTCCATTGTATGTCTTTAGATTTCTACATATGTGCATACCAGTTAGTGGATTTTTTGATCTTTTTTATAAGAAAAATAGCGCATATTTCCTCTTTTTGGTCACATATTCTGTACATGAGAATTTGTTATAGTAGCCTGAATAGAAAGACCAAATTAGACCCGTTGCACATTCATTTATTAGATTTGGATAGGGGAAAACTCCCCCATTTTAAGGAGAGGTGGTTGTTTTTAAATCTTCAACTCTACCACTGAAATTACAAAAATAAGCATTTCTGAGTCTTCTAGTTAACCACAGCTCTCCAAGAACACCGTAGGTTTTCTGACAAAATTATAAACTGCATAGTGGGAGAGAGATTTTTATAGTGTTTCTTCAATGCCATTTTATATTTTTGAATATCCCAATTGCTTTCATTAACCGCTCCAATATGTATACATTTCAAATGTAGGCATTATTCAGCATGTTACTATTCTATGGAGTGGGGATGTTTAAAAATCTAGCATCCGACCCACAATCGAGCATCTGACGTCAAAATTAGGCTATCTGCACTAATGCAGAATCCATGCATTGTATTGGATGTTAACCCAAAATATGAAGCATATTGTAGCATTAAAATGGGCTTTGTGTGTGCGTATAATTCATCTAGCACTAATATGAGGATGTGCTGCTTAAATTCAGATTTTGATGTTCCATTTTGCTGAATGGATCTGTCCCTACTTCAGAGATAGCTTTTATGCCTTAGCCCTGAGCCCCAGGTACCTTAGAGGAGTTGAGTTCAAAAAAGAGCCTTGAGCCCTTGTTCATGCACCAACCTGAGTCATATGCTAGAAATAGCAAGGGCTCAAGACAAAAGCCTTAAATCTGTTTGTATCTGCTTATTGAAAGGCTACAGCCAATTCATATAACTGTTTTCTTCAACTTCTGTGAAATTATCAGTTTATAGTCTTTAAAGTACTGTGTTGTAATGGTAAATTCACTTGTAAATAGCGACTCTCCATTTTGTCATGGTTCCTTGACTAAATATTAGTGTCATTGTTATATAAAAATTCATAGCATTTTCATATTTTATTTTTAAAAGAATGTTTCAAGAAGTTCAATTTAGACCCTTCTAAGAAACTGAGCCTTTAAATATTTTCTTCTAATGTGTGCACGCACTCAGACAGTCATATCCCACTGCTCAGTGAGGAGGGAGAAACAGTAACAGGAAACTTGGAAATGGCAGAGATGCTTAATGACTTCTTTGTTTCGGTCTTCACTGAGAAGTCTGAAGGAATGTCTAACATAGTGATGCTGATGGGGAAGGGGTAGGTTTAGAAGATAAAAGAAGAGCAAGTTAAAAAATCGATTAGAAAAGAGTTGATGCTGCAACAGCATACGAAGAGCTTGATGAAATGGCATCCAAATGCTCAGGAGTAGCGCAAAGTTCTGAGGCCTCTAGCTCCAGCTTATTCGAGTCATGGGGACGGGACAGAGGAACGGAGACATGGAAAAGGGCAAATATAGGTGACCACATCTATAAAAAGAGAACTAAAACAACCCAGAACTACAGACCGAGTTTAGTTTAAACTTCTGTGCCAGGAAGATAATCGAGCAAGTAATTAAAGAAGATCTGCAAACACTTGGAAGGTGGTAAAGTGAAGGGGAGGAAGAGGGGAAGAATAGCCACATGGATTTGCGGTAAAGAACAAATCATGTCAGGGCAATCGTGGGCTTTTCTTTGATAGGATAACGACCTTGTGGATAACGGAGAAGCGGTGATTGTGGTATAGCCTAGACGTTAATGAGGCATTTGATACGGTCTCGCATGATATTCTATTGATAACAACAAAGCAATTTAGATGGGCTACTATAAGGTGGGTGCATAACTGTCGGATAAACGTACGCAGAGAGTGGTTATTATGGCCTCCTCCTGCTGGAAAGGTATAGTGACAAGTGGGGTTCTGCAGGGGTCGTTTGGAGCCGGCTTCATGTTCAATACTTCATAACGACTTAGATGTTGGCTAGAAGTACGCTTATTAAGTTTGCGGAACGGATTCAACTGGGAGGGATTGCACTGCTTTGGAGGACAGGGCAAAATTCAAAATGATCTGGACAAATTGGAGAAATGCTCTGAAGGTAAAAAAAACTGGATGAAGTTCAATAAAGACAAATGCAAAGTGCTCCACTTAGGAAGGACCAATCAGTTTACACATACAGACTGGGAAAGATGTCTAGGACAGGAGTATGGCAGAAAGAGAGTGGACCACAAGCTAAATATGAGTCAAAAGTGTGGATACGTTGCAAAAAAGCAAATGTGATTCTGCGATCATCCAACAGTTGTGTTGTAACAAGAACCAGAGTCAATGTCTTCCGCTGCTAGACGTCTGGCTGGTTAGGGCCTCACTGGAGTATGTGTCCAGTTCTGGGCACCGCATTTCAAGAAAGATGTGGAGGACAATTGGAGAGGGTCCAGAGAAGAGCAACAAGAAATGATTAAAGGTCTTGAGACATTGCTATGAAGGAAAGTTGAAAGAACTGGGTTTGTTTAGTTTGGAGAGAAGACTGAAGTAGGGGACATGATAGGCAGTTTTCAGGTATCTAAAAGGGTGTCATCGAGAGGAGGGAGAAAACTTGTGTCACCTTAGCCGTATGATAGAACCAGAAGTCAATGGGCTAAACTGGAGCGCAAGGGAGATTTAGGGTTTGGATCATTAGGAAAAGTTCTAACAGTCAGGGTAGTTAAACCCTGGAATAAATTGGCTAGGGAGGTTGTGGAATCTCCATCTCTGGAGATATTTAAAAGTAGGTTAGATAAATGTCTATCCGGGATGGTCTAGACAGTATTTGGTCCTGCCATGAGGGCAGGGGACTGGACTCGATCACCTCTCGAGATCCCTTACAGTCCTAGAGTCTGTGAATCTATGAATAATCCATTGAGCTTCATGCACTTCATGGATTTATGAACCAACCAACCAACAAAAAAATCACCTACGCTGCCTGAAAGAAGAAAAATCCTTTATTTGAACGTTTTGTGCTGCCTTGAAAGCTGTTCCCCTTTCCCCCCAAGATCCCTCAGACTTGAAATTGAGATAAGCTAAGGGCAAAATTATAATTGAGTCCCAGTTTTCAGCCTTCATTTAGTTATCTGCAGCATTTCATCTACCTAGCTTTCTCCAGTTAACAGCTTGAATGCTACTAGTATCTCAGCTGCAAGGAAGACAAACAGACTTCCCTATCTTCACTTTTTTGGTTGAGGATGGGAGACCCAAGTGCTCAAAAGGCCTTATTCTTTAAATTGTGTCTCGTGTACACAAGTTTCCTGTCCAGTATTTTTGGATAGGTGCACATATTTGGCTACTTCAAAAATGTTTCTCTTTCACAAGGGTTGTTTTAGTCTCTCCATAAATATCTACTGAACTTAACTTTCCTTTTGATTTCAGTCATATGGTTTTATACACTACAGGTACTGGACACCCAGTATATTTGACATTTATTAGCTTATTTGGGGGAAAAAAGTCATCTGAAGGTAGTGAACTCTATATCTCCTGTTTTTTTCCTTATGTTAATTTCTCCAGGGTTGTTTTTATTTTAGCCATATTGGATGTAAGTAATCCATAAATCTTAGATTTGAGGAAGAATTTCTACAAGTTGCACATGCTTTTGTGATATTTAGACATTGGAAAAATTTTAGATTAATCCCAAACAATGTCTGTCTAAATGAATTGTTGATATTAAAGTTGTTATATGGCTTCAAGAAGCATATGCATTCTGTTGGAGTTGAGGGTAGCTGCTGATGCTGCTTATTCCCATCACTTATCTGAGCTAGGGCAAATAGTAGGTTAGAGTTCAGTTTATTCAAGATTAATTCCAAGGCAAGGGATGATTCCTGGAGTGGTAGAGGAGGTTTACAGTCTGCTTTTTAAAATTAGTTTGGCCTAATATCTGAAAACGTTCTCTTTAGCCATCAGAAGACATGGGTATATTTTGGAGGAGAGAGTATGCAGAAATTGTTACTTACCTTCTGGCTATTCCCCATAAATGGGCACTTGTCTTCTGTTCCTTTTAGTTTCTGTTAGTACTTGGAAGTGGATCTCAGCCCTTCATAACTTAGGATGTCTGTTTAGATAATTTGACATCTTCAGGAGGCCATTGTTCAAATAACACAGCAAGAGCTCTGGCCAAAGCACAGACTTGTTCTGAAGTGTAGAAATGACATCTATCTGAAGAAAACCAATTACAGGTAAGTACAATTTTACTTATCTCCCTTGATAAAGGTAAAATGTGACTACAGTAATGTTTTCACATAAAACAATGTAAAAGAGCTTTTCAAAATAACTTTTTACTTATGACTTTCTTTTGTTCTTCCCTCTTTCCACTTTATTCCTTCTATTACATTTTTCTTCAGTTCTTTTGTTGCTTCCGTCAAAGTTTTCAATACCTTTTTAAAAAAATGATTGGCCATGATTTTCAAAAATGGGTGTAAAGTTAAGGGCCTAAATCCATTTAGGGGGCCTAATGAGTGACTTGATTTTCAAAATTGCTGAGCCTCCAGTAACTGTCATTGATTCAAGAATTTTGAAAATAAAGTTAACTAGGTCCCTAAATATGGACTTAAGAGCCAAACTTCAGGCATCTAAGATTGATTTTCATTCTTCTATGTCACTTACACGTTTTTGAAAATTCTATGGGATTTGTGCTACTAAGTCACTTCGGTCTTTTTAAAAATTCCAGTCTGGCCATTTTTTTCTAACTTTTTTTCATTTCTTTTTTCCTTTAATCTCAATTCTATATTTAATTTCCTACCTTTCTCCGCTGTGTTTGCCATATGTATTTTCTTTTCTTTTTGATAGTTGGATTTTTTTCTTCCTGTTGCAAATCTCTTCCGTAATTCATACTAATAGTTTCTACTCTGTTCATAGGTGGTTAGTTGACAGGCAGACAGATGTTTTCTCCCACAAAAAAGATGATGGTTGTTGGTGTTAGTTTTTGTTCTGCCTTAGTGAGGAGCTAACTGCAGCTCTCTTCAGAAGACACCTGAAAAAGATGGCCACTTTCAACTCCTGCCATATAGAGAGCAAAGCGTGTGTGAGATGTGAGGGATCACATCCAGCCAGCTGCAGACAGTATGATGAGTAATGTCTCTTCTCACAAAAAGACATGCTCTTCAACTTCAAGCTGGGCCTTCTTTGGATACTGCTTGCTCCGCTAGTATCAAGGAGGTCTCAAAGTATTGCCTCTGCTGTCAAGAACATAAGAATGGCCATACTGGGTCAGACCAAGGGTCCATCCAGCCCAGCATCCAGTCTGCTGACAGTGGCCAATGCCAGGTGCCCCAAAGAGAGTGAACCTAATGGGCAATGATCAAGTGATCTCTCTCCTGCCATCCATCTTCACCCTCTGACAAACAGAGGCTAGAGACACCATTCCTTCCCATCCTGGCTAATAGCTATTAATGGACTTAACCTCCATGAATTTATCTAGTTCTCTTTTAAACCCTGTTATAGTCCTAGCCTTCACAACCTCCTCAGGCACGGAGTTCCACAGGTTGACTGTGAAGTACAACTGTCCTCTCTCAGCAGTCAATGTCCCTGCTTTAAACTTCTTGGATACAGAGTTGGACGACTATCTCAGCCCAGCCTTTAGAAAGTGAAAGCCATCAAAGCCATTGTCTTCTGCTGCCCCCTTAATGGCAGAGGTCAGTCCCTGTAAGCATCGTAGGATAGGAAAGTGCTCTCTTTCACCTACCAAAGGGCTCTGCTGTCATGCTAAGGGGCCTGAACATTTCTTCCTCATGTCAGAAGCCAGAAAGGATGCCAGTAATGTCAAGCATTCTGAGGAAGAAAAAAATGGTCATCTTGGCTCTTGAAGAGTGTGGATTCTTCATTCAGAATACATCAGCCCCTTGAGTACTGCTCCTCTGATTAAGGCACTAGAATATTGTACCTTTTAAAGAGAGAATTTTCACCTGACTGGCAATTTCCACTCTAGTGGGAAAGGATTAATGATGTTTGGAAGTACCCTGAAGAGGAATCTTCTCTGCCCAGAGGTATTAAATTTTATATTGGCTCCACAAGGAGAAAAAGAATACTTGAAGACTGCTAATTAAAAATAAATGCATATATTGGAGGGTGATTGAAGAGATCCTATGTTCTCTTTGAAAAGGTATCTTTTATCGTACGTGTCAAACAGGAAAATTGAAGTAGCACTGGAGAGAGGACTATGGATTTGTGGGCAGTTCTAAATGCATTTTTGTCCCCACAGCTCTTAATGTTTGGCTGAAGAGGTTATATTCTCCTGTAAGAAAATTCAGAACAATATTTTAAAACAAATTTTAGCCACAGCTGATGCAACTTTGGAGAACTTTCAAAATTCTTGCTAAATCCCTAGCCAAGGGAGTAGTGGCTTGCAGGACTTTCTGGCTTTGCTTGTGGGTTCACTGAGTTTCACAATATGCAAACATTTCTGTTTCTATGTTCATGGGACTTTTTGGTGTCAGTCTAGATAAAGCACTTTAAAGTTTCTGACTTCTCTCTCCTCCAGCAAAGACCGTCCTGATTCCCAAGCTCAGTCTGATTCTGATCAAAACATAAAAAACTTCAGAATATATTGCTGAGTATAAAAGACTAAAAGTTCAAGAGAACATCCTCAATCCAAATTTTAATTTTTTGCAGTTTCTCTTCCATTCATTTATAAGGAAGGCTACATCATGCATTCCCTTCAATCAGGGAAAGCATAACAGATTTTAAAGAAACCAGTCCTAATCTATTTGGATAACTATACAGGCTAGCGACTTACTTCCTGATCAGTGGGCAGGGGGAGACAAGGAGCATAGTTGTACTCATCAAGGCATCACTTCCTCTCTCAAAGCCATCCATCTGGCTAGGAAAACTGATCAGTATTGATTGACTCAGCCATGCCATCTGCATCTTGGAGAATGTCGTCTCCAGATTTTCAAGAGATGGGAAGCCCCAATGATACTTGTTTACCTTGAACAACAATTTAAAAATATTTCTATTCTACAATAGATTAAATAATCCAATAGCATAGGGGATAAATGCAGTGTTCTTTGAACCAGATGGAAGAAGAGGGTCCACAAGAAGCCTCCTTTTTCTCTGTCCTTCCCCCAGTACTGAGAAAAGTACAGACAGAGTGTAAAATTGATTCTCATAGCCACATCTTCCTTAGCTGTTACATCAGGACTGAGTTGCCATGGCAATCTCAGCAGTCTGTCCTCACTGGCACAGCTTTATGAGAGGTTGAACTTGAAGTGCCATGGTCTATCAGACTCAGTTGTCTAAAGCCTTCTCAAGTTTCAGAGATCAGTAGTCACTGACCAGGATGACAATGTCTGGAGGTATTACTAATAAGGGCATTTCCCACTTTGGGTGGTTAAATATTTGATTTTTATTTTCTCCAAGGTGGCCTAAAGAGAGAAATCTGTCCTGGTATTATTACTATTATTATTTTTTTTTAGAGAGACAAGCTCCTGCTGCTAAGAACTTATTGACTGTTCCATTTAGTAAGATGTTTTCTAAGAAGGTCAAACCATTGCAGTACAAGATCTGTGAAATCACTCTACCTTGGAATCTGGTGATTAAAAGTCTCTGCCACTATCTTTTTGATTTTATGGGCACTATCTTGTTAAATTCTTTTGATCAGTTGTGACATTTTTGTTTGCAGCTAATCTCAGCTAGATGGGAAGAAATTGCATCTTTTTTTTTTAATTCCCATTTATCTTTCACTCTGACATGTGGTTCTTAGAAGTGACTGACTTTGTTCCACTGAAAAAATTCCAGACATTACATCAATCATGAGGTCTCTCTCTATCAGTTCCAGCCTGGAACATGAGATGGGTAGAATCCTGTGCTCCCTTAGCATAGCCAGAGCTTTTACTACTTCCTGGAAAGGACAAAAACACTCAGATCATATGAGTGCCTCTTTGTTTAAAATAGCATGAAATGGCAAAGCAGCTCTCAAAACACTGATTTCTGGATGAATTTGGTCAGCGAGCCTTGAGGCATGTGTCTGGTGAGGGGTCTGATTAGGATGCCTTCTGGAAAGAAAGGACCTAGCCTTTAAGAAGAGATTTGTATTGTCACCTGGAGGACTCTCTAGTCCTCTGCTAAAAGTGTATACTAGTCTCATGGCGAACTTAGTTGTTCATCTATATTGTTGAAAGACCTGTTATTCCTTTCCCTAACTGGGTGCATCATTGCTTCCGTAGACTATTGGTGCTATTTGCTGCAGAAAAGGGACATTTCTGCACCTGTATAATGGGTTACTGTGAAAACATTTCCAGAAACCGTATGTAGCCTGTAGGTATAAGTATTTGCTAGGTTAAGGCTTAGGTATAGGTTAATGCAGTAATATAATGAGCCTACATGGCCTGCAAGACAATAAGCTTCGGTAAACAAGGCCTAAGGCTCAAAAATCCTTAGCATAAGCAGTTAACCAGAAGTAACCCTAGATCATAAGGTATCACAAGATAGAATACTGTAATGACTAAATTGCTGACATGCAACCACAGCATGCTAGTTTCTACCAGCTTTGCATATTTTAAAGTTAGGGACATCAGTAGATATCTGACTACAAGAATACCATTGTAACTAATTGATTTCTGTGCTGATAAGCTTGAGGGGAGAAGGGAAACCCAAGGTTAGTAGGGTGAGCAAATACAAATAAGGAAAAGAGGGTGAAACTCCTACTGAATATGCACTAGGCATGGTGACATTAGCATAACATATTATAAAAGTTGTATCCTGGTCTGTGTGCCCAGGGATATGTGAGGATGGTGACCACTGGTGATGGTGAATCTGAGTATCTCTGTTTACCTTGCCAGGTTTGAGTGTTTGTAACTTTGCTAAGTATGTTAATTAAACTATTACAAATACAGAAGTTTTTCCCCAAGTGTGAGTGTTGCAATCATAGATCTTGGGTTTCCCAACTGAACAACCATCCCAATAATGTTGGGCCTGATCTTGGGACAAGAACCTACCAAACCTCAGAGTGTAAGTTGGGAATTATTCAGGGATCAACATAATTAATGAACAATTAATAGATGAGGCAACTTGGGCTGTCAGTCACAGTTAACTCACGTGATTAACTCAAAAAAATTAATCCCGATTAAAAAAATTAATTGCAGTTTTAATCGTGCTGTTAAACAATAGAATACCAATTGAAATTTATTAAATATTTTAGATATTTTTCTACATTTTAAAATATATTGATTTCAGTTACAACACAGAATATAAAGTGTACAGTACTCACTATTATTTTTATTACAAATGTTTGCACTGTAAAAATAAGAAATAGTATTTTTCAATTCATCTCATACAAATACCATAGTGCTTTATCATGAAAGTGCAATTTACAAACGTAGATTTTTTTTGTTACATAACTGCCCTCAAAAACAAAACAATGTAAAACTTTAGAGCCTACAAGTTCACTCACTTCTACTTCTTGTCAGACAATGGCTAAGAGAAACCAGTTTGTTTACATACATGGGAAATAATGCTGCCTGCTCTGTCACCTGAGAACAGACATTTGCATGGCACTTTTGTAGCCGGCACTGCAAGGTATTTACATGCCAGATCTGCTAAATAGATCTGTCTAAACTTCCCCCAGTGGTCCAATCTTCCTTATCATCCCCGGATGAGGCAGTCACAGGAGTTAGTTAGCTTCGAGAGCTAGCCCCTTGGATGACTTCAGGAAGCATCAAGCCCTTCTCCAGTGCTTGGCTGAGAACTTGAGTCTTGAGATGCAGGAGATGGCAGAGCAGAAGGACAGTCTCTTCAATGTCCTCTCTGCCTCTATGCCCACTTGTCTCCCTGCAAGTGCATGAAGGGGTTCTGAATATAGCCAAGGCCTTGTGGCAGACCCCCTCCTCTATTCCTTCCACTTTGAAATGGGCCAAGAAAAAGTGTTTCGTTCCAGCCAAAGATTTTAAATACCTTTATACTCACCCACCCCTGAGCTCACTGGTTGTGTCTGCGGCCAACGAGGACAAACAGGGTCACACCTCCTTAACTCCTAGAAACAAAGAGGCCAAGAGGCTTGATTTATTTGGGAGAAAAGTTTATTCAACCGCCAGCCTGCAATTCTCCGGGTGGCAAACCATCAGGCCCTGTTCGGCAGATAGTTTCAATCTCTGGGATGGTCTCAAAAAGTTTCAGGAATCCCTCCTTCAGGGTCTGATCCAAGAGTTCGGCACCCTGGTAGAGGAGGGTATTGTGGTGGCCAGATGCTTCCTGCAGATGGCATTGGATGTGGGAGACTCAGCAGCTAAATGATCGCCTCAGCAGTGGTCATGCAACACAGCTCCTGACTCCAAATGCCAGGCCTCTCCCAGCAGATGCAGACCTCGGTTCAGGATGTCCCTTTTGATGGAGTCTGTCTTTTCTCCACACAAATGGATGCCAGGCTGCATGGCTTGAATGACTCTAGGGCTACTCTTCACTCATTGGGCATCCACACATTGCAATCAGCCAGAAGGCCCTTCCGACTGCTGCCAAGACCATGGCAGCCCCATCAGGGATCTACAAGGAGAAAGGGATGCAAGTTTTACTCACTGGCACCCTTCTTCCTCCCGCTCGCCCGCTCAGCCTGGGCCCACCAAACATCTAGGGGGCCAGAAGAGCGGTGCCCCAGTCAGCCACCGGGATCCTGCCTGCTTTGTCCTCAACCTACCGCTCAGCCTGGTCATGGGTTATGTTGGACCGCTAGGTCCTGGACATAGTAGCTTGGGGCTATCCCCTGCAATTTTTGGCCACCCCTTCCTCCCATCCCTATTTCCCTGTCCCTCTTCAGGGATCCTTCTCACGAGCAACTCCTCGTTCAGGAGGTCAAGAAGCTCCTGGGCTTGGGAGCTACGGAGAAGGTTCCTCGGTGCATGGAAGGAAGAGGATTCTACTCCTGCTACTTCCTATTCCTCAAGGCCAAAGGAGGCCTCAGATCCATCCTGTGTGGCCTCAACAAGTCTCTCAAGAAGTTAAATTTCCACATGGTCTCCCTGGCCTCCATCGTTTCTTCCAGGATCCAGGGGACTGGTACGCTGCTCTGGACTTAAGACTCTTACTCTCATCTCTCCATATTCCTGGGACACAGGCATTTCCTGCGTTTCATAGTGGTCAGGCACCCCTTCCAGTTCATGGCACTACCCTTTGGCCTGTCCTCAGCCCCCAGGGCATTCATGAAATGCGTGGCAGTGATAGCAGCTTACCTGAGACATCAGGGAGTCCAGATCTTCCCTTATCTCAGTGACCTGTCTCATCAAGGAATCCAGATCTTCCAGTATCTCAATGACTGTCTCATCAAGGGCAGGTCTCCAGAGCAGGTGCAAAGGAGCCTCGATCTGGTGTTCCACCTGCAGCGAACTGGGCCTATTAATAAACACAGAAAAGTCCATGTTCACTCCAGTCCAATGCACAGAGTTTATCTGAGCAGTTCTCTACTCCATGCAGGCCAGAGCCTTCCTTCCAGAAGTGCAATTTCAGGCCATGTTGGACCTGATCTCCCACATAACGAGCCACCCGTTCACCACGACCCACATGTGCTTGCGACTGATAGGCCACATGGTTGCATGCACATACCTGGTCAGCCATACTCTACTTCATCGGAGGCCTCTGCAAGCGTGGTTGGCCTCAGTCTATATCCCCAGCAGGAGGATAGTCCTAGCAGATCATTTCAGCAGGACCTTCTCATCTCACCACGAATGGTCACTCTATCCAAAGGTGGTCAGCCTACTCTTCTGTGGATAGAGCACTTCCCAGTTGGACCTGTTTGTGTCCAGGCAGAAAAAAAAGGGCCAGATAGTCTGTTCTCTGCAGGGCAGGGACAAGGGCTCCCTGTCAGATGCCTGTTTCTGTGGTCGGGAGTGCTGATGTATGCCTTCCTGCCAGTACCGTTGTTTCAGAAAGTCCTGCTAAAGGTGAAGCAAGACAAAACAACTGTTATTTTTATAGCCCCAGCATGGCCTCATCAACACTGGTTCGACATGCTGCTGAGTCTTTCGGCAGCTGCCCCACTGCAGCTGCTGCCTCTTCAGCTGGATCTGCTGTCCCAGAACCATGGCAATCTACTGCATTGAACCCAGTGACACTGCACCTGACAGCCTGGCTACTGTGTGGCTAAGTATGGATGAGCGGGTGTGCTCTGCTGTTGTCCAACAGATCCTGCTGGGCAGCAGGAAACCCTCCACCAGGGCTACCTATGTGGCAAAGTGGAAGAAGTTCACATGTTGGGCCTCAGATCTGTACATTCACGCTGAGGAGGCCCCGCTGCAGATTATCCTGGACTATTTGCTGCACTTAATCTCTACGGCCTATTGCTTTCTTCAGTAAGGGTACACCTAATGGCCATTTTGGTGTTCCACACTCCATTTCAAGGCAGGACAGTTTTCACCCATCCCACAATGGTGCAGTTATTGAAAGATCTGTAGCACCTCTACCTGCATGTCCGGGACCCAGTTCTCCCTTGGGACCTGAATCTTGTACTGTCAAGGCTCTGGGGTTCCCCCTTTGAACCCTTGGCTTCTTGCTCCCTCCTGCTTCTCTCCTGGAAGGTTTCATTCTTGGTCGCTATAAGTTTGCTCTGCAGGGTGTCTGAGATTGGGTCGCTCATGTCAGGGCTGCCTTATACAATCTTCTATAAGGACAAGGTCCAGCTGCATCTGTAACCAGCTTTTCTGCCCAACGTTGTCTCCTAGAGTCACACTGGTCAAGACATATACTTATTGGTCTTCTGTCCAAAGCCTCATACCACAGACAAGGAATGCAGGCTACATACCCTGGATTTCAGACGGGTGCTGGCCTTCTACATTGATAGAACAAACCCATTCCAGATGTCAACACAGTTGTTCGTTGCCATCGCAGACAGGATGAAGGATTGCCCGATATATTCCCAGATAATCTCATCTTGGATCACAGCCTGAATCCGCTACTGCTGAGTTGGTAAAGGTGCCTCCGTTGGCTATCGTGACAACTCACTCGACTAGAGCACTGACATCAGCAGCAGCCTTCCTAGCGCAGGTGCCAATCCAAGAAATTTGTTGACCTACTAGCTGGTCATCTGTCCACACATTTGCATCGTATTATGCACTTACCCAGCATGCTTGAGATGACTTGGCCTTTGGCAGAATTGTTCTGTAAGCTGCAAGGCTGTGAACTCTGAGCCCACCTCTGAGGATACTGATTGAGTCACCTCAAATGGAATCAACATGAACAAGCACTTGAAGAAAAAATGGTTACCTACCTTTTCGTAACTGTTCTTTGAGATGTGTTGCTCATGTCCATTCCATTACCCGCCCTCCTGCTCCTCTGTTGGAGTTGTCGGCAAGAAGGAACTGAGAGGGCGTAGGGCCAGTAGCACCTGATAAACCACCGCATGAGCACAGCACTCCAGAGGACACCACAGCCAACCCTACAGGTACCACTAAGGCAAAAATCTCCAAAAAAAAAAGTCATGTGGGCACGTGCACACCTAGAATGGAATGGACATGAGCAACACATCTCGAAGAACAACAGTTACAAAATGGTAGGTAACTGTTTTTTTGGGGGGGGGTTTGAGATGGGGCTACCACATCTGCATGCAATATTCAAAATGTGGGTGTACCATGGATTTATATACAGGCAATATGATATTTTCTGTCATCTTATCTATTCTTTTCTTAATGATTCCCAACATAATTCTTTGAATGCTTGCCCATGTCCATTCCATTGTAAGTGTATGTACTCACCACATGCACTGGTGCCGGAAGCTTTTCCCTCAGCGGTATCTATGGGGGACTGGCTCTGGTGCCCTCTGGAGTGGCGCACATATGCTGCGGTATAAGGAGCACCGCTGACTCCCCCCTACCCTCAGTTCCTTCTTACTGCCAGTGACAGAGATGGAACATCCTCTTGTTTCAGCAAGCCTGTTCCTTCTCAATCATTCTTATGAACTTTTCCCTGTAAATAGTTTAAAGTTGTTAGTAGTTAGTTAGTTAGCCCTGGACAAGTCTCAGCCTAGGGATGGGGCATTCCCTGATTCCCCAGGCTTCAAGCCCTGTGACCACTGAAAAAACTGATGCCTATCAGCGATCTTCATAGTAGCTGTCTGAGGTGCCTGGGCAAGCTTCGTATCAGAGGCAAGTGTCCTATATGTAAGAGTTTCAAACCTTGGACAAAAAAGAAGCTGGACATATGTCTCTGGGTGCTCCATGGAATCGGCGCTGGCATTGGAGCCATCCAGGTCGGACGCTGCTCTCAGCACTGCGGCATTGGTGTGGAGTGCTCCACTGGTTATGTCTTTGGACCATCACCAATCCCCGTCCCCAGCACCGGCCAGAGAGCAAAGAAAGGCCCAGAGGGGATGACTTCCTACATCCTATGAAGGGAAGGAAAGGGCTGGAAGGGAGCAAAGACCAAGAAGGGCAGCTCCTCACCTCTGAGCAGAAATTGGGCCTTGGCTCAGGTTGAGTGGGTTAGTCCACCCTGAGATGCCACATGCCGTCGACATCTGAGGCCCTGCAGGCGGCACAGGACATCCTAGCACTACTGGTGCTGCCCACGATGGTGCCCCTTTCCAGGGGTAAACCTGCTCTGAGATCCTTTCAGCAGTGCAACACTGCTCCCCACCACAGGGAGTGTCCCATCAGTGCTCGCCCGCACAGAGCCAGCAGGCTTCGGACACATGGTCTCCAGATTCAGGGCACCACTCGTCGGGCTCAAGACACCAATCACCGGTGACTTGGCACAGGCCCATGCAGATTCACCCATCCCTGCAGCCCCGATACCGGGACTGACTTAGCTACTCCCCTAGTGTTCAGCACTGCTCTGGGGACCCAAGCTGATGGTCCCAAGAGCCTCGCTATCAGAGCGCTGGTACGGGTCGCCATGGCTGGGCTGACATTCCCCATCTCAGCAGGCTGACCCACTCCTGCTCTCGCCTGACTGGCACCACTCAAGAAGCATGAGGAGTAGATTGCCATGCCACTGTTGCCAATCCACTGAGTGCCATTGGTCTCCAGGATCTCAATGCGGGGAGTCATCACACTCTGACAGATCCCCAGTGCAGCATTGGGATCAGCACCATTGGGATCAGGATGGACAGTCGGCACCATCCTGGCCTCCCAGTCGTGATCCCTCCACCTTGGACTCTGGTACCAGACAGGAATCCCTACCAGCAGGCCAGGGTCTCATGTCAGGGATACCCACTCTACCAATGGCACCGCCGGTCACATCGTGGCCTCAGGGCCAGTGGCCTACCCCCTGGTACCCTTGGAATCCCCGGGGGTTTCTGCAACCCTCACAAAGGCTCAGGTCAGCCTCAGGGGCTTCAGATAAACCATCGGCCATGGTCTCCGACATGCCCCCCACCGCGGAGGTGACTGGGAAAAAGACCCCTCAAATTCACCCAGGCCCCATCAAGGGACCAGCAGAGCAGTCATCAGAAGTGGCAGATCCTCCCGTGCCTGCTTCCTCCTCTTTCTCACCCGACAGTGTGATTACAAGACCTCCTCATCCAGTCCCGCAGAATGATTCTAAGGCCCATCAGGAGCTGCTAAGAAGATTGCCTCGAACTTGAGGCTTCATGCTGAGGAGCTAAAGGAACCCTCAGACTTCCTATTTGATGTCCTTAGCTTGGTGGCCCAAGCCATGGTTGCGTTGTCCTGGCATGAGGGGGTGGCAAAGATCACAAAATCCTTGTGGTTTACTTTCACGTATCAATATTCCAAAGGCACAGATGGTTCCTGTGGTTCATGGTGGGTCCGCTCACTATCAGTTTGCGGTGCTCCTATTCAGCCTTGCCACAGCCCCAAGGGTGTTGACCAAATGCATGGCGGTGGTGGCTGCTTACCTAAGGCGTCGGGGTATCCAGATTTAGCTGTACCTTGACAACTGACTTGTTAAAGGCTGCTTCAGGTCTCAGGTCCAGCACAATGTCTCAGTACTGCAAGTCACGTGCCGTGCCGTGTCCTGGGCCTGCTAATAAACGAGGAAAAGTCAATATTAGTCCCAGTTCAGAGAATAGAGTTTATCAGGGCTGTCCTCAACTCTACTAACACCAGAGCATTTCTGCCGCAGGACAGGTTCGAGACAATGGGAGCTCTCTCATTGCCAGCGTCTCCACATATCCCTTCACCATGGCCTGCGTCTGTCTCAGGCTGCTGGGCCACATGACGGCGTGTGCTTATGTCATCTGCCGTGCAAGGCTCCGGCTTGAACTCCTTCAGTGGTGGCTGTCAATGGTCTACGCCCTGTCCGGGGATCATCTCGCCAAGGTCATCACGATCCCACCGAATGTACTGGCCTCCCTGCAGTGTGGACCTACTCGAGGTTGGTCGTGGAAGGAGTTCCGTTTGCGAGCCCTCAATCCTCAGTATCTCTGATATCGGATGCCTCCAACCTTGGCTAGGGAGCGTACCTCGGCATGCTGTGGACTCAAGGAACGTGGTCCCCAGAGGAACTGATGTTGTACATAAACATCAAGGAACTCAGGGCAGTTCACCTAGCGTGCAGGGTCTTCCTGCCACATCTTTTGGGTTGAGTGGTACGCATACCCATGGACAATACGGCCTCAATGTTCTACATCAACAGGTAAGGGGGAGCCCAATTGTCAGCTCTTTGTCAGGAAGCGCTCCATTTGTGGGACTTTTGCGCACAGCACAACATCCACCTCAAGGTGTCTCACCTTCCCGGCGTCCGGAATGCGGTGGTGGATCACCTCAGCAGGTCCTTCTTTCCCCACGAGTGGTCCCTCCAACCAGAGGTCGTCCAGGTGCTCTTCTAAAGGTGGAGAACTCCCCGAGTGGGCCTGTTCACCAGCAGACAGAACAGGACGTGCCAGCAATTCTGCTCTCTCCATGGCTTAGGCAGGGACTCCCTCTCCAAAGCCTTCCTTGTATCGTGGGAAGGGGATGTGATGTACGCATTTCCACCAATTCTGTTGGTCAGAAGGGTCCTGGCAAGAATCAAAACAGGCAAAGCGCAGGTCATCATGATTACTCTGGCATGGCTTCATCAGCATTGGTTCGGCGTGTTCATGGAGCTTCCTTAGCTCCCCCATAGCCACTGCCCAACTGCCTCGATCTCCTCTGACAAGACCATGGGCGGCTCCTGCACCTGAACCTTCAGTCCCTTCACCTCACTGCTTGGTTGCTGCATGGCTGAACCTAGAGGAGAGGGCCTGTTCCAGTCAGGTACAGCAAGTGCTCTTGGAAAGCAGAAAGCCTTCCACCAAAGCAACTTACTTGGCAAAGTGGGAGCAATTCTCCTGCTGGGCAGAGGAGCGTGGCAATCTATCCTAGATTATCTGCTGCATCTTAAGCATCAAGGCCTCACACTTTCCTCCATCAAGGTGTGCTTGGTAGCCATATCAGCCTTCCACCAGCATATTCAGGGCAAATCGGTGTTCTCACACATGTCTATGTGGTTCCTAAAAGGCCTACAGCAACTCTTCCCACCGGTCCAGGACCCAGTTCCACAGTGGGACCTCAACTTTGTCTTCTCAAGGCTCACAGGGCCTCCCTTTGAACACTTGGCCTCTTGTTCCATTCCACATTTGTCATGGAAGGTTGCTTTCCTTGTAGTCATTACCTCGGTGCAGCTGGAATCCCAACTTAAAGCCCTTATTTTGGAACCCCCTTACACACTTTTCTACAAGGACAAGGTCCAGCTGTGACCACATCCCTCTTTCCTGTCTAAGGTGGTGTCCCACTTGTACATTAACCAGGATATCTTTCTCCCAGTTTTCTGTCCAAAATCACACTCCATCGTGGAGAAGCAGCAGCTGCACACCTTTAATGACCAGGGCACACAGTGTTCTACTCGGAGCGCACCAAGCCCTTCTGCAGGTCAACCCAATTCTTCGTCACGAGAGTGGGCAGGATGAAAGGCCTCCTGGTATCCTCGCAGAGGTTCTCAAACTGGATCACCTCCTGTATCCAGTTCTGTTATGAGTTAGCCTAGGCCAAACCACCACCTATATTGAAGGCCTACTTGACCAGAGCTCAAGCGTCCTCGGAGGCCTTCCTAGCACGTCTCCATCCAGGACATCTGCAGGGCCACCACTTGGTCTTCTCAGTGCACATAATAATGATGCATTATGCCATCACCCAGAAAGCCAGAGATGATGCAGGATTTGGCAGAGCTGTCTTGCAATTGACACATCCATGAACTTCTACTTGCTTCCAGTGGTAATGCTTTGGAGTCCCCTACAATGGAATGGACATGAGCAAGCACTCGAAGAAGAAAAGGTAGTTACCTTTTTCATAATAGGTGTTCTTCAAGATGTGTTGCTCATGTTCATTCCATGAACCATCCTCCTTCCCCTCTGGAGTTTCTGGCAAGAAGGAATGGAGGGTGGGAGGTGCCAGCAGCGCCCCTTATACCGCTGCATACACATGCCACATCAGAAGGCGCCATAGCCAGTCCTCTATGGATACTGATGAGGGAAAAACTTTTGACACTGGTGCATGTGGCGAGCACATACACCTACAATGGAATGGACATGTGCAACATATCTGGAAGAACACCAGTTATGAAAAAGGTAACCGTCTTTTCTGTACATTTTTTTTTTGACTGCCACTGCACATTGAGTGGATGTTTTCAGAGAACTTTTTTATCCACAGAGACTCCAAGATTTCTTTTTTGAGTGGTAACAGCTAATTTAGACCCCATTATTTTATATGTATATTTGGGATTATGTTTTCCAATGTGCATTACTTTGCATTTATAAGCATTGAATTTCATCTGTAATTTGTTGCCTAGTCACCCAGCTTTATGAGATCTTTTTGTAACTCTTCACAGTTTGTTTGGGACTTAACTATCTTGAGTAGTTTTGTATCATCTGCAAATTTTGCCACCTCACTGTTTACCCCTTTTTCCAGATCATTTATGAGTATGTTGAATAGTACTGGTCCCAGTACAGAGCCCTGGGGGACACCACTATTTACCTCTCTCCATTCTGAAAAATGACCATTTATTCCTACCCTTTGTTTCCTATCTTTTAATCAGTTACCAATCCATGAGAGGACCTTCCTTCTTATTCCATGACAGCTTACTTTGCTTAACAGCCTTTGATGAGGGACCTTGTCAAAGGCTTTCTGAAAATCTAAGTACACTATATCCACTGGATCCTCCCTGTCCAAATGCTTGTTGACCCTCTCAAAGAAGTCTAGTAGATTGGTGAGGCATGATTTCCCTTTACATAAACTGTATCGACTCTTCCCCAACAAATTATTATGGGGAATTGTCTGTGACAATTTTGTTCTTTATTATAGTTTTCAACCAGTTTTCCCAGTAATGAAGTCAGGCTTAGCGGCCTGTAATTGCTATGATCAACTCTGGAGCCTTTTTAAAAAAATTGGCATCACATTAGTTATCCTCCAGTCATTTGGTACAGAAGCTGATTTAAATTATAGATTACAAACTACAGTTAGTAGTTCTGCAGTTTCACATCTGAGTTTCTTCAGAACTCTTGGGAGAATACCATCTGGTCTGGTAACTTATTGTTGTTTAGTTTATCAATTTGTTCAAAAACTTCCTCTAATGTCACCTCAGTATGCAACAGTTCATCAGATTTGTCACCTAAAAAAGAATGGCTCCGGTTTGGGAATGTCCCTTACTTCCTCAGCTGTGAACACCAATGCAAAGAATTCATTTAGTTTCTCCACAATGGCCTTATCATCCTTGAGTGCTCCTTTAGCATCTCGATCGTCCGGTGGCGCCAATGGTTGTTTAGCAGACTTACTGCTTCTGATGTACTTAAAAAAAAAAAAAAAATTGCTATTACTTTTTGAGTCTTTGTTGTCTAGCCATAATGGCACTTTTTTGGTTCTCTCTGTTTTTTAATTTGGGGTATACATTTAAATAGAGCCTCTATTATGGTGTCTTGAAAAATCCATGCAACTTGCAGGGATTTCACTTTTGGCACTGTAACCTTTAATTTCTGTTTAACTAACCTCCTCATTTTTGTGTCCCCTTTCTGAACTTAAATGCTACAATGCTGGGCTGCTGTGGTGTTTTCCCTGCCACAGGGATATTAAATTTAAATATATTATGGTCACTATTACCAAGCGGTCCAGCTATATTCACCTTTTGGACCAGATCCTGGGCTGCACTTAGGACTAAATCAAAAATTGCCTCTCCTCTTGTGGATTCCAGGAGCAGCTGCTCCAAGAAGCAGTCATTTAAGGTGTCAACAAACTTTATTTCTGAATCACATCCTGAGGTGACATGTACGCAGTCAATATGGGGATAGTTGAAATCCCCCATTATTTTTTACTTTAATAGCCTCTCTAATCTCCCTGAGCATTTCAGTCACTATCCCCATCCTGGTCAGGTGGTCAGTAATATATCCCTACTGCTATATTGTTACTATTAGAGCACGGAATTACTATCCATAGAGATTCTATGTACAGTTCGGTTCATTTAAGATTTTTACTTCATTTGATTCTACGCTTTCTTTGATGTATACTGCCATACCCCGACCAGCACAACCTGTTCTGTCCTTTCCTCTGTTTTGGGAGCAACCTGATGAAATCTGGCCTTTTTTCAATACACTGCCATCCCGAATTACTTTTAATAGCATTGTAGGCACAGGTCCTACTTAGATAACATGGCCATGATTTCCTAATATAAAAAAAAGAAGCTTGTAGTGAGATTGCCCTTAGCACAAATTGCTGTGGCCTCCCAGTGCATTCAAGGCACTGACGCCAACTTAGACTCAGTGAAGATGGCCCCCTGTGCATTCAGGTGATGGAGGGGAATATGTGGGGGAAAGGAGACTTGAGTGAAGGAAGCTGACTGAAGGGGCATGTGAGGGATACAGAGGGACCCTGAGGAAGATAAAAAATAATGTGGAGTTCAGGGGGAAAGCTTCAGGGGACAGAGAAAGAATGTGAGACAGCTGAGACTGAAGGGAAAGGAAAACCAAAGATACAGGGAAGGCTGGAGATCAGATCAAAGGAGGATGTGAATGGGGGAGAGACGGGAGCAGGGAGAATTAGTAGGGGCAGTGATAGGAATTAGTATTGCCAACTTAAGCAATTTTCATTGCGATGTTTGCAATATTTTGTGTTTTTCTTTTAGAACAAATATTTTTGCCAAGCCACATATTCTGAAAGAGCCTGCAAAAATCAGTTGCTGCATATGGGACTATTATCATATTGGATGACAGAAAGTTACCCTCTGAATTTAGAGCACGAAAGCACCTTTGACTATTCCCTTGAATTAAAGGGTATGTCCTCCTTCAATCCTCCACTCCCAACAGCAGCAGTCTTCAGAGTTGCCTCTAATCTGGGCTGTCACTTCATTCTCCTTGAATGGTCCCTTTAGAATATGTGCTAACCATTTATGCTAAACAATCTGTTCAATCTTGTATTTAGCTGTGACACTCTAAGTACCTTTCTCAGACTTGAAGAAGAGCTCTGTGTAAGCTTGACTCTCTCACCAATAGAACTTAGTCCAATACAAGTTATTACTTCACCTATCTTGTCTCCCTAATATCCTGGAAGCAACACAGCTACAACAATACTATATACAACTTCTGAGAACTGATAGTTCATTGTCACTGGAGCATGTGTGAAGCCATCTGCCACAAAGATTTTACATCTACAGACCATCAGTTGGGCTCTGGAGTAGGGCTTCACAAATTTCAAGGCCAGAAGGGACCCCTGTAATAATCTAGTCTGACGTCCTGTATAATACTGTGATGTTATTGACACACACTGTGACCATATACGCCATTGTTGCAACCAAGATCCTGTAGTGGCACCAAATGTTGCACAAAAGAGGTCAAGTAAGGTATCTATCACAAGGTTATGGTTTGCTGGTTATGATTATGCTATCTGTATGCATGTATCATTTTTGTATTTAAAGTTATAACTATTGGCTCTATTCTGTCCGTATTTCAAACTTGTGCTATGCTTCTGGCTGACACCCCAGACAATTTGGCCTGGTCTACACTACACGTTTATACTGAATTTAGCAGCGTTAAACCAATTTAACCCTGCACCCGTCCACACAATGAGGCCCTTTATATCGATATAAAGGGCTCTTTAAACCGGTTTCTGTACTCCTCCCCGACGAGAGGAGTAGCACGAAGTCGTATTAGCATGTTGATAGAGTTAGTGTGGCAGCAAATCTACGCAAGTTGGCCTCCGGGGCGTATCTCACAGTGCATCTCATTGTGACTGCTACTGGAAAGCAACTGAACTCGATGCAGTGGCAGGTAGACAGGAAAAGCTCCACAAACTTTTGAATTGTATTTTCAGCTTTGCCAGCGTGGAGGCTGATGCAGGACGGGTGGCGATGCCGTTCCAAATTCCAAAAAGAGCTCCACAGGATGACGGTAGGGGAGATAACTGGATCTGATCGCTGGTAATGGGGAGACAAATGTGTTCTAATCACAGCTCCAATTCCAGAAAGATGAAATGCAGAAAGCATTGAAAAAATTCCAGGCTATGATACAGAGTCATAGCAGATGCTGTATGACAAGCATAATCGGAAAGCCAAGAATCAAATGAACGAATCTCCTGGAGGGAGAGAGGGGTCTCGAGGACTCCACTATCCCGACAGTCCCTGAAAAGCGTTTGCATTCTTGCTAGCTCCAATGCTGAAGCGGTCAAAAACATTCCCAGGTGTTTCATTAGTAGATGTTTCAATTTACACCATTCCCCACCCTGAAAGGGAGAAAAAAAAATTTTTGACCTTTTCAAATGTCACCTATGTCTACTGCATGCTGCTGGTAGACGGGGTGCTGCAGCGCGAACACGCAGCATCCCCCTTCCCAGGTAGCAGTTCATAGTGTGCCCATCGTCATCACCAATCCGTGATGCTCTGGCTGGCCTCGTGAGTGTCGGCTGAAGGCGCCTTCGTAAAAATGAGAGTACTCCTTGTCATCTCCCTGCAAATGTAACAGAAACAGGTACTCCGCCTCAAATCATAGCAACTGAGGCTGAGCTAATATCAGCCCTCCAACCCCTTTCAATCATAGCAGCTGGAGCTGCCCCTCCTTATCTCATAAAAAAACTCAGTGTTTCTTATCCTGCATTCTTATTACTTCATCACCAAATGGGGGACATTGCCATGGTAGCCAGAGCCTGGGAGGGAACAAAGGGTGAGTGCAGGCACATCCTAGAATGCATGCAGACTCAATCATTCTGCGGGATCTCTGGGGCTTCTGACACAGACAGCTGTGCTCTTCTGTTCTCGAGACACTTGCCCCATATTCTAGGCAGGACTGACTCTATTTTTAGACAGAACATAAAGAAGGGAATGACCCAGGGAGTCATTCCCATTTTTGTCCATGCGCCCCCAGTCGACTTCAACGAGGCCAGCCAGGAGCACCCATGACAGCAGCAGATGGTACAGAACGACTGATAACTGTCATCTCGTTGTCAATTTACAATGGCATGGCAGACGGTACAATAGGGATGGTAACCGTCTGCTACCTTGCAAAGGCAAATGAATGCTACGGTGTAACACTGCAGTACCGCGTTGTCAGCAGCATCCAGTACACATACGGTGCCAGCGACAAAAGGCAAAACAGGCTCCATGGTTGCCATGCTATGGCGTCTGCTAGGGCAATCCAGGGAAAAAGGGCACAAAATGATTGCCGTTGCTTTCACGGAGAAAGGATTGAGTGACAACATTTACCCAAAATCACCCACAACACTGTTTTTGCATTGGGATCTCAACCCAAAATTCCAATGGGCGGGGAGACTGTGGGAAAGCTAAGGGCTATCTACCCACAGTGCAACGCTCTGGAAATTGACGCTAGCCTCGGTACATGGACGCACACTGCCGAATTAATGTGCTTAGTGTGACCACGTGCACTCGACGTTATACAATCTATTTTACAAAAACCGGTTTATGTAAAATCGGAATAATCCCGTAGTGTAGACATACCCTTTGGCATCAGCACTGCCTAGCCTGCTTGATGGCCCATTAAGGACCATCAGCTGTACAACTGACCCATTGAGAGAAAGCATGCAGGGACATGCCTATGCACAGAACTCTAAGGCTTTCAAGCCATGGCTGGGCAGCTTGTATTTAAGACAAAGGAAGCACAAGTCACATGGCAGAACATACAAAAGACCCTGGAAACCTCTCCATTTTGTCTTCAATCCTGCTTCTTGCCACTGGAGGAACCTTGCTACAAACTGACGCTCTGAACAAAGGCCTGAATGACCCATCACAGCTGTGGACGTACTCCAGAGACTTGATATGAACCTGCAATTTATTCCATCACTGCTACGAGCATGAACCAAGAACTTTGCCATTATTGTATGTAATTGATTCCATTTAACCAGTTTTAATTCTCATCTCTATTATGAATAAACCTTTAGATTTTAAAGGATTGGCAACGCTGTGATTTGTGGGTAAGATCTGACTTGTATATTGATCTGGGTCTGAAGCTTGGTCCTTTGGGATTGGGATAACCTTTTTTCTTTTACTGGGGTATTGGTTCTCATAACCATTCATCCCCATAATGAGTGGCACTGGTGGTGATACTGGGAAACTGGAGTGTTTAAGGGAATTGCTTGTAGGACTTATGGTTAGCCAGTGGGGTAAAACAAAAGTCCTCTCTGGCTGGCTGGTTTGGTGTGCCTTAGAAGTGAGGAAACCCCAGCCTTGGGCTGTAACTGCCCTGCTCTAAGCAATTTGTCCTGAATTGATACTCTCAGAAGTGTCTCACCAAAGGAAGCATCGTTACACATACACACAAGTTCCCCCAAAATAATTCCTAGAGCATCTTTTGGATGTTTTTCTAATCTTGATTTAAAAATAGTCTGTGATGGATAATCCGCAGTGACGCTTGGCATATTCTTCCAATGGTCAATTACCTTCACTATTAAAAATGTACACCTTATTTCATTTCCAGTCTGTATTTCACTAGCTTCAAGTTGCAGCCCTTGGATCTTACCTTTGTCTGCTACACTAAAGAACCTATTTCTAAATATTTGTTCCTCATGTATGTACTTATAGACTGTAATCAAATCACCCCTTAATATTCTCTTAAAGCTAACTAGATTCACTTTGAATCTATCACTATAAGGCATATTTTCAAATCTTTTAATCATTCTTGCGGCTCTTCTCTGAACCCTCTCCAATTTATCAACATCATTCCTGAATTGTCAAGAAGAGAACTGAACACACTAATCCATGAACAGTTGCACCAGTACCAAATACAGAGGTAATATAATGTCTTTACTCGAGATTCCCATTTATTCATCCATGGATGGCATTAGTGCAGTGCTGTGACCAGATGGGCTGAGAGCTCATGTGCAACTGATTATCCAGCATGACAAAATTCTTTTCAGTGTCACTGCTTCCCAGGATAAAGTCCCCCATCCTGTAAGTATGATCTACATCTTTGTTCCTAGATGTGTACTTTTACATGTAGCTGTAGTAAAATACACATTGTTTGCTTTCACCCAGTTTACCAAGCACTCCCCATTAGCTCTCTAATAGTAGCCTGTACTCTTCGTTATTCAGTACTCCCCCAATTTTTTTTTGTCATCTGCACATTTTATCAGTGTTAATTTTGTTTTCTTCCATCTCACTGATAAAATTTTAAAAAGTGCTGGGCCAAAAAGAAGGTACTTTGTACAGTAATGGTGGTTCTTCGAGATGTGTCCCCCTATGGGTGCTCTGCTGTAGGTATGCTTGTGTCCTCGTGCTGCTGATCGGAGCAGTGTCCATTAGGCCCGCATATGTGCTGTTTCTCCTTGTGCTGCACCATGATGCTAGACTGTGCATTTGGGTTAACAGCCTCAGTTCTTTCTTCATCAGAGAGTCATAGATAAGAACTCCAAAATAGAGGGGAGGAGACTGAGTTGTGAAGCACCCGCAGGAACATGCATCTTGAAGAACCATCATTACAGCACAAGGGGAGTAACTTCTTTAAGTAGTGTCCCTGTGGGTGCTCCACTATAGGTGAATCCCAAGCAGTATCCCTTCTGGAGGGCTGGGACTTTGGAGTTGGGTCAGTTACAGATGACAGCACCGTGGAGCTGAAGATGACATCAGAGTGGAGTCTGCAGTGATCACACAGTGTTCCACGAAGGTGTCGACTCATGCCCATGTCACCACACTACAGATCTCTGAAATAGGGACATGCTTGAAGAAGGCGATGATGGGTGTGAATAGAGTTTGGAGGGGTCATGTGATGAACTTAGTAACACAGTCTGATGCAATTCAAGACCCATTTGGAGAGCCTTTGGGCTGCTATTGCTAAGCCCTTGGATCTTTCTACGATGGAGAGGAAAAGCCTAGGGGACTTCCTGAAGGCCTTTATCCTGCCCAGGTAGAAGGCCAGGAGTCTCCCAACATTTAGGATATGTAATATAGACACCCTGTTGTCTTGGTGACACTTGGGGTAGAAGATTGGAAGGTGAATCAATTGATTTATTTGAAAGGAGGAGGTTACCTTAGGGATGAATATTGGATGGGGCCTGAGTACAATCTTGTCTGGAAAAAATATCATGTAGTGGGGGTGATACTGCACCTCATATTCTTCACAAGGATATTATGATGTTAGGTTTATGGAATAATTATGATGCATTTTGTACAAGTCATGTGCAGTGTCATTGTAAAAGTTATGATTTGCTGAATATGATTATTCTATTTGTATACCTGTATCATTTTTGTATCTGAAGTTATGAATATTGACTATGTATTTCACATGTAGTTACACCTGAGTAACACCCACTAGACAAGATGCTTTCAGTTTAGATAGCTGGTTGGGAAGGGCCTATTCAGGACAATGAGTCATTAGGGAAAACAATAGGCCTTAGGAGAAGCTTATCTCCTACATGGTGAGCCTTTCTGAGAACACTACAGACAGCCTGTGCGTGATTGCTGCTATGACCCTCCAAGGACATGTGACCAAGCCATATGATGCTGGATTCTATCTTGGGATGTCAATATTTATCCACAGACTGGTCTGGGAACCAAGCTTTGGAACAAAGGGTTCCTGCCATAGGCAAAAGCTATATAAGGCAGAGAGTGACATCATTTGTGGTTCTTCACTCCCCACACAAGAAGATTCTTGGAAATACCTGAGGAACAAAGACTGAACTGGGGGAGGTGATAGACCCAGGCTAAAGGAATTTCTAACCTGTGCATGAAACACATGGGGATTCCAAGATGCAAAGCAAGTGTAGCTTGTGCCTTAAAAAGCTACAAGTCTGCCTGTACTATCAGTTAGGGTGAGAATCTGCTATTCATATCTGATCTATTTAGTATATTCAGCTTAATTTGCATTTTTGTTTCTTTGCTAGGTAATCTGCTTTGATCTGTGTGATATCTTTTGTAGTTAATAAACTTGTTTTAATCTAAGCCAGTGAGCTTTGACTGGAATGCTTAGGAAAAATCTCTGCTGGGTCACCAAAAGTGTGCATTGTTCTCTTCAAATTGAGGCCGAGGTGAACTGGGTATTAAACCCATATACTGCCCAGATTTGACCAGAGCAGGATGAGACTGCTCTGGGGTCCTAGGCTGGGAAGCTGATGGTTAGAGAGCCTGCAGCTGGGTGTGTCCCTACCTGTGTGAATGCCGGTGAAAGTGCAGGCTAGAGGGCTTTGCAGTTGTCACAGCAATATAGCATGAGAGGGAGCCCAGACTGGTGGGTCAGAGGGCTCAGTGGTACCCCAGTTCCAGGTGAAAGCTCATCACCAGAGGATGTGCCATCAGAGCCACTCTCACCAAAAGAATAGGAGAGAAAGTAATTATCAGGAAGGCTGTTTTCACTGATAGGTACAGCAGTGACAGGTGGCCATGGGTTAGAAGGCAGGCCTAGTCATCCTTTCAGTACCAGATTTAGGTCCCATGTGAGGCCAGGGAGTCAAGGTTGAGGGAGGAGGTTTACTATACCCTTGAGGAACCACTTAGTGGTTGGGTGTGACAGCACTGAGTATCCCTCAACAGGTTGATGGAAAGCTGTTACAGCTGCTATGTGGACCCTAAGAGAGATTAGAGATAGACCCGACCTTTTCAGGGTCAATACACAGTCTGATATGTGGAAGAGTCACAGATGTTGGGGAAATTTGTTGGGACATGCACCAAATCTGAAACCTGGATCATTTCTGCAGTATGTCATGTCAAGGACTTTCAACTATATAACAGAACCTCTTGTACGTCTCTTGAACAGGGGCTTTCTAGGTATACGAAACAAGCAAGAGCCATGCCTTGAGGCAGAGAATCCCCAAAATGGGATGTAGTATACATCCTCTGTTCTGTGAGAGGCGATGCGGAATGGCTGGGAGAGGGATCGGTGGGCATGTCGCAAGCTGTGACAGGTAAGGGTATCCAGTCTGTATTGGCCAAGTAGGAGTAATCAGAATGATGTGGTCTCTGTCCCTTTTTCTTTTCAACAGTAGAGGAAATGGAGCAAAGGCATAGGGAAGCTCTTTGTCCCAGGGGAGGAAGAGAGCATTGCCCTGGGATATTTGTACCATCCCTGCTCTGGAGCCAGTAGCATGGACATTTCTCATTAAGGTGAGTGGCGAACAAGTCTTTGGATGGTGTCCCCCATCATCTGAATAGATCGTGAAGTACTGTCGGTTCTACCTCCCACTCGTGATGGGGGTGGAATTTGCGACTGACACTGTCGGATATCAAGTTTTGTGCTCCGGGGAGGTAAGCCATGGGCAGTGTAATGTGGGAGATGCACCAATTCAATAGCCTCATTGCTTCTATGCATAGAGAGGGTGACCCAGCTCCCCTTTTTCAACTGATGTAGTACATACAGACTACCTTGTCTGTTAGGATCTGTGTGTGTGATCCTGTGATCAGTGGGAGGAAATGGTTGCAGGCATTCCTGACCTCTCTTCTCATCAACCCCTTTGAGCTAAGAGCAATCTTCATGGGTGACCATTTGCCTTTTGTCATGAGACCCCCACCCTATGAGTGATGCGTTAGTGGTGACGTTTGCGAGAGAGGAGTCCTCTTGCAAACGTTGCTGTGTCCTTCCACCAGTCTAGGGAGTTTCTGATCCTGGTGGATGGTGACAGGGATTTGTCCAGCCTGTCCTTGTTTGGTCTCTAGCTGAACCACATTTGGAGGCATCGCATGTGAAGCCTGGCATGTGGTATCACGAGCAGGTCTGCTCCCATATGCCCTCGCTAGTATCTACAGGCTGCTTTGTACAGTGTCTGAGCATAACTAAGGATAGGAACCCGTGTTAAGGCAAGAGGGCTTTGGCTGTAACAAGCTGAGGTTGGGCCCTATGAATTCCAGGCATTGCACTGGCATGAAGGTTGATCATGTGTTGCTCTCTAGGCCCAGTTCTGTAATCAATTACACTGTAGCTTCGGTGACCTGGTGAGACTCTTGGAGAGATCAGGCTCTGAGGAGACAATTATCCAGGGAGGGGAGATCACTATCCCTTGGGAACATAAATGAGCAGCCACCACTGGGAGAATTTTGGAAAATACTCTCAGGGCCGATGATAGCCCAAAGGGGAATACCCTCTAGTGGTAGTGGTCATGTCCCAGAGTGAATCTAAGAACTTGTCTGTGAGCTGGTAGGATTGAGATGCAAAAATAGGTGTTCCTTAGGTCGAGGGCTGAAAATCAGTCTTCCTGTTCCAAAGTGGAATGATCATTGATAAGGTGACCATCTTGCATTTTTGAGCTTTGACAAACTTGTTGAGAGCTCTGAGGTCTAGTGTGGGTCTTCAACCTCCCTTCCTTTTGGATATTAGAAAATAAAGGTAGAACCCCTTGCCTCATAGATGTTGAAGTACTGGTTCTATGGCTCCTAACTGTAGGAGACCCTCTATCTCTTGTCGTAGTAAATTTTGTGCGAAGGATCCCTGAAGAAGGACGGAGAAAAATGGTTACCTACCCTTTTGTAACTATTGTTCTGTGAGAAGGGTTGCTCAGGTCCATTCTATTCTAGGTTTGTGCGCACCCATGTGCACAGTCGCAGAGATTTTTGCCTCAGCATTATCCATTGGGTTGGCTGCGGTGCCCCCTTGAGTGCCACATTCATGCGTTGGTACATCAGGCGCTGCTGATCCTACACCCTCTCAGTTCGTTCTTGCTGGCAACTCTGACAGAGGGGAAGGAGGGTGGGTAATGGAATGGACACAAGCAACACATCTCAAAGAGACTCTGGAAAAATTCCACCACGATTTCAACAGCTTCCACCCCAACATCAACCTCAGCCTGGACCAATCTACACGGGAGGTCCACTTTCTAGACACCACGGTGCAAATGAGTGATGGTCACATTAACACCACCCTATATCGAAAACCTACCGACCGCTACACCTACCTTCATGCCTCCAGCTTCCATCCAAGGCACATCACAAGATCCATTGTCTACAGCCAAGCACTGAAGTACAACCGCATCTGCTCTAACCCCTCAGACAGAGACCAACACCTACAAAATCTCCACCAAGCATTCTCAAAACTATAATACCCACACGAGGAAATAAGGAAAAAGATCAACAGAGCCAGACGTGTACCCAGAAGCCTCCTACTGCAAGACAAACCCAAGAAAGAAACCAACAGGACTCCACTGGCCATCACATACAGCCCCCATTGGCTTTCAAACCCTCCAAGCATCATACCGGGATTCTACAACCCTACTGGACAATATTCGCTACTTTTCACAGGCCTTGGATGGCAGGCCAATCCTCGCCCACGACAACCTGCCAAACTGAAACGTATTCTCACCAGCAACTGCACACACACCCATAGTAACTCCAGCTCAGGAACCAATCCATGCAACAAACCTCGATGCCACTCTTGCCATATATCTACACCAGCGACACCATCACAGGAACCTAACCAGATCAGCCACACATGTTCATTCACCTGTACATCCACACTGTAATATACGCCATCATATGCAGCAGGTGTCCCTCTGCGTATGTACATCAAGCCATAGTTTATTTCTGGACAGTCTCTATGGATAAAGATCTGTGGACACAAGTCAGATATTAGATGATGGCAATATCAAAAACTCTGTAGCGAGAGCACTTCAACCTCCCTGGCCACACTATAGCAGACTTAAGGTGGGCCACGTCTGCAGCAAAAAAAGCTTTCAGGACAGATTTTCAAAGAGAAACTTGCTGACTATAGCCATCTGCAATCTTGACACACCAGCTTCAGTTGTTGAAACAAAGATCTTGTGGAAGTTGGACATATGCCACTACTTTTCTCTTTTGGTTGTTCACACCTCAGATGCTCGAAGCCAGGGCTATACCTCGTCTACTGACTAAACTCATTATACCTCAGCTTCTTGCTAGCATATATATATTACCTGCCCCTGGGAACAAGTGTTTTCACTACATGCATCTGACGAAGTGGGTATTGACCCACGAAAGCTCATGCTCCAAAACATCTGTTAGTCTATAAGGTGCCACAGGATTCTCTGCTGCTTTTACAGATCCAGACTAACATGGCTACCCCTCTGATACTTGATCTCAAAGAACAACAGTTACAAAAAGGTGGGTAACTTTTTTCTTCAAGTGCTTGCTCATGTTGATTCCATTCTAGGTGACTCACAAGCAGTATCCTCAGAGCTGGGCTCAAAGTTAACATCTAGCGGCTTGCAGTACTGCTCTACCAAAGCCAGCATCATCCCGGGCCTGCTGGGTAAGTGTGTAATGGGCTGTAAATGTGTGGATGGATGACCAGGTGGCTGCCCTACATATGTCCTGGATAGGAACGTGGGCTAGGAAAGCTGCCCAAGAGACTTGTGCCCTGGTTGAATGGGTGGTTACAATCACCAGAGAGGGCACCTTTGCCTGCCCGTAGCAGCAGTGAACGCAGGAAGTTATCCAAGAAGAAATTCTTTCAGTGGACACTGGACCATCTTTCAATATGTCGGCCACCACAACGAACAATTCTGTCGACTTGTGTCGAATGGCTTGGTCCATTCAATGTAGAAGGCTAGTGCCTTCCTGATGTCTATGAAATGTAATGTACACTCCTCCTCCAACTTATGCAGCTTTGGAAAAGACAGGCAAGTAAATGTGTGGGACTGTATGAAACTGCAAGACCACCTTGGGCAGGAAAGCCGTGTGCAGCTGCAGCTGGATCTTATCTTTGTAGAAAACCATATAGGGTGGTAGTGAGGTAAGCTCCCTAATCTCAGAGACCTGGCAGGCTGATATTATCACAACTAGGAACATGACCTTCCAGGAAAGGAGAAGGAGATCAGGAAGCCAGAGGCTCAAAGGGAGGTCCCACAAGCTGTTACAGCACAAGATTCAGGTCTCATGGTGGAATGGGGTCCTTGATGTGCGGGTAGAGGCGCTTCAGGCCCTTGAGGAACCTAGCAGTTATGTTCTTGGCAAAAAATGATCTATCCTTGAGCAGCGAACGGAAGGCCGAAACAGCGACAAAGAGGACCTTGATAGGTGAAAGGGACAGGCTTTGGAGCTTGAGATGCAGAAAGTATTCCAGGATTAACTGCAGCGAGACCCGCTCAGGACAAATGCCTTTATCTGAGGTCCAACAAGTGAACTGGTTCCATTTGGCCAGATAGGACACTCTGGTGGAGGGCTTTCTGCTGCCTGACAGGACCTCCCTGGACAGTGGCTGAGCACTCCTGCTCCTCTGCATTTAACTATGCAGCAGCCAAATCGTCAGGTGCAGTGCCGCCAGGTTTGGATGCAGAAGACTACCGTGGTTTTGGGACTGCACGTTCGGAGCAGCCACTGAGAGGTCCAGCAGCATGCTGAACCAGTGCTGGCATGGCCAAGTCGGCACTATGGGGACCACCTTCGTCCTGTCCGGCCTGATTTTCATGAGGACTCTGTGAATTAGTGGCACTGGAGGGAAGGCGTACAACAAAGCTCCTGATCACGGGAGCAGAAAAGCATCCAACAGGGAGTCTCTGTCGATCCCCAGAATCAAGCAGAAAATGCCACATTTTCTGTTCTGCCTGGACTTGAACAGGTCCATCTGGTGAGTTCCTCACCTCTGGAAGATTAATCTATCTGCTTCTGGGTGGAGGACCACTTGTGCCGAGACAAGATCCTGCTGAGGTGATCTGCCAAAGCATTCCTGGACCCAGGGAGGTATGCAGCTACGAGGTGGATGCTGTGTTGTATACAGAAGTTCCAGAGCCTGAGGGCTTTCTGGCAAGGGACAGACAATTTGGCTCTATCTTGCTTGTTGATACAGAAGATAGCCACTGTATTGTCTATCAGGAGCTGGAACACCCTACTTTTTATGTGACGTAGGAAGGCTTGGCAGGCCAGGCGAACCGCTCTGAGCTTTCTGACGTTGATCTGTAGGGAGCAATTGAGACTTGACTGACGACCTTGCATGCTGAGATTGCCCAGATGGACTCCTTACCCGAGGTCTGAGGGTCACTGATGGGGATGGAGCCATGAAGGGCACTCCCTCCAACACTGATGCAGGATTCTGCTACCATGTGAGTGATGACAGTACATGGTCCACGCTGTATCTGTTGAGAACGTAGCCCAACACCATCCACGCCTGCAGGGTCCTGAGGGCGAGTCGCAGGTGCTGGACCAGGTAAGCGCAGGCCACCATGTGACCTAACAATCACAGACATGTGTGAGCAGTGGTGAGAGCGTGGGCTTGCATGCATGAGATCAGGTCCGCCATGGCTTGGAATCGAGCCCCAGGGAGGAAGGCCTGAGTAGAGTCGAGGACCGCTCCAATGAACTCTATGCATTGTACTGGAATTAAAGTTGATTTTTTTCTTTTGTATTAACAGCCCCAGGTCGAGACAGGAGGAGCAAACCAGATGGAGATGTCGCTGCATCTGTCCTTTATTAGCCAGTTGTCAAGGTACAGAAAAAATTGCATCCCTCAGCACCTCAGGTAAGCAGCCACTGGTGCTATGCACTTTGTAAACACTTTTGGGGCTGTTGAGAGAACGAAGGACAACACTGTGAATTGAAAATGGCAGTGGTCCAACATAAAATGCCTGTGCCCTGGGAAAATGAAAATATGCATCCTTCAATTTGAGAGCAGGGTACTAGTCTCCTGGATCCAGAGAAGGAATAATGGAGGCCTGAGAAACTTTCTGAGTGGGGGCAGGGCAGGTCCAGAATGGGTTTAAGGCCCCCATTTACTTTTGGGACTAGGAAATAGTGGGAATGGAACCCTTTACCCTTCAAGAATAGGCATAGGAGGTTCTTGACCTCCTGAATGAGTTGCTCATGAGGAGGGTCAGGGAAGGGGAGAGGAGGGCTGGCCATGAACTGCAGGGTGTAGCCTGAAGATATGTCAAGCACCCAACGGTCCAAGGTCAGCTGCGACCAGGCTGACTGGAAGGGGCGCAGGCGGTTGAGGGAAGAGTGAGGAAGTGGATCCTGGAAAGTGACTGGGGTGCTGTCCTTGGATGCATCCTCAAAATGCCTACTTCTGGCTTGCTTGGCTTCTGGAAGAATCAGGCTGGACAGAGGAATGGGAAGATGAACAGTGATGTCATTTAAATCCTTTGTCTCTGTCCTTCTTCCTGTAGGAGCTGGGCCGAGGGCCACCCTATAACCTTGACGGAGGACAGAATGGCTTTCTAGCCTGCTGAGAGGTGTGTAAGTTTTTGCAGATCCTGCACTTGTCCTTTCTGTGGGACCCCCCACAAACATTTTAAACAGTTAGTGTGTATGTCACTAATGGTAGCGGCTGGCTGCACAATGAGCATGGCTTAAAGCCGGGCGAGTGGGGCATGCTCCATTCAGAGGTGAAGTCCCAGCCAGGACTCTTGCTCCTAAACTACTACTCTAATACTTAACTAAATGGTCTAAGTACCTATCAACTAAAAACAAAGGGGACAGGCCAATGGCCTGCAAGAACCTCTAACACTCTTGCAAGGCAAGACAAGGTGCTCTGACCAATAGTAACGGGTGGTAAGAAAGAACTGAGAGGGTGTAGGTTTGGCAGCACCTAACATACCAAATGACGAGCACAGCACTCAAGGAGGAACTAGCTACTGCAGAGACAAACATCTTGGACAACTCTGCATGTGGGTGTGCACACAGCTAGAATGAAATCCACATGAGCAAGCACTTAAAGAAGAAAGGGTGTTGAGGGTGGGGAGGGAGGTAAAATAGATGGAGAACCTGGTTTGAATGCTTGCTCAGACCCATAGGAATGCTGTCAATCTGTGGCCAAATGGGTGTGGAAAGATGGTCAGCTATGTCAGTCAGGGGAAGTGGTCTAGCAGTATCTCACCCTGCCCATCACAAGTGGTGCTTAGACACAGAAGGCTGAGATGAAGATTTGTGGACCAGGTGGCTTGCATTTAGGGCATTTTCCTTTCTTTATTTGTAGCTCCTAGTGGCATTGAGTTTCTACTTAGTTTAGTCCCCAATCCCAGCATAGACCACACATGTCTATTTCTTTTGTCTCAGTGTATAAATACCCCATGACGAGAGGATAGCCCTGAAGTCCTTCAGGGTGGGATGGGAGGTCTTCTCAGTAAAGAGCTTTGTGACCTCAAGGAAGTCCTCAACAGTGGGTCCTAATAGGGCCATTAGCCTGGTAGTGGCACCTATGGATGGCTGTACCAAGATGGTGGGGCCATCTGCAGCTATATCTTGAACTCTGTCGGTAGTGAGCACCCTATGGAGGAGTACTATGACACTATCTCCTCTGACTTACTGACTGAACTCTCACTAGAGAGTGGAGAGGCATGGCAGTGGGGATACCTCCTATGCTTGGTGGAGGAGCAGTGCAGAGGTCTCGGTACATAAAGGTGGGGACTCCAGTGCATGTGGAAGTCTCTGGAATGGCAACATTCCAGTGGTACCCATCGTCCCAGCATTGGTAGTGGTGCCAGGAGGGGAGAGGCGGGAAGAGACAGGGATCTTGTCCACAGTGGTTGCTCCTGTACTGGGCAAACTATCGATGGCAGTGCCAATGTGGACTCACATACCAGCAGTGAGTGTTTACTCCTATCCTTCAGTGCTGATGACTCGGTGCCCAAGCTCATTGGGCCTGTCAGCAGTACAGGTTGCAGTTGCAGTTTCAGTGAGCCATGGGTGTTGGACTGAGATGGGTCTTGGTGCCAAAGATACTAAGCAAGATTGTGATTGCTTATGGCTCACTGTGGGGACTTCCCATTCTCTTCTGCAGCCTGTTTCCTCAAGCCACATATTTTTATATCTGACTGAGGTCAGAGAATCACTGCTATGAAGATGATCTTCTGGTGTGATCTCAGCCAGAGTTGTTGGCAAAGACCACACTTTTGCTGTATGTGACCTTCCCTGAGGCAACAAAGGAACTGGGAGTGCTTGTCTGCTCTTGGGATTGCTTCTTTACAAGCGAGGCACTTTTTGAAGCCTAGCAATACCTTGGTGGGGGGAGAAAAAGGAGGAAAGAAATTTAAAGTATTTTTTCAGGGGTAAAATTAGAAAGGAGAAGAAGACTACAACTAGAACTCAGCCTAACTGCAGATATGTAAAATGAAACAATAATCTTAACAGCCTAAGGGCTCTGTCTCTAGTAAGGAGTAGTGATTAGCTCAGGTCTGCTGGTTAGCTTTGGAGCACAGCACAAGGAGAGAGAGTGCATTTGTGGGTCTAATGGATGCTGCTGTTCAAGTGTCCAATTAGCAGCACAGGGATGCAACCACACCTACAGTGGAGCACCCATAGGGACGCTACTCTAAGAAGAACCAAGCCCTGTGGCATGCCACTAGATTCACAGCTGCTCAATGATGATTTACATGTTGACATCTTTAAAAACTGGTGGGTCTCATGTGGTATCAAGTAAAATGCTTTACAAAAGTTTGTTATATAAATACTATTACCTTCATCAACCAAACTTGATATTTTTCTTATGAGGTTACAAGTTAATTTGACAGGCTTTATTATTATCCATAAACCCATGTTGAGTGACATTGTTATACTACCCTCTTATTAATGGAGTCCTGTATCAGCTGCTCTGTTATCTTGGCTGCCAGACTTATAATTAGGCAGGTAATAAATATTGGCATAACCTTAGCTGTGTTCCAAAATTTACTGAAAAACACCATTAACAGTGCTGTAAACCCTCAGACAGCTCTTTTAAAACTCTAGCATGCAAGTTATTTGGACCTATTGATACATTTAACATCCTGCTGAGCTACAGTAGAATGGAAAATGTGTTTGTTATATGGGGGGGGGAAAACCCAAACACTTATCGAACACTTCTGCATTATTATTTATAATTCTACCCTAGTAATGCACCATAGTGCTTCATAGTGTAAGTGGTAATGGACAACAATTTTTCATCTCAAGAAGCAGGTGGATTCTTGCTCTTAATTTCTGGCTTAAATATGTCACTTACCTACCACATTCCTGACCCCCAAAAAGTCAATCTGCTATTACCCTACTGCTGTTGGCCTATGCATAAACCAAATAAAGTTAAGACTTACTACATGTGTCAGCTAATGCCCTCCACAAAATACAAAAATTAAATTATAAGTGTGGTAAACGTTTGTCTCAAATCTGGACTTAGAGTTCAACATCTGAGTATAAGCTTGGGGGAGGTTCACAGTAAACACCCAGCTTGGATCTTATCTTGCTGCCACCAGACAGGAATACAGCGCCTGTCTCGCTCTGGTCCCCCCAGACTTTCCCTGGAGAAACCCCCCAAGACCCAGACCCCTAGGTCTTCCCATCTCACCTCCCAGCTCCCCCCCCCTTTTCCCTGGGTGAGCCTGGGCGATGCTATACTTAACTCCATGAATGTAAAACCAAGAGAGCTAATTACCTCCCTCGAGGCTATGTATTCAAACCTAGTCCCAGCTAACACACCAGGAGGTTCACCCCTCCCTTAGCAGTAACTAGAGAAAAACCTCACACACAAAAGAACAGAGTGGATTCTTTCTCTCTTTCCCCGTAGCCTGTTCCCGCCTTGGGGACAATAGGAAAGTCAACACAAGATGTAAGGCTTCCCTCCCTCCTCCCTGTCTTCCCGTGAGGGAGACAGATACCTGGTACAGAAATTTCTATCCCTTTGCCTCACTAGGAAAAGAAACTCCCACAAGTTTTCAAAAGAAACTTTATATAAAAAAAAAAAAAATACAAAACAATAATACTGCATTAAGAGATCAATACAGGCTCTTGCTTATAAGAAAATATGAATAAACAGTCTGATTTAAAAGATAGCCCAATTAAACCAGTCCAGCAAATCAACACCCATGTAAATACAAATCAAAGCACATCACAGCCGATTACTTTGGTTCCTTTGTACTCACACTTGATAGTAGAATATTTGAAAGAAGATGGAGTTAGAAGAAAAGCTTGTTTACTCACAGCCGAGGAAAACAAAAAGACCCAGAACAAAGCCAAAAACCTCCAGAGGTTCCCACCCTTACTTTTGAAAATCCGGTTTCCTGATTGGTCCTCTGGTCAGTGTTTGGTTCCCTTTGTAAACCCTTTACAGTAAAAGTAAATTAACCCTTACCTTACCTATCTACTTATGACAATAAGGGCAACTCTTCTGTATCAGATTAAAATCAAGAAGTGATCAGCTGATGTTCCTAGGCTACACACGTTGTTAGCAGCATGAAAATATCAGGAATAGGTTTTGACCAGCACAGCAATAGATATGTGGCTGCCAAAGGACAAAGAGTGAAAATAGCTTGAAAACTAAAATGTTTCATTAGGAAGGTACTGTCAACCCATTTTACACTGTTTCACTGCTTAAAATTGATCAGTTCGAGGAAATAGTTGTGCTCTGAAAAACTACAGATGGATGTAAAAAAGTAGCTGTATAAAATGCCTGAATTAATACTGAAAATATTTTGCTAAAGGTAGCACTATCCACATTTGCTGCTCCTTCCCAATGTGTTAATTTCCTGCTGCTATCTTTTCACCAAATCTAATGAATAAATACTCATGTTCTTTGCATGCTAAACACTTATTCTTCATCACCTGGAGTCCTTAAAATGTAACTTTTCTAGATATCTTTCTCAAAGCAATGCTATAGTTCATGCTGCTAAGTGAGAAGCAGAAGTCAGACTGGATCATCATAAATAGTCCTTAAAATCTCTGAAGAAGAAAGGAATTGGAAGAAGATTAGCCAGAACTTTAGCCTAGGGTCACAACTTATGACTTACGCGAGAAGGCACTAATATAAAAATGCAAAACCAGACCCTATATAGTGATATTCCTCCCAATACAGCAAAAAGTAGTAGAGACAAAACCAAGATTTTATTAAAACCAAATCAAAATATCACAACGATTAAGTATATTAACAAGTAACACTAAAAAAATAAACTGCATTGCTCTAAAAATATAAAACTTTTCACTGAGTTGCTATTAAAGTAGTTGAAGGAGAAAACTTGATCATTAAAACTCTTTAAATTGCCTCTACACTTATTTTGAGAAATAGTCAATATTGGCACACAAATTCCCCTATCCACTCAGTTAGTGTAATGTAATTCCAAGGGTCTGTCCGGAGCACAAGAAGAGACACTGCACATTAACACCAAAGTATATGGTCTTCAACCAGGAAACTGAGAAACCTATTTCAGAGAGAATCAAACACTTTCCATGGTGCAAGAGCCATAATCCACTATTGAGTTTTAAGCATAACTGCAAATTGATTTCAATGAAGGGTTCTGTTAAAAATAGAATGGAATGATAGGGCCGTACATTTCCTGGAAAGCTAACTATTTAGAACTCCCCCTGATTATTAAGCATTAAATAACTGTATTAAACTGCTTTGAAAGTGCACAGAGGTCAAGATATCTTAATTTCACTTTTCTTCCATATTCGCTACCATAGCTTCAACAGCATTCCAATCCAGTTTGCTCAAGATACTGCCTGTGCTTTCAGATACACTGTCATTAATGCTAAGAGGAGAGCAATCCTCTTCATGAGGCACAGACACCTATGGGGGAAAAAGATAATGATCAGTGAGCCAAGGTACATATAATGCCTCTAGAAATCCCTATACAGGTAGCAAAAGTGCTCATCACATTTGTATAGAAAACTTTTGTCCTTATTTAAACAATCATCTACTAAGACTTTTCTATAAAATATCTTGAGAACAGAAGACATGCTTGTGCTGAAGGGAAGCTAATTGTTCATTTGCCTAAGCAACAAGGCTAATACATCATTGTGTCCCAGTTGGCTACTTGGTAGCAACTGAAATGAATTCCCAGCATACAAATAATCAGTATGCATTTGCAGGTTATAAGGTAGTTTTCCCAGTCCATGCTACACCAGTAAAGACATGGCAGGAGCAACAGCTTTATAATGTGAACATGAGGTTCTGCTAAGCTGCTACTGTAGTATTTATAACAAGAATCCTCAGCTACTACCTCCACCCCCACACTGTGGATGTGAAATCCATTTCAAATGCAAAAGAGGTAATAAAGGGCATATGAAATAACGGTCCTTTTGGTACAAGATAGGCACCAACCCATTCCTATTATAATTAGACTCCTTACCTCAAGTAGGGAATTGTAATCGTCATGAAGGAGTCGTTGGATATCATCAGGGACACTCCAGGGACTTATTGAATCTCGCTCAGACTCATAATCAAGACCTGTCTCTTCTCTCTGAATGGCAGCTGCATGGGGTGTAGGTCTTCTCAGATTCCTTGTGCTGAGTGTTTGATCGTCAGAGGCTGAATAGGGGAACACAAAGAAATCAGGCAATTGTTTATGAATTTGTGATAACATAAAAATCAGTATCCTTTATAGCTGTTCTTTCCAAATACTTCTAGCTAAATACCCAGTACCCTTGCTCTCCCTAAAATATTAGCAGCACTCCCCTGCTCAGAGTACAGCAGAACTGCATGATCTCTCTCCTCTGTCCAATCACAGCTCAGCAGATATTTCTTGCCGCCTTCAGCAGCGTGGCTCTTATGTAGTCAATCAGAGCATGAAGTGTGTCTCTTCCAGAAAACCAGCACAGAGAAACGGAATTCTGGATCAGGGAATGGATGCTATAACATAATCCTATTCAAAAAAATCAAAGCCTAAGCTAAGGGAAATGAGCTGCTCACCCTGCTACTAACTGGCCACAATATGACTAGTCTCCAAAGACCGCTCCCAACATAGGCGCCAACTTTCTCAGGCACCGGTGGGTGCCATCCCCTCCCACTTTCCCCAGCTCGACTTCACCCTTTCCCCACCCCTGGCCCTGCCCCCATTCCAACCCCATCCGCAAAGTCCCCGCCCTATCTCTGTCCGCTCCCTGCCCCTATTGGATCCCTTCCCCAAATCTCCTCCCTGGCCCCACCTCTTCCCCAATGCACTGCATTCCCCATCCCTGCCCCGTGAATCAGCTGTTTCACGGCACTAGCGGGCGGGGGGGGGGGGGGGAGAAGCACAATGCGGTGGCGCAATCATGGGGGAGGGGAAGGGGGTGGGGAGCTGACATTGGGGCACAAGAGAAAGAGCTTTGGGAGGGGGGGGGGGGGGGGGGGGGAGCAGGACATGGAGGTGAGTGGGAGCGGGTAGGGCCACAGGGAGCTGTCTGAGCACCCACCAAATTTTTTCCGTGGGTGCTCCAGCCCCGGAGCACTCATGGAGTCGGCGCCTATGGCTCCCAATCTTCAGATGAGTATTACAAATACTATTAAAAAGGGGATGTTTGAACAAAGAGTGGGGGAAATTCATGGCTAAATATATTTAGAATGGCCTAATCTCTTCAGAATCTATCTCAAAAAGAGAGCTACTCCAGCATATGTCCTTGACTGGGAGTGGAGACAAGGGCTTTCCATGGTTTTAGAGCTTGTGTCTCCACAAGAGGAGAAATAGTTTTTTTTATGAAAAGGCTTTTTTGTAATGTTCTTAATTTTAAGATTTAAGCCTCACATATTTCTCAAGATCATAGAAACAACTGTTACGGGAACAAGTTCATTCGTATATTAAAGATTAGGACACAGCTGTTAAACTAGGGGGAATGTGCCTAAAAGAGTATATTGTGGTGAAAGAAGACAGTAGCCTACCATTGCAGTGCACTTGCTTAGGTAACTTTCTTGGCTAAAGACTGATAAACAGATCTGGTGAACTTCAATGACCATTCTTTTTTTTTTTTTCCCCAAACTGGAGGTCTCATAACCCAACAGAACCACTTCATGGAATATGGTTTTGTAAATTAAAATGTCATGTTTCAAATGTAGGTTGTTTTGTGTAATCAGTAGGCCATAAACAACAAGAATCAAATTTCTTATCAGGTAGCTCAGAAGTGCACTTTAATGTTTAAACTACGATAACAACTTTTAGCAATACTGATCAAAAGGTCAAATGCTAAATTTGTTTTCTCCTCTTGTATTCAGCAGCCTACAATGACTAACCATGCACAATTTTAAGATTTTTGTTAAACAGAAAGATGGAAATTAGGTCAGTCAGAGACATGGCTAGAAGTTTGTTTTATAGAATATATTCCAAAACTCATTAAATACCCATTTATAAAAAAAATAGGCCTACTAGAGACTCTCCTTTGAATATAACCCTCTATATTAAACTTCTATGAAAATAGGCCCATGACCCTGGATTTTGGAGGTATACAATAATATATTAATAAAAAATGGCTTTCCTGATTCTTTTAGTTACAGCAGTTCAGCAACATATGGTGCCCTATAGTCCCCTAGATTGTCTAATAATATGCATAAGATATGTTGCTGCAGTTCAGTTCCTTGAAGCAGATGTCATACTTTCCTTGACCTTGGAGTCAAGGACATTGGGAAACAGTCTAGACTCCTAACATGAAGTGATTTTTTGAAGATGCCCTGGCCTCAGTAATTCATGCCTTTATCATTTCTTGGATGGACTGCAGAAACATGATTTCACGGGCATGAAGCCTTCACCACTTGGAAAACTCCAACTAGTACACAACGCTGCAGGACATTTCCTCAGCAACACAGGTTACTGTGAGCACATCAAATCTGCCCTCTGCTCTCTAAACTGGCTTGCTACAGAACTCAATCAAGTTCAACCTCTCAGTCCTTATCTTAAAGGAACTCCATGGTTTGGGTCCAGGATATATCTGAAAGACCACTAAAGCTCCAGGATTAAACACCACAGTCAACAACTTCACTCCTCTGGCACAACTGAACTCTATAATAAGGAAAAGCTTGAATGTGTGGGAGACGGAACTTTATCAGGGGCTGGTCCAATACTGTGGAATGAGCTCCCCCAAGAACTAAGGGCCATCACAAACCTCACCACCTTTCCTCACAAAGGCAAGGGAAATTTCTTTGAAGTGCCTCCTTATAAATGCCTATCATCATGTATATTTAAAAAACCTACCAAAATAAGACACTCCAGTGCTTATGCTTCTCCTGGGGAGAGGATGAGTGATCGAACAATATATCACATGCACAGTCACACTGCTTAATGCATGACTGGAAGGCACTCAGACATTATAGTGACATGCACAGTATAAAAAGCTATAGAGAATACAATATGTGCAATACAATGAATGGCACTTAAACTTTTAGGCAGTAATCATGAAGCTTCTTATGTTTTCCTGAGGACTTGATGACTGGAATTGGATCTTGCTACTCCAGCTAGTCTGAAATTTCCCAATGTAACATTTTCCCATCAAAACCAAAATGTTTCATGGGAATGTACTGATTCTCATGAAACTCAGAGGGAAATCTGCTTGGTTTCCTGCCCATTCATCTGCCTAACTTGTAGGTAGGCTGTGAGATTATGAAGATAATTTCCAAATGTTCTTGGAACCCTTAGTAAAAGCCTTAATTACTTCTAGGATATAAGTAGACCTAATTACACAAAAGGAGACTCCAACTGGAGGTCACATAAGCCAAAGTCCATAAACAATTTTAGAAAAATAGTACCTTCATACAGAAATAGCAAATAGACAGGACAATGAAACAGAGTCCAGGGCCGGCTCCAGGCACCAGCTTATCAAGCAGGTGCTTGGGGCGGCAACTCTGGAGAGGGGCGGCACTTTCATGTATTCGGCGGCAATTTGGCGGAGGGTCCCTCACTCCTGCTCAGAGCGAAGGACCTCCAGCTGAATTGCCGCAGATCGTGATTGCGGCTTGCTTTTTTTT
>NC_133774.1:27362154-27377001 GCF_003597395.2 Chelonoidis abingdonii
CTGTGCTGCCCAGTGCAGTAGTTTGGGAGCTGACCTTGTTCATGAAGACAGAAGCAAAAAAAGGATTTAGTACATTAGCTTTTTCTACATCCTCTGTCACTAGGTTGCCTCCCTCATTCAGTAAGGGGCCCACACTTTCCTTGACTTTTCTTCATGTTGTTAACATACCCAAAGAAACCCCTTGTTACTCTTAGTATCCCTTGCTAGTTGCAGTCCAAGTGTGATTTGGCCTTCCTGATTTCACTCCTGCAAGCCTGAGCTATATTTTTACACTCCTCTCTGGTCATCTGTCCAATCTTCCACTTCTTGTAAGCTTCTTTTTTGTGTTTAAGATCAGCAAGGATTTCACTGTTAAGCCAAGCTGGTCACCTGCCACATTTATTATTCTTTCCACACAGCGGGATGGTTTGTTCCTGCAACCTCAATAAGGATTCTTTAAAATACTGCCAGCTCTCCTGGACTCCTTTCCCCCTCATGTTATTCTCCCAGGGGATCCTGCCCATCAGTTCCCCTGAGGGAGTCAAAGTCTGCTTTTCTGAAGTCCAGGATTCGTATTCTGCTGCTCTCCTTTCTTCCTTGTGTCAGGATTCTGAACTTGACCATCTCATGGTCACTGCCTCCCAGGTTCCCATCCACTTTTGCTTCCCCTACTAATTCTTCCTAGTCTGTAAGCAGCAGGTCAAGAAGAGCTCTGCCTCTAGTTGGTTCCTCCAGCACTTGCACCAGGAAATTGTCCCCTACACTTTCCAAAAACTTCCTGGATTGTCTGGATTCCTTCTCCTGCTCTAAACATTTGGAATTCCAGTCTATTTTAGAATCTGAATTTTGATTAAGAATAGCTCTGCAGATGTACCACAGGTGCTCTCGAACTCATTTTAATCACTGAGGAGTGTGTGCCACTGCCATAGCAAACATGGAGGGCTGGAGTCTGGATATTGGTACACAAGAAAAGAGGCAGAACAATGGGTTCCAAATGCACAGCGACAAAACAGATCTGGAATAAGGCATTTTTTCTAAAGTTTTGCCATTTTCTGCAAAACAAATGCACAAAAAGTTGAATATTTTCTATGAGTAGTACCCTATGACTGCTTCCACTCTCCTATCACAGTTATATTTACTGTTTGTACTGCAGTACTACCTAGATGCCATAATTGAGGGGAACAGCGGTACAGAATGGGGAAAGGACTTGCTCAAGGTTGCAATGCTAATTTGTAGTAAAGCTGGGAATTGAACCCAGTTCATTGCTACTTTTCTCTTGTGCTGCCTCCTGTACACTGCTTCATAAATACTTGAGCTTAACTATTTTCCTACTATGATTCATAAATTCCATCTCATAGAAATGAGATAAACAATGCATTTCAAGGCACTTACTGAACTTTTCAGGCTGTTAAAGGGCATTCAGTCATTGGTACAACATGTCAAAACATTTAAAAATTCAAAATTTGTCAGTAAAAAAAGGGGAGGGAGACTTTCCCCCCATTCTTCAACCAGTTCTAGTCTTGAATACTAAGCCATGTAAAAATACCACCTGAAATGTGCAGCAATAATTCAGAAATGCAATAATTTTGTCTTATTGTTTAAATAGTTACTTACATCAGGGTTTTTTAGGTCTTTTAAAACACAGCACTATTAAACTTTTAGCTGAAAAGCACCATTTCTTTGTTCTGTATAGCTTACCGTGCCTAGAATTAACAGGATAATGTCTTGCATTTCTAATCCTCCCTTTGGATATATTCTTCTGTAATACCACAGTGGCAGTTCCTAAAAAAAACATGTACAAACCAATTTTACTGCAAGCAGTTTTAGTATTGTGTGCAATACATATGGTTCTCAACAAGGAAGAGAGAGAGTCAAGTAAGTGCCTGCTGCCTGGGTTCTACACTAGCCTTTATTATGCGCTCTGGACAAATTGCGCAATCAAGACCATCATGAATACAGAAATGAAATGTGAAACAGTCAAATAACTGACATCCTATTTGAGAGGCTGAAGTCATTATAATGATGACATTCTCATCTTCAAAGAACAATCCAGATCTTGAGTCTTGGGCCTGCATTATACCATAAGCTTGTTAGCTTCCATGTACAAATGGGAGGGAGGGGGGAAGCAGAGTTACAATTCTTACCCCCAGATTGAGCTAAACCCTGAGGTGGAGTCGAATGGGATCTTGCTTGACCAAAGTCAGATTTGGCAGCAGTTCTGCTCCTTTCAGCTTGACTTGCTGATAGACTTCGACTACCAGGACAACTTATAAAGCAGGAAGAAAAAAATACATATTTACCACTGCTAGCAACATACAATTATATTAATACAAATGTACTGCAATAAAAACAGACTATGTTTGAAATAATAATATCTAGGGGAGGATATTTAATAATTTATAACATTAAATGAAATATCATTATTTCCTACAAGGCAATAAGCAGTGAAGTACAAAACAAAGAAGAGTTATCTTGGTGATCTAAGCCACTTCTGTGAAAAATCTCTCTTTCTAGAAAAGGAGATGGGGTATAAATTCAGGAGGCTCTGCTGAAAACCAATATACGTGTAAGCAGGGTCTGCATGAGCTCTCCCCTGACAGTTACAGATGAGCTAGGGAAGAAAACTTCAGGAACCGACCTTGTTTGCACAGACAGATACACCTACTCTGCTTATGTGCGCAGCATCATGGGGCTGCTTTGCCCAAAAGATCACTTTTGGCTGGTGTTGCGTCACACATCATTCTGTTATTGAGTGCAGTGGTAATAAAGTGTTGTTATCCTTGTGTGAATCAAGGATAGCAGAACTGTGCTTGGCATATCCTGATTGAGGGACTCAACCTCAACTGAACTGCACTCGCTATGCAAGGGACTAGGGGGCCAAAGCCCAGTTGAGTTAAGAGATGGTGGGGATGGGTGTTTGTACCTGGTGGTGTGGGTGCCATCTAAGAATCCTAGCCATCATTTGACTGGTCTCTCTCTCCACTGTATATGACAGAGCTGATTATTTTGTTGTGTATCAGTAGAGCTGAAAACACTAATAACCAGGCCTAAACATTTGACCTGTGATGAGACAGCATCTTTGGTGAAAGCAATTGTCTAGCCTGCACTGGCAATGAGACTCCCCCCCTGAGAACAGAAAGCTGTGTTAAGTGGTGGCACCTCAAGACATCCTAGAGGGAGCAGAGGAGCAATGAGTGGCTGGCAGCACAAGCAGAGTGGCCAGTCAGGCAGCCAGTGCAGCTAATGGAGTGGCCAGCTGAGCAGCCAGATAGCAAGGAAAATGTCTTCCTCCCCCATCCCCCGCCCCGCACCAGGTGGGAGGTGAACTCATGTGAATGCACCTCTGGGTATTCACTGACCAAGGACAACAACTGTGAGTGGGGTGCAGTGGAAGGAGAAGCGAGGGGCATGTTAAAGGAACATTTAGTTGTTGGACTTAAGAACCTGAGGCAAAAGACACTGCCCAACCTACTCGGAGGAAGGTGTTTTACTCATGTTTTTTTGCTTATGAATCCTGCTTGCAGCATTTTCCTAAGTTAATGACAGGTTTCTTTCCCCCTTTTTATTAAAATTTTTCTTTTCTACACTTAGACTCTATGCTTGCAAAAGGGGAAGTATTGCCTCTTAGAGGCACCCAGGGGGTGATATGTAATTTTCCCAGATTCGTGGATTGAGGTTCGAGCCAGTTCTGTGTTGTATTGCTGAAAAGGAACCCCTAGATATTGAATCCAACCTTGTTGCCGCCAATTCCACATGGCAGAAGTGTTACATATGCAACTACAAGTAGGATAAGGTAAGTTGTTCAGCTTTTACTAGTCTAGGACTTTAAAAAAAAAAAAAAAAGTGGTGATTGTTACCAGATGTTACAGGGCTTATGGACTCTCATGAACCACCAGATTCTCAGCTGTGCTTGGTATCTCCTGGATGCAGGCAAGTTGGGGTGGATTTGAAGGAGCTGATTGCAGCTCTGATTCTGGGGCTGGTTATCTGGCTATAGTCTCCAAGGGGTAAATCCACAAGCCATACCAGAACAGCAGCATTCAATGCCCTGTTTTCTGGTGCTTGCCGGGGGATGGTGTAGGAGCTAGCTATACTAGCTGTGTGCTAGCTGGAGACTTCCACACACCAGGAGAAGCATCAGCTAGAGAGATCCAGCCCTTTTGCCCACTGCCATTACATTTAACTCATTCGAATTTAACCCATGTCACACAGGATTCAAGGTGGTCATCTCAACTAGCAAATGATGTGCATTTGGGAGGCCTGTACACCAAAGTATGTTTGAATTGTAAATATGTTACCCTCTCGCAGATGTGAGGTACTGCTTTCTGAAATCTCGAGGGGATCTCATTGTTTTGTTTTCACTTGCAGGAAGCTGCACTGTCTCGGATAACATCTCATTCATTAGGGAAAGCGCTTGTGAGACTCTAAGATTATGATGCTCAGACAACAGGGCTCTTTGGAGAAAAAGAGTAAGGCAAAAGTTACACATTAGTTCATTATATCATTCAGTGAAAGTTATTTATTTTAACTGGAGCTGTTTTATGGATTCCTCAGTTCACTTTTGTAACATCCTTTTATGATGGTTACTGAAAAACTTTCTGCAATCACTGAACTCAGCTGCAGAAATCTAAGGTACATTACAATAAACAACTTCAATAGAATGAATCAAAACATTACATTAAAAATAGTTAATAGAATACAAAAATATAGACCAGAAAAAGTTAAATATTCAACTTTCTCCCAAAGACAATTTAATGAGAATTCTGACACAAACTGTTGGTGATTTTTACATCAAAAGTTATTAATATCTGAAACTCCAGAGTTAAGACAGACATAATTAGCTAGGCACTGAGACTGGGGCAGAATGGTTAAATGTAAAAGTACATAAGAACTCCCAAAATGACATTCTCTGTAACTTACTTATCTTTTTCATCCTTCTTTTTCTGGCTCAATTTGATTTCCTTTGCAGAGACACCAAATTGCTATAAAAGAAAATGAAAACAAGCATTTAACTTGCTATACATTTTAGTTCACCTTCTAAAAATCTTTGAGAATACCTATGAACATAAGAAGAGCCATACTGGGTGAGACAAAGGGTCCATCTAGCACATGACAGTGGCCAATGCCAGAAGTTTCAGAGGGAATGAACAGGGCAATTTGGAATGATCCATCCCATTGTCCAGTCTCATTTTCTAGCAGTTGAAAGTTTACAGATATCTGGTGCATGGTGTTACATCTCTGACTATCTTGGCTAATAGCCATTGGTGGACCTATCCTTCATGAACTTATCTAATTCTTTTTTGAACCTAGTTATATTTTTGGCCTTCAGAACACGTGTTGTGTGAAGAAGTACTTCCTTTTGTTAGTTTTAAACCTGCTGCCTATTAATAGCTAATAGCTTTTGTTTTAAAAATTATTTAATATTCCAAATATACCCACAAACATTGTGCACAGTATTAAATGTGAATTCTTCTTTGAGTATGTGCTCATGTCTATTCCACGCTGGTCTCTGATGTCAAGACACCGGTCTCCATCTGCCCAGCACTAGTATCCCAGAGTCAGTCTCCAGAGAGAGGACGCCAGTCACCGTAACCTCGATGTCATTCCCTAGCACCTCGGAACTGCTCCCTGGCCTCACCACAGCTGGCAGGAGAAAGACAACGGCTCCTCCTTTGCCTTTGGACATGGAGTCATCTTCAAACTCCGGAGATGAGTCAGCTCCCCCACAAAAGAGGTGACATCATCCTGCCTATGCACCGGATTTCAGTGCAGGGCTATCTATGGGAGTTTGGCCTCCAGGGCACTGGGCACTTCAGTGGCAATATTGGAACCCGGGGTNGGGGGGGGGGGAGAGGGAGGGAAGGGGGTTCGCAGCATTATCCGGGCCATTCTCTCAGCCACTGTCATCCGTGGTCTCCCAAAGATGGGCTGCAGCCCCAGCTAAGCAGGTTCTAGAGGCTGACACAGGCTCCGACCATGGCTCTGAATCCTCGGCAGTACCGCCGGTAGAGACTACCCCAAGAGAGGTGGAAGATCCAGTCCCTCCAGCAGTGGTGGCATTCTCCTCCTCATCCCCAGATGAGGTGGTTATGGGCCCCATGATCCCACTGCCTCCAGGTGACTTTAGTGCTCACCAGGAGCTACTTAAAAGATTTGCTACCAACCTGAGACTGGAGGCAGAGAAACTGAAGGAGCCCATGAACAGCCTATTTGACATTTTGAATGCAAAGTGTCCTTGCCAGTAAATGATGGGGTGGTAAAGTTGGTGAAGGCACTTTGGCAGACCCAATTGTCTCTGCCCCCAATATTCAGAAGGGTGGAGAAAAAGTACTACGTTCCCAACAAGGGATTTGAGTACATGTGTTCTCACCCCCTGAGGTCCTTGGTGGTTTGCACGGCTAATGAGCGGGACATACAGGGCCAGACAAGCACCACACCCAAAAATAAAGATGTTAAGCAGCTCAATGCTAAGCTGCTAGGGAGATAAGCATTTAATATTTGAGACTCAGTGACACAATTTAAGGATTCCCTGCCTCAGGAGTCAAGGCAAGAGTTTCTGGTCATCATAGACAAAGGGAAGGTCGGGGTTAGGAACTCTCTCCAGGCCGCCTTAGATACAACAGACTCAGCAGCCAGGACAATAGTGTCAGCAGTCACAATGAGATGCAGCTCGTGGTTGCAATCTTTGGGGCTCTCTCATGAGATTCAGCAGTTAGTGTAGCTCCCTCAAAAGGGAGATCTTATACCGTTTTCTGAGCAGACCACAAACTGCATGTCCTCAAGGACTCTAGGGCTACACTATGATCCTTAGGCCTTTATATACCATCAGTTTTGAGGAAACACTTCATACCACAGCCACTGCCCAGGTTCTTGGGTGCCCCCCCCGACATGAGCCCTACAGGAGGAAAGGAAAAGGTTACAGACACCATCAGGGCCAATCTTCTTCCTCCACATCTCAGCAGGACACTAGCCAGTTCATGAATGGGAACAGGCAGTCATTATTCCGGATCCATTGTCCCCTTTATTTTCAGACCAGCTTTTGCCCTATCTACCTGCATGGTCATCAATCACATTGGACTGGTAGGTACTCAGTACCATAGCAAAGGGGCATACCCTTTAGTTTCTGTCTATCCCTCCACCTCACCTCCACTCCCTGTCCCTTTTCAGGGACCCTTCTTACAAGCAACTTCTCATCCAAGAGGTGCAAACCCTCCTGTGGGCAGGGGCTGAGGAAATAGTTCCTCCAGAACTGAGAGGGAAGGGGTTTTCCTTTAATTCCCAAGGCAAAAGGGGGGCTCTGTCCCATCCTAGACCTGCAACACTCAACAAATATCTCAAGAAGCTGAGGTTCCAAATGGTCTGCATGGTCTACATCAGTCCCTCCCTGAATCCAGGGAACTGGTACACCACACCCTTGATTTGAAAGATGCGTATTGCCACATCTTCATTTTCCGTGGACACAGGAGATTACTTAGATTCGTGATGGGCCAGAGTCATTACCAATTTACAGCGCTTCCCTTTGGCCTGTTGAGTTTTCACGAAGTGCATGGCAGCAGTTGCAGCCTATCTCAGACACTGAGGTATACAGATTTACCCACACCTAGATGACTGGTTGATAAAAGACCAATTGTGGGCTCAGGTTCAGCACAGTATCAACGTCATATAAGCCACCTGTCAGGCTTTTGGACTCTTAATAAAGGAACAAAAGTCCATGTTAGTCTGAGTGCAGAAAACAGAATTTATAGGTAATATTCAATGCATCTCAGGCCCGGGCCTTCCTTCTGGAGACCAGGTTCACAGCTATGGCAGACCTAATCACCCAAGTCTCAGCTAGCCCACTGATGACCGCCCATGTGTCTCTACAGCTTCTAGGTCACATGGTGGCATGTACCCATGTCGTGCAGTACACTTGACTACACCTCAGGTCACTTCAAATGTGGCTTATGTCAGTCTACTCCCTGAGAAGACATTGTTTAGACTTGATTCTAACCATTCCATCACCAGTTCTGGCATTTCTGATGTGGTGGTTAGATTCAGACTCAGTGCTGACCCGGGTACCCTTTGCAACCCCACAGCTCATGAAGACTTTGCCATCGGATCAGAGGCGTGGTGCCCACATTGGCAACATCAAGATCAAAGGTCTCTGGTCACCGGGAGAGCTTTCAAAGCATATAAATGTAAAAGAACTCAGGGCAATATGCTTGGTCTGTGAGGCGTTCCTTCCACAACTCTGCAAGTCAGTGCGGGTCTCAACGAATAACACAGTGGCAGTTTTTTTATGTCAACGAGCAAGGAGGAACTAACTCTGGGATCTTTTTCCAGGAAGCCTCAGACTCTGGGAGTTTGGCATGAAGCAGTCCATTCACCTGCAAGCATCGCATCTTAGAATGGGTTAGCAGATCGCCTCAGCAGGTCCTTTTCCTCTAACCACAAGTAATCTCTCCACCTGGAGCTCACTGGCCTTATCTTCCAGAGATGGGTGACTGCTGAGGTGGACCTGTTCGCCACTGCAGAGAGCAGAAAATGCCATTGGTTTTGTTTGAGGCTCGGTCAAGGCAAGGGCTCCCTGTCTGATGCCTTCCTGCTATCACGGAACAACAACCTGCTATACGCCTTCCCTCTGATCCTCCTGAAGATCAAAGGAGACAAGGCGAGATTTATTGTAATCGCTCCAGCATGGCCACGTCAACACTGGTTCTGAATGATTCTAGATCTTGCAGTTGAAGCCCCGTGGATGCGTCCACTCAGGTTGGACCTAATCCCACAAGATTGCGGACAGCTTCTTCATCCAAACCTCACCTCCCTGAACCTGACAGCAAAGGTGCTGCATTGCTACATCTGGACAAGAGGGCCTACTCGGAACAAATCCAACTGGTCTTGCTAGGTAGCAGGAAACCCTCTAGCAGAGCTACCTATCTGACCAAGTGGAAATGTTTCTCTTGTTGGGCAGCCGAGCGGAGCCTTTCCCTGACTCAAGTTTCTCTGCAGTCAATCTTAGACCATTTACTTGGTCTGAAGCACCAAAATCCATCATCATCGTCATCACTCAAGGTCCACTTGGCAGCCATCTCAGCATTCCACCTCCGATCCAAGGCAGATCAGTCTTCACTGATTGGGTATCAAGACAGTTCTTCAAAAGGTTGGAAAGGCTCTACCCATAAGTTCACGACCCAATTCTTCCTTGGAACTTAAACCTGGTCTTATCCAGACTCAGAGGCCTCCCTTCTGAGTCTATGGTGTCTTGCTCCCTGCTGACCCTCTCATTACTTCCTGCCAGAAGGGTTTCAGAACTTCAAGCTGTGACTTTAGGTCCTCCTTATCCTTCTCCTCTCCACCCCAAAGATAAGGTCCAGCTGCGCCCTCACCATCCTTCCTGCCAAAGGTGGTGTCGCAGTTTCATATCAACGAAGACATCTTTCTGCCTGTGTTCTTCCCAAAGGCACACAGTACGGATGAAGAAAGTGTCTTCATTCTTTGGATGTTAGAAGGGCCCTGGACTTTTATATTGACAGGACTAAGCCATTCTGCAAGTCAACACAGCTTTTCAGGCTATAGCAGATAGAATGAAAGGGCTCCTTATGTCACCCCAGAGAATCTCATCCTGGATCACTGCTGCATCCTGACTTGCTATGAGCAGGCAAAGGTACCACCCCCAGCTGCACTAAAGGCCCATTCTACAAAAGCACAAGCATTCTCAGCAGCATTCCTTGCTCAGGTACTGACTCAGGACTGCAACGTGGTCATCAGTTCATATCTTCCTGTGCAATTACCCAATGGGCTCAGGACGATGCCAGTTTTGGAAGAGCTGTGTTGCAACTGGCACATCTGTGAACTCCTGGCCCACCTCCAAAAGCACTGCTTGTGAGTCACCAGACAAGTAATGGACATGAGCAAGCACTTGAAGGAAAAACAGTTACTAACCTTCCCTAAGTCTTCGACATGTGTTGCTCATGTCCATTCCATGACCTGCCCTCCTACTCCACTGTTGGAGTTGATGACAAGAAGGAACTGGAAGGACACAGGGCCAGCGGCACGATGGTGCATGAGCACAGGCCTCCAGAGGGCACTAGAACCGGCCCTATGGATACCACTGAGGGGAAATTCTCTGTCAATTATACATGCAGTGCACACACACCTGACATGGAGTGGACATAAGCAACCCCTCTCGAAGAACAACAGTTATGGAAGGTTAGTAACCATTTTTTTTACTAAGCAATCGTGTTGTACTCTCTCTTTGAAGCTGACTGGAATCTGTTACTAATATTTACATTCAGGTTTTTGCATTTAATAGTCACGTGTTTAACTCTGTGTAATGGTTTCCAAAAAGCCCTGAAAAGACAACTCTAGCCTGGTCTGCAGCAAAGAATTAAAACTGTGGTGCAGAAATGGTAGTCATATGTAATCACTCACTATACCTGTCCACTAGTTTAATTGTTTTTCCACTCTTTTCTTCCTCTTGCTACCCATAGGCAGATGGGCAGATGAAGCGAGCATTAGGCCATAACTGTTTTAATAATTTAAAGATTAAAAATCTTGGGCCAGATTCTAAAGTGGTAGAAAATAAAGTCAATGGAGCTATGACTATTTAAACCAGTTCACTCTTTGTTTTTAGAAGAAAAAGTTTTTAGAAGAATAAGTTCCTATTCCTATGTTACTAACAGTCCCCTTAGATTATTAAAACTGAAAGAACAATTTACTGTATTTTTTATTATTTATGCTGTTTGTTTGTTTGCTGCACTTCATTCAGCTTGGACAAGGGCAGACTACTTAAGACTCTATTTCTATTTCTCGTGCAGCAGCACAATGCTGCAATGATTGAGTTATAAACTCTAAGAGAAAGTATTTTAATTTTTAGTAAATTCTAGGTTTTGTTAAAAAATAAATGTTTTAAATATAAATCCAAAATCTGGGGCCTACTCTCATGAGTACCTATAAAAGACATATTTTCTACCCTTTGTAAGAAAAAATACTTGCGTAAATTGTTAGCATAAAAAAAATCACTGAAGTATTGCCACCATAATCTCTTAGACGTTTACGCTCATATTTTTAAATTACTGCGGATTTAGTGGTACATATAATGTGCAGAAAGCAGATTATGTAAATTATAAAAAGCTTAATAAAAAACTGACTTCATAGGTTTGATCTCTGGGTTATAAATACCCATTAGGTGAGACAATGATGATGTCCCCAAAGTCTGGCTGAGTGACTGAAAAATGTATTTCAGAGTGAAAGAAAATAGATAAAATTTGACAAATTTGTAACTCTATATTGGTTTGTAAGCATAAGGGGATATTTACAATACCAGGTGCATCTATTTATTTTAAAGCTGTGATTCTGAGTCAACAAGTTAGTACTAACTGAAATGTATTAACTTGGAATACTAGAAGCCTGCTGTGAGTAGCTGGATAAAATAAAGAAAGACTAAGTGACAGTATGCGACATGGCAGATAGGGGATGGTGGTCCCTATGTCCTTTGGACACACTGTATCTTAAAATAGCACCCTGTAACCAGTGATGAGCTGACAAAACCTTAACAACCGGTACCCTACCGGGTCTTTGGCCGCACTTCGGCGGCAGGTCCTTCATTCGCTCCAGGTCTTCAGCAGCACTTCAGTGGCGGGTCCTTCAGTGCTGCCGAAGACCCGGAGCGAGTGAAGGATCCGCTGCTGAAGTGCCACTGAAGACTTGGAGCACTGCCCAGTGAGTACAAGCCCCAAGTGTTTTTTTACATGTTTTTTTTTTTAAGTCATCCCTGCTGGGGCCCCGTCAAAACTGTTCAAATCGGGCCCTGCACTTCCTAAAGCCAGCCCTGCACATCAGGGTTGCGAAATTGTATCAGGGACCAGGTAGGGAAGGCTCTGCATCCCAAAACAGCCTGTCCCACCCATCCAACCCCCTGCCCCCACATCCTGCCACCGACTGCCTCCCTCAGAATGAGGTTGCAAAATTGAACTAAGTGCTTTGATGAAGCAGTTTTTACAAGCACTAGTATGAACTGAAGCTAGCAGTTACATTAATTTAATCTCTGTTCTGTGGATATGATGAAAAGCTTGGGAAGAATTTAGACAGTAGCCATGGCAAATGTTACAGAACACCATTGTGGGTAAGGGATTATATAGCTACTGCCAGTGGCTGTAAACAAAAGAAATGATGTTAACAGTTAGCCAGTGAGAAACCATAGTATTTCCATTATTAGACAAATTGGTCTTAAAAGTTATTGCCTTTCTTCCTGATGTGTTAAAAGCTACTACATTGGTTAATAAAATTCAAAGACAAGGTATGTTTTTCCTATTCACAAAGTGTAACGAACAGATCCTCTTTAGAATGCTGGGTGATACAGTCTTACCATTTATTTCTCCAGCTATTTTTCTAAGCGGCTGCTGCGGCTCGGAGACACCTCAGCTCTGCGTAGCTGAAGAGCTGAGCGTCCTTTGCCCGAGAGCTACCTCCCCCCGTTTTCCGCGCAGCCCCCATACCTCCAGCCCGTGTGTCCCTGGGCAGGTGTTTCCCCGTGCAGCAGCAGCAGCTGGAGCTGGGGGGGTAGGAAGTTGCTTCCCCGCAGTGGAGAGCAGTGGGAAAGTTGGAGCCCTGGGAGGAGGCGGCTGGGTGCTCAGATGCCGCCTGCCGCCTCTGTGCCCCCGCAGATCGCCAGAGTTGTAAGTTGCAGCCTCCCTATTTTCTTGGACATGTTCGGCTTTTTGGAAATTCCTCCCAGACAGGGATTTGAGAAACAAAAAGCAAGACATGTCTGGGAAAATACGGACATATGGTAACCCTAACAACTGGTTCTAAACTTAACAACCAGTTCCTGCAAACCAGCTTCAGCTCACCACTGCCTGTAACTCTCATACTCATCATTTGTATATGATTATGATATTTCATTCAAGGCATGAACGGTCCTGATCTGCTGAAACTCAGTGTTCTTTCAAAATGTGTGTATCATAATTGTATATGGAATTATGATATTCTGCTATATGGTTATTATCGAAATATGCTGTGTGTCCAGGAGACGCCTACGGCTAGTTCTCCAGTGGCAACAAAGGAGGTGGCTCAAACCCAAATGGGTGTTAAGTGATCATCATAAACCATTGACCAGAAAGGGAATTATAAAACAAGATATTTACAATTCTGTAAGACACCAGTTCTCAACAGGAGCTCCACAGCCCCCTGGCTAAAACCCAGAGCCTGAGCCCCAGCACCTCCCGCAGTGCTGAAACCAGGACTGTGGGGTTGAAGCCCCACTCCCCAGTGCAAAGCCCTGATCCTCAGTGCCCCATGCAGGGTTGAACCCAGAAGCAGCAGGGCTGAATTCCAGAGTCCCAGTGCTCTCCACAAGGCAGAAGCCCTGAGCTCATGGGCAGAGGTGGGAGGACACAGGGGGTTGCGCCCCCCCCCCCCCGAACTATAGTGCAAGACAAGGGCAGTCCCGGGGCAGCTCCTCTCCCCACCCCCGTTCCCCCTCCTCCTCTCCTCTCCTCTGGCCATGTCGGAGGCAGGAAGCCAGAGCTGGGCACACTGCAGGGCAGCTGGTGCCATGGAGTAGGACACCATGACGTTCCCTTGTCTCCTGCTGCTGCTGGTGCGAGGGGTTGAAGCTGCTTCTCAGTGCCCAGCCCCCTTTGCTCACATAGCCTGTAAGAGCTGCCTGGCCAGGGGGCCTGGCTCCATGCCTGGCAGAGCCCTCAGGGAACAGGGACTGCAGGGAAGCCCTCCCAGCATGCAGCCCCTAGCAAACCCCCCACCTGCAGCCTGAGCTTCCCCACCACCCCCACACAGCCCCTAGTTACCCCCCTCCCTGAGCTACTTCCTACCCACACACAGCCCCCTAGCTGCTACCTCCCTGCCCTACACACAGCCCATAGCTACCCCACTCCCTGATCCCTGAGCTACCCCACTCCCTGCACACAGTCCCTAGAAACCTCTCCCCCTGCACCCTGAGCTACTCCCATCCCTGCCTACACCCTGAGCTGTTTTCAAACTTTTTGAGCTGAGCCCCCTACCTTTCAGTTATAATTTTTGGTTGCCCCACCCCTACAACCCAACCAGGTGGGTGGCTTGCTGAGATGAGTCAGAGCTTAGAGGTGCTACTCCCTCCCTCAACCCTGCCATGCAGAGCTGGCTTGAGCCCTGCTGGCCTCTGCCCACCCAAAACAGAAATCTAACTGCACCTATGTCTGAGCCCACCCCAGCCCCCAACTGAGAGCCCCAAGTCTGTCTGTCCATCCCCTGCCTCGGGCCCTGCAGTTTTTATAGCATGTTGTGTGGTTGAGAACGCCTGCTGTAAGAGACAGTTGCACACTCATCACACAATGAAGACTGCTTAACGCTATGATTCAGTTGTGCAAGCACCACACAGCGAGGACTGCTCAACTCTGTATCTCAACAATGTCCACTAGGACATGTCTGGGCCAGTATCTTCCATGGGACATGAATTGAGAGTAGAAGGGACAGCGGCATCATGAGACCACCTCTCTCCTCCCCCACCTACACTGAAGGCAAAAAGAACGCTAGGAAGACAAAGACTTTGAATTGAAGAAACTGGTCCCAAGTTGAGAAGGAAATTCAGTGTGTGTATTAACAACTGTAACCTACCTTCAACATCCAGTGGGGTGAGAAAAGCTGTTTGAGTCAAATCTTGCTTAGTCTGAAAGTTTAGGATTTAAAATTGTAAAAGTTAAGGTAGCCCCCCTTAATAGCTTACAAGCACCCAGTAGGGGTGTCATAAACAGACAAGAAAAGCTAATAGCACAGAAGTACTTGATATCTCTTTGACTGTAAACGGTTAACAAGTTCAGTAGCCTGGCTGTCACCTGACCAGAGAACCAATCAGGAGCCAGGATACTTTCAAATCTTGAGGGAGGGAAGTTT
>NC_133774.1:27377528-27394259 GCF_003597395.2 Chelonoidis abingdonii
GTAGGATTACTGTCTCTCTGAGGGAGAGTCTGGGAGGGGGAAAGAGAAGGAGGGAGGAAGGTGAATTGTCCTCTCTGTTTTGAGATTCAAGAAGTTTGAATCACAGTGATCTTCCAGGGTAACCCAGGGAGGGGAAGTCTGGGAGAGGCAACGGTTGGGGAAAGGGTTTTTCTTTCCTTCTGTTGAGATCCAGAGGGTCTGGGTCTTGGGGGTCCCCAGGCAAGGTTTTGGGGGGACCAGAGTGTACCAGGCACTGGAATTCCTGGTTGGTGGCAGCGCTACAGGTTCTAACCTGGGGATTAAGCTTAGAGGAATACATGCTGGTACCCCATATCTTGGACACTAAGGTTCAGAGTGGGGATTGTACCATGACAAGGGGGAAACAGAAGCCTCACACACACAGTACCCTGAACTTTTAAACTCTTTTTCTCTTCTGCCTCAAAGCAGAGAAAACTTGCTTCAAACCAGTTTTTACTAAACAAATAACAAAAGCCCAAAGTTTAACACCTACCAATCAAGTGTTAACACGCAAGGGTCTTTGTCTAAATGTGTATAAAAGGTTTGTAAAATTTGTGTAAGGCAAAGTCTTTGTACCAAGGTGCAAGGCTCTCCTTTCTTCTGCAAAATAAAGCATCTTTTCCTTATCCCTGTCAGGCTGTTATTGGCTCTCAGCTAGGCAGACCCAATATTTCGATAACAGAATGCATTTACTTTTTATTTTCTTAGGTAACTATCTCTGACCTTTATGCCTAGCACTTACAATTTATCTTTCTGTAGTTAATAAACTTACTTTAATGTTTTATCCTTAACAGTGAGTTTGTCCAAAGTGCTTGGGGAATCTGCTCAGATTACAAGGGCTGGTACATGTCCACTATCCTTTGATGAAGTGGCGAACTAATTAATATGAGCTTGCATTGTTCAAGAGAAGGTCTTGAGCAGTGTAAGACGGTACATTTCTGGGGTGCTAGGGGGATTTGCTGGTGTTTCCCAATGTATGGTTCCTAAGTGGCTCAGAGAGCATTCATGTAATTTTGCTGGGTGTGTCCTTGCATGCAGTGGACTGGCCCATGGAAAGGTTTGCTGCTTGTCACTAGCAAAGCATCGTGAAAGACAACCCAGGCTGGAAAGTTAAGTGGGCACAGCAGTCCCCACAGTTTCAGGTTGTACCCTGGGAATCCTGTTACAGTTTTCCAGCAGTAAACAAATTGATGTGAAAACATCCTAGTAGTGGCTGTAATGCCAAAATTCTCCCTCTGCCCTACAAGATCAGAGGGTGCCAGGCAGACAGTGGTGGGGCTTGTAAAAGCCAGTGAAATGGAGATTGGTGATCCAGAGAAAAGCACTGGCCCTAATTCTTAGATCCCCAGCCAGCTGAGTTGAAGGAATCTCCCTCTTCTGTCGTCTCTGGCTACTAGTGGTTTCTGGGGTAATTTCTCTAAAGTGAATGTTGAAGCCCCTGTGAATAATGCCTAACACCCTTGTATCTAACCCTTCTCTTGTAACCAGGCCTCTCTTGTAACCGGCCCTTGTAACTGGAGGCCGTAAGAGATACAGGCCTCGTTTCCTTTTGATAGAAATTATCTTTCTGAAGTAAATCTTGTAGGTTTTATACTGCTTGTGGTTGGGGACTTGAAATCTTTTGGTTTCTGCCAGTAGGGAAGCCAAGAACCCGGATTCTGAATGTACTAAGCACTTATGATTTCAAACTGAACAGCGAGTTATCTGAGTCTATGTGACACACCCCTTCATCTTTTGATGGGAAAGGTTCCTTCTAAAACATGCTAGTCATCCAGTTTCTCCTGAACCTCTGTGTAAAACTGAATGTAGCCATGCATGTCTGAATGTATCACTGTCAAGGACAGTTTCCAATATTGCCATATTACCACCATTTAAAGGATGTCAACATCTGACTGGCCTCATACATAAGAGCTCAGATTTTTAAATCAGTCCTGTTTCCCTTTGACAGCAGAATTAATAAAGGTTCAGGCCTTCTTAACAACAAACGTTTACTGCTCTTGAAAGATAGGTATCTCCTAATGAAAGAAGGAAAACTTGTCATCTAAAGATATCAGACACTCTTCCATTGTAGTCCGGGGGTGACATATCGTGAGAATAACCCATTTGCCTCTGACCTTAGTCACCAACAACAAGGAAGAGTGAGAGAAACAGTTAGAAACATCCTATTGTTTACTAGTTTCAACTACCTACCTACCACCCTTGACACAACTAGGGTGGCATTCGTTTCTCAAATCATCATCATCATCCTCAAAATTCAACAGTCCAAAAACCTAAATGTAGGAAATTTTGTAAACACACAGTTATCCAATGAGTTTTCCAAATAATCACTGATTAACAACCATCACTCCAGACTTACATTACCCAACTCAGCCTTAGTTTATACCAATCCATGAAAAGAAATTCATATTTTTTTTTGCCATACTAACTTATATTAAAGCAACAGTGACTATTCCAGACACCCAGTAATCTTACCATATTATTTCTCAAATTAAATGGATTATATTCTCTCTTTCTCTGTTCATCCAGTTTTTTAAGATATTCTGCCAGTCTTTCCTTTCTTTTTCTTTTCATCCACGCTTGTATCTCTTTTCTCTCTCTTTCTGTTTTTGGAGACTGTCCAGCTGCAGTATCATGGATTCTGAGGACAGGTATAAGCGTGAAACAATTCAGTATGTGTCTTTTAAACTATAGTTATGAGGGTCACATGAAAACACAGATATATAGTGATATACTAAAATTCAGACACAAAAAGCCTAAATAATGATCAACCGGAATAGTCATTTATTATATTATTATATAAAATGGTCCCTTCTGGCCTGAAAATCTCTTGAAGAGTTAGTGGACACTTACAAAATTTTTCACCAAAATAATTTGTTCCTTAGGGAAATGTATATATCCCGTGTTAAACACATATTTCATGGAAGCTAAGTAGATTGTATTCTCTGTTTGAATACTAGGGCAACTGAAGTCAATGGAAGTGCACTCATGCTTAAAGTTAAGCAAGTGTGGAGATGTCTCTTAAATTCAACCCTTCAAACAATGACATTTTATAACACATTTATTTAATCATGCTAGTTTTAACTAACAAGCTGCTTGTTTTATTAGAGTTTTAAACACTAGTGAATTTAAACAATTTAATTTACTCAGTATAAAGCAGAAGTGAAGATGACCGCTATATTATTACCTGGAGATATTTCTAGCCTGTGTTTTTGTAATGCCCAGTTCTGTAGTGGAAATGCCACCCTCTGTTACAAGATCATCAATAACATCAGTAATACCACTCAGTCCAGTAATTTGCAGGGGATTGTCTATGAAACTCAAATTAAGGAAAAAACAATGTTGTTACTAAAACAGGAATACATTTCCAAGAAAAACTAAAAGTAAAATATCTTAAAATCTTCTCTTTTGAGCTCAGGTGGACAAGAATATTCTCCTTATTCAAGAACTAGTTACCCACACTCTTGTCTACCCAGTTGCCCATATTTCTACATGTGTATTGTTAGAGTTGCATAGAACAATATTCTAGGTGTGACACACATCAATCCATTTTCATTCAATGGTTAAATACCTCTTCAATACAGAACTACAGCCTGCTGGGTTGCATTTTTATTCAATAACTTTGTAATGATTTCATTGTGTTAATTCTGCTTTTAATATGATTACTTCAATGGGAGCTGTATGCTTGTCCAAAAGCAAAAATTAGCCCATAAAAATAATATAAAAAAACATGCATAAGCACTAGTAATGTCTTTCTTAAATGCTCAAAATGTACAAAAGAAACAATTTTTGGCAGACTACATGGTGTCATATAAATCATGTTTATTCATATCGTATTAGTGCATGTTAAGGTTATTCTGATCTAGGTTACGTATATAAAACTGCCTAACTAGAAAAGCATTACATATATGCCTAGATTTCTATATAGATAAGATTTCCAGTTTGATATTCCATTTTTCAGTAGGCTTTTTAGAAATACAATGTTGGCAATGTAGTTTAACAAAATCTGCAATTATTTCAAAATACTTACCTATCACCTAAATCTTCATTTATATGAATGTCTGAAATAGAAATATCTTTAATCAATTAAAACATAAACCCATGTATTAACATCTAATTTCTATGCAAATAGAACAAGACATACAGATTTGTTAGATGAAATATAGACTTTTTCAAACTGGATATGTTTATATTATAATGAATATATGTACAATTGTGTAGTCTTAACTACCTTGTGCTCATGACAGGATTTGGGAATACATTATCTATAGGGCCCGACCAAAGTCATGGCCGTGAAAAAATCCGTCACGGCCCGTGAAATTTGGTCTTTTCTGTGCTTTTACTCTATGTTATACAGATTTCACGGGGGAGACCAGTGTTTATCAAATTGGAGGTCCTGACCCAAAAGGGAGTTACAGGGGGGTCACAAGGGGGGTTGCAGGGGGGTATTGTCACCCTTACTTCTGCGCTGCCTTCAGAGCTGAACAGCTGGAGAGCGGTGGCTGTTGGCCAGGCGCCCAGCTCTGAAGCCAGCACCCCACCAGCAGCAATGCAGAAGTAAGGATGGCAATACCATACCATCCTACCATTACTTCTGCGCTACTGCTTTCAGAGCTGGGCAGCCAGAGAGCAGCAGCTGCTGCCTGAGGGCCCAGTTCTGCAGGCAGCAGTGCAGACATAAGGGTGGCAATACCATACCATGCCATCCTTACTTCTGCACAGTTGCTGGCAGCTGCTCTGCCTTCAGAGCTGGGCTCCCAGCCAGCAGCCTCTGCTCTCCAGCTGCCGAGCTCTGAAGACAGCGCCTCTACCAGCAGCAGTACAGAAGTAAGGATAGCAGTACCGTGACCCCCTTACAATAACCTTGTGGCCCCCGCACAACTGGTTTTGGATCAAGACCCCTACAATTACAACACAATGACATTTCAGATTTAAATAGCTGAAATCATGACATTTACAATTTTAAAAATCCTACGACCATGGATTTGGTAGGGTCCTAATAATCTAGCATTACTATTACTACTTAGTGGTCAGAGACATTCAGTAACAAAGATCAATCTTGGCCCTTCGCTTGGTAGTCACAGCTCTACTTTTAAATACAATTTAGTAACAATTAAATAAATCAGTCTGGCTTTTTATACCGTTTGATGTTCACTGAAACAGATTTCACTTGGGAGCTGAGATTTGAAAACAGTGCTGCCAACACTTTTCCTGTTGTGCCCTGCTTTATCAGTATTGGAATCTGTCCGCGACTCCCTCCATTACTGAACAACTGGCTCAGCAGAGGAGCTTGCGGCAGAACTGGGGAGGAGGGAGGAGCTGGGGCTCGATGTGGAGCTGGCCTGGGGGGAGAGAGCGATAATGAGGGCAGAGCTGGGCTGGGGCCGGAGCCAGGAGTGGAGCCAGAACAGTGAGAGGAGCCGGGGCCAGGAGTGGAGCTGGGAGGGGAGGCAGGACTGGGGCCACGTGCTGAGCTAGGGCCAAGAGCTGGGTCCAACCTGTGGCTAGGGTTGGAGCTGGGAGTGGAGCAGTGACCAGAAGTAGAGCTGCAGCTGGCGCCGAAGCTGCGGCTGTGGCCGGGGCTATGGATGGAAGCAGAGCTGCAGCTAGGGCCAGAGAAGAGCTGGGGGGCAGAGCAGTGTTGGGTGGCACTCCCTCCCCGCTCTCCTATGGGGGCTGGCCAGGGCCCCATCACACCCCTCCATGGGGAGCACTGTTTTAAAACCATTAGCGAGACTGCTACAGCTTGAGAGCTAGATTCATAGTCACTCACCAAAAGTACATATAATAACTAAGAATGTGAAAGAAGAGAAAGGCAAGAGAATTGTCATTGCACATACAGCCAAAGAACTGTAACATCAGTACAAATATTTACTTTGCACATTGAAATGAGGCTAGATGAAATAAAATTAACATTCAGGCTAGGATACAGCTAAGGGAACTGGCATTAGTGACATATAGCAACACATTTCACCGCCATGTAGTGGACTGGAGTTAAATTCTCATCTCAAGTCACTGGGCAGATAAAAAGGAGAGGATGCTGGCTTCAGAATCAGACCCAAAATTATTTACTTTCCTTCAACAACATTCTAATGGAGGCATCTTTGGACATAACACAGGATATAATACCCCCCTGGACTGTCATCAAACATTAACGTACATCTGTACATTAAACGTATGTGCATGGGTTACAAAAACAGTGCTTCTACACTTCTGAATGCATAAATCAAGCAACTAAGAAAAGTTCCAAACTGATCTTTACGAACATATTGCCACCATGATACTTCACATAATGCTAATGATCTCACCACACACTAAGCCATGAGGACCTTTGTTGGGCTTGGCAGAGAGATTGTGTTGCTCCTTTAAGGGAGGTTAGAGAGCCAGAGAGTTACCTTCAACATGGAAGAAGTTCCATCCCAGGTCAGCATGGGGATGCTGACCTATTACCCCTCCCTGAGGTGATGGGAAGAGAGGCGAACTGTTTATGCTCATATCTGAGCAGTGAAAGCCTTTTTTTCCCTGGACAGGCAGAGCACCACCCACCTGTCCAGCAATATAAGTAGTTGAAATACCAGGTTTTCATTATGATCCACTTTGGACATTATGCTAGTTTCTCCTTTTGGGGGTCTGGGAAGGAGTTTTCCCTCACTGCCAGTTTGGAAAAGGCAAGGTAGTTTTTTTTTTTTTTTGCATTTCCCACAGTAGACTGGAGTTTTGGGGGAGGAGGGAAGAACAAAAGGGGGGATTGGGCTATGACGTCACAACTCATTATGTAAGTGCAGGTACTCCATAGGGAATGGATACAGTGATCAGATAAAATGGACTGGGAAAAAAGACTTAAAGGAGGTATTCATTGAAAGAGGGGAAACTGTGGGAGGGCAGGTTGCTGTGAGGTCAGGACTCCTATGACTGGGTGTGGCAGGTGCTCAACCCTCCCCCATTTAGCTCCATTAACCCTCATTCAAGGGGAGTGGAGGAGGTCCCAACAGTCTCCCTGAGTATATGTAAATGATTATGGAATTACCCGCACTGTACAATTTTATCTGCTGGGTACTCCCAGACATTTAGTAATAAATTTGCAGCCTAATTAAACCACAACCAGTGTCTCCTCCTCTCCTCCTTCCAGCATAGCCAGACAATGAGAAAGATTGCAGCAACACAAAGAAAAGTGTCTACTTGCTTTTTAACAAGCAAAGGGGGAAAAGGGTAAATTAAAAATGATACCGGATGATGACTTTATATGACTCAGAAGGTTAGCAGATGAAGTTGCAGGAGAAAGAGAGTGAGCTTGCAAGGCTGTATAACGGGTTACAGAATATTCAGGTCTTGAACCCTCCTCTTCTTCATCCATAAGATCTTCAAAGTCCACAGAGCTCACATAACGTGGTGATGCAATAGAAGAATTAATAGACACAGTAAGTAAAACATGGTAAAAAAATCCAGACAAAAACCAGAACATGCAGTGAACTAATATATTTATGAATTTGTGTTATGGATTGATTAATACATCCTTGTAACCAAAAAAAACCCCCAAACCCAATGTATTCAGATCACTGTGCTGCTGAAAGTTAACCAGTTGAAGTATGGAGCCACACTGTCCCAGTCTGAGCTCCAGGAGTCACTGTGGCTCCTGAAGCTGCCGAGAACATGGTAGCCTGCCCATGTGAAGGACTAAATTGTAGCTCATCTGTGCACTGGGTCATGGATCAATTTTGTGTATCAATACAGAATGTAGCCATGATCTGGCCATATATTTGATATGAAATCACAATATGTTCCCTCTTGGCGTCAGTTAATCAGTACAGTGCAGCAGAGCTACCCATATAAGTATTTTCAATCCATTTTCTAGACAAAAATAATCAATTACATAATCAATACCTCACCACTAGGAAACCAATTTAACTGATGTGATCTTTTAAAAAGTCAGGCCAAAGGGTGGTAATATATTCTTTTAGCCACCAAAATGGCATGAATAATGAAATTTTATTACAACATAGGGAAAACATTCAGAGGCCAAATTATGATGTCTTACAAAATTAGTGTGGAAGCCAATGCAAGCCCTGCAGTTGATTTTACAAAACAACTGCAATAAGAACCAGTTCCTCTAAAACCCAAGATTAGGTCCTGCATCTTAGTCATGGAAACAATTTAAAGTATATAAATAATTTCTAGTCCAATGTGGTTGAGTAAATTCCCCTTATATCAGTACTCTTATTTTCTAACTTTCATTTTACATCTTCTTGATTGGTAATCTGACCTTTTCCCAATTTTATAATTGAGGTAACATTATTTTAAGTGGTAATAAATTTGCAAAATTCCATGATTCAGCACAGGGCCCACTACTCCTCATTTAGCAGGACACATACCTTCATCAATAATTCCCGCATCTCCAGAGAACAAGGAAGCTGCACCCAAGTTTGGACTGGCAGCCATTCCTAAATCTTCTATTGTTTTTACTATCTAAGAAAAGAACCCACATACTTGATAAAAGTATTTTTGATTAATGTTTTGTTTAAATGAAACAATTATAGATCACATTCATGAAAGGACTGTTTTAAACCGAAATATTTATTTAACATTTTAATAAATGTTATTCAAAACATTTTCAATTAAATAAATAATTTGGCTGTGAGAGGAGGCAAAGAGCCCTGAGTCTTGTTCAATCAGTTCACGTAACAGCTAAATCTTTAAAGACCTTACCCTGCTAATGTTTACAGTACTATTCACATGAGTAGTCCCATTAAGCTCATGCTACTCCTATGCTAAGGGCTTGTCTACATGGAGAGTTAGTGCATAGCAAGTCAGAGTGTGAAAAAAATGGTTACCTGCCTTCTGTAACTGTTGTTCTTTGAGGTGTGTTGCTCATAGCCATTCCATTCTAGGTGCATGCATGCCCACGTGCACAATCATTGGGGACTTTTCTCTTAGAGGTATCCATAGAGTCGGCTGTGGCACCCCCTTGAGTGCCGCACTCATGCCTCGGTATTTCAGGTGCCACCAATCCTACCCTCTCTTAGTTCCTTCTCGCTGGCAATTCTGACAGAGGGGCAGAGGGGCAGAAGGGCGGGTAATGGAATGGACATGAGCAACACATCTTGAAGAATAATAGTTACAGAAGGTAGGTAGCTGTTTTTTCCTCTTCAAGTGCTTGCTCATGTTGATTCCATTCTAGATGACTCATGATCAGTATCCTCTGCGGTTCAGAGTTCAGTCTAGAGCAGTGGTCACCAACCGGTGTGGAGGCCTTGAGAAGGCAATCGTCCAGGTAAGGAAATATTATAACCCCTTGTTTCCAGAGGTAGGGCGTGACTACCGGTAGAAATTTGGAGAAAACTCGAGGGGCAGTGGAAAGGCCAAATGGTAGAACTCTGTGTTGGTAATGCGTCGAGCCAAAGGTAAAAACGGAGAAAAACAGTGGATAGTGACGTGCAAATAGGCGTCTTGTAGGTCGAGGGCTGAAAACCAATCGCCCTGCTGCAGGGCTGGAATTATGGTGGTGAGAATAACCATTCTGAACTTTTGTTTCTTGATGAATTGTTGAGTCTGCTGAGGTCGAGAATCGGTCGCCATCCTCCAGTTTTCTTCTGTGTTAGGAAATAAGGGGAACAGAATCCTTCCCCTTGTGGCATTTGGGCACGAGTTCGATAGCACCCAGGTGAAGAAGATGTTGTACTTCTTGCTGGAGGTGTGGCTCGTGAAAGGGGTCCCTGAAGAGGGACGGGGAGGGTGGGTGGGTGGGAGGTAAGGGAGAGGAAGGGGATGGAATACCCCGGTGTGATGACCTCTAGAACCCACTTGTCGGTGGTAATATTCTGGCCATTGGTGTAAAAATGGCTGTAGACGATGTCCAAAGACAGTTGTGAGCAGTACATGCGCCGGACTAGGGGCGACGTTTTCGAGACCCTCGACCAAGGTTCAAATTTGTTTTATATTTTGAGGAAGTTGGGGTATCCGGAAGAATTGGGGCAATGCTGCTGGTATCTGGACCTCTGGCGTTGGCGTTGTTGATCCTGAGCTCCCGGGAAATGCTGAGTATATGAGGGGTAGCGCGGACGGTGGTAAGGTTGATATCTGTACTGTTGCCTTCCGTTGTAGGGTCTGGATACCTAAGGATCGCAGAGGTGCCCTTGAGTCCTTCATTGAGTGCAGCACCTCATTAGTGGGGAAGCAAAGAGTTTATAACATCAAAAGGGAGATCCTCTATGGTGCTCTGAACTTTGCGAGGAAAGAGAGAAGAGGAAAGCCAGGAACCTCGGTGCATGACGGCTGCTGTAGTGGTGGATCTTGCTGCAGTATTGGCTGAATCCAAAGCTGCTTGAAGAGCCGTGCAGTATATGGATTTGGCCCTCGGAAACTAAAGCTGTAAACTGTTGTTTCTTGTTGTCTGGGATGTGTTCAATAAAGTGCATGAACTTATTATACGTTGTTATGGTCGTACTTTGGTAGAATTGCGGTACAATTGGCAATTCGAAATTGCAATGTTGAAGAGGCATATACCTTGCCGACCCAGCAGGTCTAAGCGTTTGCCTTCTCTGTTGGTTGGGTATGGCGGAAATACTGTTTGTTTCACTGACTGGCTGCATCCACTACCAAAGAGCTTGGCCAGGATGTGAGAAAAAGGAATTCAGAGCCTTCGAGGGAATGAAGTATTCCGGTCCGCCTGTATGCAGGTAGGCTGGCTTGTGGCTAGAGTCTGCCAGATGGATTTAGCAGGTCCCAGAAAGGCTGAGTTAATTGGTGAGGTACTTCCTCCAACTTGATTCTAAGCTCATTGGCAATCCTTTTGAAGAGATCTTGGAGTTTTGAAAAATCATCTGATGGCAGTGGAGGGAAGGAAGTAACGCCTCTTCAGATATTGGATCAGTTGGTACATGAGGTAATACTGGGTCAGGAGCTGGAGTTAATTGATCCTGAGGATGGGAGGGTGCTGCCAAGTGCATCATAGGATTTTGACGTTCACGTCTAGTGTGAGTAGAGTAGCGGACGTGCTGGCGAGACAAAGATGGCCACGGAGCCCAATACTGCCATGGTGGTGGAAAAGGCATAGCACGTGCCATCCCGGGGTTAACACCCCAGGAGGTGGGATCTTGAGGTTGGTGTGGGACAGTTTTCCTGTGTTCGCAAGGGACAGGACTGTGAGGGTAGAATTCAGATCGCACTGGCACAGCAGCCTGTAGTTCAGAGTCCTGCTCACTGGAGGAAGGCTGCTTGGACCCTGAGGCAGTTGTATAGAGAAGCCATCCCCGACAAAGGGCGATTGTAGTGTAGGTGACACTAGGAGGTCACTTGAGTGGGTAATTTGTAACAGTGGGGCAGTCGTAGGCGAAGACAGAGAGAGATCCCATGAGGAAAACCGGGCTGGCACCCGAGTTTGTAATCTTGGCACCATGCCAAGTAGCGGTTGCAATGCCGGTGCCGCAGGCGGTGCCATGCTATTAATAGCAGGCTGCGGTGCCTCCGTCGGTGCCTGAGTTGTCAGTGCTGCATTCATCGCGGTGCCGATAGGTGCCACAATCGAGGCAGGCAACTGAAAGCCTGTCGCCTCGGCACCAGAGCCTCGCGCTGTCGCTGAAAGCACAGGCGGGTTTAGCGCGGTACCGGAGGAGCCCCGCTCCTCAAACACTCAAGTGGGGAAACTGACAAGCTGGTAAGGAAACTGACGAGCTGACCGGAGCGCGAAGCTTCCTGTTGCTTGTAAGCTCTCTTTTGGCTGATTTCTTTACTTTAACTTTTTTTTTTTTTTTTTTTTTGTGTAAAAGGTTAGAGCTGGGTCTGGAGGCAGAGTCCGAGCAAGGGTCTGAGATAGATAGCAGGGATTTTGAAGTAAAAAGTTTTAACTCCCTGTCCTTCCTAGCTCTAGAGCTTAACTTGGGGGCATTTTAGAGGAATATGGGTCTCCCCCCAAGCATTTTATACACTTGAAGTGCCCATCCGAAAGAGGGATAGCGTCCTTACGAGAAGAGTAGCGCTTAAAGCCTGTGGAGCCAGGCATATTTGAAGTGCTGACAGAATGAGAGAATTTTTTTTTTTTTTAAGTAGTAGGAAAAGGTAGGTAACACTAACTAAGGCAAGTAACAGAGAAAAACTAGCTAACTACAGGAATTTTAAAATAAAGAAAGAAAATACTAAGGAGTCTGCTGAGCTCCGTCTCAAGCCAGGGGCGATAGAGAAGGAACTGAGGGTACCGGCAGCGCATGCTCTCTAGTAACACACTCAGAATGAGTGACAGGTTCTAAGCATGCGTGGTTGGTAGGAGTACTGCTGCAAAAAATCTCCGATCAAAGGCGCAGGGGCGCACCGACACCTAAAGTGGAGCACCCACAGGGACATCTCTCGAAGAAGAACAGAATGTTGTCCGGGACCTTGACTACACAGTCCATGCTGTGTCTGTTGGGGATGTAGACTGACGCCGGCCACGCCTGGAGAGGCCTGAGGTGGAGTCACCACATGCTGAACCATGTAGGTTATGGCTGCCATATGGCCCAACAGCCGCAGGCAGGTATGAGCGGTGGTGAGAGGGTGAGCTTGTGTACACGAGATCAGGTCCACCATGGCCTAGAACTGGGTTTAGGGGAGGAAAACCCTGACCCAGGTAGAGTCAAGGATTGCTCCAATTAGCTCTATGCACTGCGTCAGGATTAAGGTTCACTTTGTCTTATTTATTAACAGCCCCAGGTCGCAACAGGTGGAGCAAACCAGGTCGAGATGACGACGTACTTGATCCCGAGATCAGCCTTTTATTAACCAGTCATCGAGGTACAGGCAAATCTATATGTCTTTTTGCCTCAGGTAAGCGGCCATTGGCACTATATACTTTGTAAACATTCTTGATGCCGACAACAGGCCAAAGAACAGTGTTGTGAATTGAAAATGGCAGTGGCCCAACAAAAACCAGAGGAAATGTCTGTGCTCGGGGAAAACAGAAATATGCATCCTTTAAGTCGAGGGAGGCATTCCAGTCTCTCAGATTCAGGGAGGGGATAATGGAGGCTAGGGAGACCATGCAGAACTTTAACTTTTTGAGAGACTTGTTGAGGTGTTGCAGGTCTAGAATGGATCTGAGGTCTCTGTTTGCTTTTGGGATTAGGAAATAATGGGAGTAGAACTCTTTCCCTCTCATGTCTGGAGACACCTCCTCCACCACCCCCAGGAGCAGGAGGCTCTCGACCTCTTGCACGAGTAGTTGCTCGTGAGAGGGGTCCCTGAAGAGGGACGAGAAAGGGGGATGGGAGGGAGGGTCAGACATGAATTGCAGGGTATAACTCAAAGAAATTGTGTCGAGCACCCAATGGTCCAAGGTCAGCCATGGCCAGGCCGCCTAGAAGGAGTGTAGACAGTCGAGGAAAAAGCAGAGGGGTAGATCCTGGGCAGTAGCTGGGCGCCGTCCTCGGGCACATACTCAAAACGCCCATTTCTGGCTGCCCTGGTCTCTGGAGGGGCCAATCTGGGCAGAGGAATGGGAAGACGAAGGGTGCCTTCGCTAAAACTGCTTTGTCTTTCTCCTTCTTTCTGTAGGAGCTGGATCAGGGGACCCCCCACCAGTGTTACCCCCCAGCTCTCTCTCCATGCAGCAGCACCTGGGTTGGCAGGGAGGGGTGCCTCTCCTACAGCTATGGCAGATCCAGGCCAGGGCTGAATTGGGACGGGGTGCCTGCTTCCCCTCCCCAGCATGGCGGGTCCGGGCCAGGGCCATGGGAGAGATACCTTTCCCACCTTTGCAGCAGATCCAGAACAGGATGGGGCTGGGGGAGGGGCGCCTCTCCCTCGGCTGCAGAGAGAGGAATCTCTCTCTGCCGCAGCGCTGAGCGCCTGCATGGTACTTAATAGGTTGCTTCGCAGCTTTGAGGAAACATAGCACCCCATGACCTTGACAGAGGTGGAGGAGGTGGAAGCCGGAATGGTTTTCTAGCCTGTTGAGTGGTGTGCAGGCCCAAGGACCAGAAGGTGGCACAGGAATCTTTAAGGCCGTGGAGCTGTGTGTCTGTCAGCTCTAGGGTGACCAGACAGCAAGTGTGAAAAATCAGGAAAGGGGGTGCGGGGTAATAGGAGCCTATATAAGAAAAAGACTGCAAAATCAGGACTGTCCCTATAAAATCGGGCCATCTGGTCACCCTAGTCAGCTTCGAGAAGAGCCCTGCTCCCTCAAACAGGAAGTCCTGAAGGCTAGCCTGCATCTCCTGGGATAGCCTGGAGGGCTGTAACCAGGACCTGCACCTCATGATCACCACGGAAGTGACCACCCTGGCCTCTGAGACCATTGGGTCCCAGGCCATCTGAAGGGTGCCTCTCGCCACCGCTTTGCCCTCTTCCACAAAGATGGCAAACTCCTGGACTTGGTCCTGTGGAAAGCCCTCCTTGAACTTGCTGATGGAGTCCCACCAATTGAAGTTGTACCTGCCTAGGAGGGCCTGATGGTTAGATATCCGAAATTGCAGGCTGACTGTTGAATAAATTTTCCTGCCAAACAAGTCCAATCTCTTGGCATCTTTATTTTTGAGTGTGCCACTGGCCTGGCCCTGCCTGTGCCTTTTGTTGATGACAGACACTACCAGGGACCCTGCTGGAGGGTCGGGGTATAGATATTCAAATCCCTTTGCCAGGATATAATATTTCTTTTCCACTTTTTTGGAGGTAGGCGGAATGGAAGAGGCAATTTTCAAGACCCTTGGAAGAACGGGCATCACAACCCGGGCCGCGGTGGAGGAGGGTATGATGTTGAAGAGGTCACTGGACTCTTCTGCTAGCTCGACCTCCAAGTTCAGGTTAGCAGCCACCCTTTTGAGCAGGGCCTCATACTCTTTGAAGTCATCGGGAGGGCTTCTTGTTTGCGTGGGACTTGCTACCGCCTCTTCCAGAAACAACAAAGGTGACTGTACCACAGGGGGTGGGACAGCTTCTCTTTGCCTGCCCAGGGATGGCTCCTTGGGAATTGGGGCCCATTGTGACACTTTTATGACAGACTCGGCACCATGGTGGTCCAGAGGCAGTTTGTCCGACGTGGCCTGAGAGGAACGGCGGGACTGGCATGACGGGTACACCTCATGGGCTCCAGTACTGCCACTGAGGGGGCCACTTCTTCTGTTGCCACTGCCGGAGCTGTGCCTGTCTCACAGGTCGCTGACAATTCGCCTCTTCTGGGTGAGGGGTTGAACTCTCCCACCAACTCGGATCACTGCCCTTCTGGCGACCAGGGCAAAGCCACAGATGACTGAGTCCATCGGCTGACCCTCATCGGCGACTGGTAAGGAAAGGACAAGGAACGGTGCTTGCCTGAAAAGCAGTACCAGGGAGTTGGAGACTGGCGTCATGACCAGGAATGATCCCGCATCATGAGGGATCAATGCCGGTGGACTGCCTAGGCAATGGGGATCTGCACCATGGCAATCTCTGGTGGAAGGCCCAGCAGTATCACGGGTAAGGTGATTGCCATCGTGACTTGGGTGTTCCGTGCCTTGTAGGTGGCGACCTTGGTGTTAGGGACCTGGTTCTTCTAACCAGAGACTGAGGCTGTGGCACTGGGTTCCTAGGCCGCAATGATGGGGATTGACATCTGCGGTTCAGGGATGCTCCGTTGCTTTAAAGGGAGGTCTGCTAACTAGCTTCTCCTTAGAGGTCTGGGCCTTAACCAAGTTCACCACCTGGCTTGGCATCTGCAGTGCTGGCCGGCAGGGGCACCTCAGGGACAGGCGGCCTACAAGGGGCCAGGATTCCCTGCTGCCCGTGGGAGTGGATATCCCATTCCATTTGAGTTCAAGGGCGAAAGATTTTGTAGATTTTGCACTTTGGTTTTCTGTGTGATTCCTCCATACACTTTACACAGCTATTGTGGGGGATCATTAATGGGCAACTCTGGGTACACAATGAACATGGCTTAAAACCTGGGGAACAGAGCACTCCACTCCACAGCAAAGTCCCAGCCAGGACTTTAACTACTAAAACTACTACCTAACACTTAATGGTCAAACTAAGTACCTAACAATTAAGTACAAAGGAGACAGAACAAGGGATTGAAAGAACCACTAATGCTCTTGCGATGCAAGACAAGGCGCTCCAACCAACCGTAACCAGTGGTAAGAAGGAACTGAGACTGAGTAGGGTTAGCAGCGCCTGATACACCAGTGCATGAATGCAGCACTCAAGGGGGCGCCACAGCCGACCCTATAGATACCACTAAGACAAAAGTCTCTAACAACTGTTCACGTGGACAAGCGCAGACCTAGAATGAAACTGAAGAACTACAGTGCACCCTGCTACCATATACTAGGTGTTCAGCAGTGCACTTAGACATACATCCATTTCAAACAGCAGGACATCAAAGTACACTACAGAATTTTTACAGTGCGATAGCCAAGTCCAACCAACCAATTAATGCACTGCAAGCTAGTGTGCAGGAGACTCATAACCTGGCTTACTGCTCAGCTAAGGCCTGGTCTACACTACGCGTTTCAACCGATTTTAGCAGCGTTAAATAGATTTAACGCTGCACTCGTCCACACAACGAGGCCCTTTATATTGATATAAAGGGCTCTTTAAACTGGTTTCTGTACTCCTCCCCAGCAAGAGGAGTAGCGCTGAAATCGGTATTACCATATCAGATTAGGGTTAGTGTGGCCGCAAATCGACGGTATTGGCCTCTGGGCGGTATCCCACTGTGCACCATTGTGACTGCTCTGGAAAGCAATCCGAACTCGGATGCACTGGCCAGGTAAACAG
>NC_133774.1:27395618-27416030 GCF_003597395.2 Chelonoidis abingdonii
TGCTTTCATGGAGGAAGGAATGAGTGACAACATTTACCTAGAATCACCCGTGACACTGTTTTTGCACAATCATGCTTTGGGATCTCAACCCAGAATTCCAATGGGGGGAAGAGACTGCAGGAACTATGGGATAGCTACCCACAGTGCAACGCTCTGGAAATCGACGCTAGCCTCGGTATATGGACGCACACCGCTGAATTAATGCGCTTAGTGTGGCCGCATGCACTCTACTTCATACAATCTGTTTTTACATAAACCGGTTTATGTAAAATCGGAATAATCCCGTAGTGTAGACATACCCTAATACTTTGCATAGGCAAGCCTTCATGTTTTCAGGAGTGCACCCTTATAACATGGTTGTTTTTATACATATTTTTATTCATCTGAACTATTCTCATAAGGTTAATTTAAAATAAGTATCAGGGTGCACTACAGTTTCACAGCCTGACTTGCTATGCACTAACTTTCCATGTAAATGTTCTAGGTCAGATATTTCAAAATACTAGCAACGAATGAGTTTCCAGAAGGTGTGAAATATACCTGTGCAAACCAAACCAAAACTGATAAAGCTAAAATTTGATCCATCATTTGTCACTGTCCCTAAAATATTTTTAAATGCTTTCAACTTCTCCTACTCCAGTTAGCTTATGCTTTACTGTCTCATTATCTTTCTGGATGTGCTAACAGCTTGCATGATAATGTACAGAGTAGACAGCTATGAAACATCACTTGAAGTGATTCTAGATTACATGCTGGGCCAGATTCTCAATTGATGTAAATCAGTATAGCTCTGCCGAAGTAAAGCTACGCTGATTAAACCCCAGTTGGGTATCTGGGCAGCTGAAAGCAGAATTCATTGGCTCAGGTTAATAAAATTACTTCCATTCTTTAGTAAACTGCAATTATACTTTTAAATTGACTGAAATAATAAATAATACTTTATAGTATTCATCAGATGTTTTAAAGCAACATTTTCCACATTTTACAGATGATTAAACTTCAACAAATTTTAGATGGAAAATTCATAAGAAAATTAAACTAGAGGTACCATTAAGAAGCAAAACTCTTGCTGGTTTCTCGGTTCTTATGTTTTGTCATGGCATTTAGGAAATTGCATTTCCTAGGATTTATACACTGCAATCCAAATACACTATATAATCAAATGGTATTTATTTTATTTATATAATTAGATTTATAAAAATGCTAAAATGGGCATCTAAGGTACCCTTGATAAAACATTTTTATTTATAAAAATAAACACAATAAATGTCATGGTGAAAGAGACAGTAGTAAGGGTGAATGGACAGTCCATTATTCTCTCTTTCTTAAAGTATACAAAATCATCATCCCAAAATGTAAATTCTAATTTTAATAGAAAGAAGGAAAAAATGCAGAGCAGTCTGAACATACCAATTTAGTATTGCTGAAATCCTTCTCCATATTTTCTGCTATGTTCTGTAATGCCTGCAGTTGTATATCCATTTCCTGCAGTTTTGTATAAAAGTGTTCTTTGCTAATGATTTTGGCTGATAGTCCTGTAGAGTGAATGATGCTGACATCCTCATGCAATAGGTTCCAGGTTAGATTGTCTCCAACAGCATCTGATTTTACATTCCTTTCTTGCACTGGGAACAAACCATTTTGATGGTAATCTCAAAATAATAATAAAAAAGAACAAACATAATACAGTGAACTGTAAATATTTAAATAATGGGTATGCATGTATCAGTTATGCTGATGTTTTTGGTGTGGGTTGGAGGAGGGACCATCCCTATGGGAGTCATATTGTAAATGGTACTTCTGTGAATAAATCTCCCCCATCCTACATGGAGAATGGGATCAGTCACTGCTTCCTGCATCCCAGGACCTGCAGAAGGTCTGGCGATTTGTGTTAGAAGGGAGGGCTGGGAGAGGCACAGTGTCCCCATCACCCTGGCAAGCAGTGGTAATTCTGCTAAAACATAATGCAGGTTGTAACTGCATGAAGCTTCTGATAGACTCCACCTTCCCCTCTACACTACTGAATGCTACTGAATGCTGGCATTAGGGAGAATGGTGAAGAATCATAGAATCGCTCAGGAAGAGACATGACTTTGAAGAGAAAAGAGAAAGCACAGGGGAATTCTGCAGAATTTCTTAGGAGGGATGGCCTCTAAGGTGAGGGAAGGACAGAAGGTCTTGTGTGGAAATGCAACAGTGCCATAATGAAGGATTTTTGTCAGCAATTATTTTCAACTAAAAAAAATAAAAATAAAAGAGTAAATAAGTGATTGTTACCTTTTCCCTGAAATGCATTAGGTGGAATTGCATTGGTAACAGAAGCTGCCATGTGATGCAGCTTTGCAGAAGATGGAACTTCAAAGTTCTCATTTTGTTGTGTGGTAACCATCTCTTCTGTAGACTCGACTATAGTAGGCAAATCCTTTAAGAGATCACTGTCTTCAATGTCAATCACATTGATATATTTGTGTCCAATCTGAACCACAGCAGGAAAAATTAAAAGGAATTATATAATATGTACTCTGGGTAGTACTGTGGCTAACTGTCCCCTTTTCTAATCCACTGTCTTTGGTTTTTGAGTTGAAATAGATACTTGTTTATTTCAAAGACTGGATAACAGTCATTTTTCTATAAAGTTTCATGCAGTCGACTCATGCTGATGAGACGAACCCAAAATAACACAACTGGTTACATACAGCATGTTATAACTGTATTATCAGAAAATATTTCTAAGTACTAACCAAACCATATGCAGTATCAGACACAGAGGATGGTAAAAGTCTCTCCCCTACTTCTGTGTGGAGCTTGAAGTTTAAGTACATATCTGGTGGCAACATCTGAGGAACTCTTGAAGCCAGATGTTCTATGAGGATGAAATAATGGTTAGGAATACAACATACAGTAAATATCCCTGGCATATTAGAAAAACAATTTCACTAACTCAGAATAAAGGAAAGCTTCTGTTGTCAGAGCCCTTTGACCAGAATAAAGTGACATGCTATGCTATATTGTTGTTTAATACTTATTCACAATAAAGCTGATTATTATTACATGATTACCAAAATAAAAAACAAACCAAAAATTAAAAATCAATAATATCAAAGAAACTGTGAACTTCTATTAGTTTCCAGAAACAGTTCTTCAATTAAATAGTTAAAAAACCCATACCTGACACTTGCTCTAAAACACACCAGAACACATTGTTAGCAAAAACTGTAGCACACATCTTCGTAATGCGTTGAACTATTAGATGGTGGAATGGTCTCACAAAAGAAGTGGCACCATCAAAATCTAAGCACTTGCGGGGAACAATCATGTACTGGAAGGGGGAAGTACCTTGGTGATTTAATGGATCTTTTCACCTCTAATTTCTATGGGAGTAGGCTAGATTAACAAAATTATAGTAATAATCCTTTTGTTGTCTGTAAATTCTAACTGGAAGATGTAGCACAGCTTTGGGGTTAAAAGGACAGTCCCATTACAATCCACATTTTCAAGATCTTATATTTGGCAAAAAAACAAATAAAAAAATTTCTCCTGCAGCGCCAATTTGCACAGAAGAGAAGTGTTTTTATCACAAAGAACAAATCAAATTCTGTTCTGCAAAAAAAACCTCTCTTCAAAAATCAAGGCCAGATCACGGGAAAAACTGTTCCTGCCAGTCAGTGGAAAAACTGAGTAAGGCAGCCTGCTCAGATATGGAGCGACTAGAAAATGACACAGATATATAAAAACACAAATGTATCTGCTAATGCAGGAGAACAACAATGTGGACTACAAAGTCATGAAATGCAGTCACAATCAACATTTTCATATTACAAATCACTGTTATTTATTTAGATTTTAAAAACAATTGGAATAAAATTAATGTTGCCTTCATGATATTCTCCACTTAGCTACTGAAAACATTATATAATGCAAAAGTGTATATGGAAAACCCATGCAATCCACAGAATGACAAAGAAAGGAAGAAGGCACACCTGTTGAAGGAACAGAGGTGATAGTTTGGTTTTTACTAAGTTCAGAAATTATGTCTTCAGAGCCAGTTTCTATATCCTAGTATGACTTGAGAACTTGGTTGGTATGAAAAAACAAAATCAAAATGGATTACTAGAACAGAAAACATTTTACAGCTGGGAGAGCAGAAACCGACAAAGGAAACATTTGCTTACTATTCATTAACAGAAATTATGTAAGAAAAAGGAAGTAACCAGATTCTAATGCCTAAGATCTAAATCTTAGCTCTAAACTGCTAAATCTAAACCATAATGCGGACAAAATGCCAAGTGAAATCAACAGGAGTATTTCCAGAGAAATACTTCGGGATCTGCCCTCAAAAAAAAAAAAACCTGACAATCATTTTATGTCAAGAAGAAATTTTGAATTTTTATTTGAGTATCTGTAGGAACAAGAATTTCTGTTTTATTGTTTATTTGAAATAAGATTAAAATACCAAAAATATAACAAGGTGGTCAATATTTTAAAGCTTTTTCGATTATTAAAATGAGCAAATACTGCAATACACAAAAGCAGATCTGGAAAACAACTGGTTGCAAAAGCGTAAAACCAATAGTGCAAACAGATTATAGTTGACTTTTTACCTGGATCTGTATTTGTGCTTGCATCTTGAGTTTCTGCGGGTTTTTTCCTTGTGGAAGCCATGTAGTGTAGACCTGCTGTAGTAGTAATAGCCTCTCCCACTGTGTCTAAAATGGGGAAACAACTAATCATTGTCCACTATTAGAACAAGAATTATTTTATTTATCTGTTCTACAGTTTTTAAGTTAGAAAAAATGCAACTTATTTCAGTAAGCACGCTTTATAAAAATATTGGTGGAAATATGGGCCCAACTTAAGACCTTATGTAAGAGGATCCAACTCCACTGAAATCTATGTGGTTGTAACTACTTAAACCAACCCTTGATTTGGCTAGTAACGTTTAAATGTGATCTTTTTATATAATAAAATTTTGTACTTGTATCATTATGTTTTAAAGAAAAAATGTGTGTGTGTGTATTTGTTTTATTCTTATTTTTGGCTTGTATTTTGACAACGCAATCACCTATTTCTCTAATACGCAAGGTCAGGGAATGGATTTTCCTCTCTTTTTTTTCCTAGCAATACTAAATCTGATATTGAGTTAGTGAGTTGGAAGGAAGGATAATCAGCCACATTTTCCCACATATGGACTTTTGCTCCCTGGACAGATTGGAGAAGAGATCATTTTCAGAATAATCTGGGCACTTTGCTCCCGGAGGCACCTTATATTCCATGTAATCAAAATTTTCATTTAAATAAAAGTAGAGTAATATCTATTTTATTTAAACTACAGAAATTTGTTTGTAGCGGGGCTTACCCGCTCCTGCCCTTCGGGGCTTAAAACAGCCCAGGAGAGGGCTGTAGCTGGGGCAAGAAGCCTGGGCTGATTGGGGGAAAGTAGGCTCAGCTGTGTTCAGGTCCCAATCAGGCCCAGCTGGCCCCTAAAAGAGGCAGTAAGCCAGGAGCCCAGTCAGTCTCCTTCTGTCTGTAGAGGGAGAAGGGCCAGGCTGCAGGGAGCTAGACATAGGGTATCTGAGTGGAGCAGGGCTGGGGAAAGTCAGAGGAGCTGGGGAGCTCTTGCCTGGAAAGCCCCAGGATGCCGCCTAGCATAAGGCCAACAGGTACTGGGGGTTGCAGGGGGCAGCCCAGGGGCAGGCAAAAGGCAGCAGGTCCAAACCCCTTTGCCTATGATGAGTGGCTGATACTGCAGTCTGCCCCAGTGAATGGGGGCTAGATGGAGACTGGGCAGTAGCCATATACTGAGGTGAAATGGGGATAGTGGGTTGGGGATTCCCCAGGGAGGGGAAACCCAGATTGGTGGGGTACTGCCAGGGGGCAGCACCCCAGTTAAAAGGGCATAGGGGTCCAGGGAGGGACATGGGAGCCAAGAGGACAGGCGGATCACTGGCCTGCAGAGGGCACTCCTGGCTGGAAGTTAGCTAATTCCTGAGGATGACCAGCAGGAGGCGCCGCAGGGGTGAGTCCAAGCTTGTTACATTGTTATAAACCTTGAAAAATATTTTTTCTAACTATTTTTTCCCAAAAAGTACAGGTAGTGTGATCACTGCAATGAACACCTAGCTTTCCATTCTTTTCTTTCTCTCTCTCTTTTGCAGTATTCTAGGACAGAAACAATACAGGGACATTATACAATTATAAACAATACAGCGATCTCATTTACTCTCATGTAAACCTGGAGTAACTCCATTCACTTCAGTGGAATTATATCTGAGTGCACATTTATGTGTAACTGAGGTCAGAATCCAGTCCATAGACCCTAAATCTGTGAGGCATTTTTGGTTTGGTTGTTTTGGGAGTACCCTTCAAAATTTCAGTGCCATGAAAGACGACTAGCCTTATGATTCGACATGATGGTGTTCCCTGATCTACACTGCACAATTTGAGATGTTGCATCTTGATGTTATCATGTTTTCATTATGCTCAGCAAGGCAAACAGTTAAACATATCAGCCTAGGAACTCAGAATTTAACCAATGATCTAGGTCTTTCTGTGACATCTGACAACCCTTTAAAAAAAAAAAAAAAAGATAGAGTTCATGACTTTAGACATGATTTTTTTTTTTAAAAAACACAAATGTACATACCAAGTGAAATGACAAAATCATCTTCAAGATAACAGCTGGGTTCTGCTTGCTGATCCTAATATAAGAAAAATGTGATCAAACCAGTGTTACAGGATTTCTTGATGCTGTCAACTTTTAAATAAAGTTATGCTTCCTTTGAGCAATAATTTTAAAACTTGTTAGAAAACATACTTTTCCCCACTTAGTGGCACAAACAGCTCCCTGACAGAAGAATTTCCTATCTAGGTTGTACTGAGCACGCTCACCCAAACTGAGCAGGCTCAGTAGGTAACTACTATTGGGGGGAAAATGTGCTGGCTGTTGTTTTTGCCGTTACACTGGATCGTGTGAGGCAGCTGCTGATCTGGCTGGTGCCAGATCAGCTTTCCCTCCTCTCCTGCTAGTGCCCTGGGCTGAAGCTGCTCCTCAGCTCCTAGCCCCCTTTGCTCTCACAGAGGTAGACTGTAACAGCCACCCATGTGGGGAGACCTGGCTCTGTGCCTGGCAGACTTCTCCTGGAACAGGGACCACAGGGGAGCCCTCCCAGCACACAGCCCCTAATACCCCTCTCCCTACACCCTGAGCTATGCCCTCCCTGCACAAAGCCCCAGGTACGCCTCTCCCTGCACCCTGAGGTACCTCCCTACCCACACACAGTCTCAGCTACCCCCTCCCTGCACCCTGAGCTACCCCCCTGCCTGCACATAGCACCCCCCAGAGCCCCTAGCCACTCCCTTCTCTACACCCACAGCCACCCCTGCTCCCACAGAGCCCCTAGCCACTCCCTCCTCTACACCCACAGCCACCCTGTGAACACACAGCCCCAGCTACCCCCTCTGCACCTTGAGTTACCCAGTCTGCACACAGTTGCTAGCTACCCGCTTCCTGCACCCTATGCTGCCCTCATGCCTGCACACAGCTACCCCCTCCCTGCACCCTAAACTGGTTTCAAACTTTTTGAGTTATAATTTTTGGTTGCACCTCTTCGCCCCCAACCCAGACAGACTGGATGGCCTGCTGAGGTGAGTCAAGGGTGTAGGTGGCACTCCCTCCTTGGACCCCACCATGCGGAGGTGGCTTGAGCCCTGCTGGCCCCTTTCTCCGCAAAACAGAAGTCAAACTATGCCTATGTCCAACACCTCTGCCCTGAAGGCTGACCCCCTGCTGGACCCTGGCGTTTTTATAGCCTGTCTGGGAGGGCCTCCAAGAAAAAAGTTTGAGACCCTCTGTTCTAAGCAACATGAACTAGATCGCCTTTTAAATAATTTGTGGAGAAGAGCCTTGCTATCCCCCATTCTTTGTCAGGAAGTGCTATATTCCTAAATCATATAAAGGAAACGCACATAGCAGTACAGTGGCAGGAGTCTTAAAAATGCACGTAATAAAATAGCAAATGGTACCACCACACTTAAGCAAGATCTACAGTTTGTACTGTCTAGAAAACATTAGTGGATTTCTGGACAAATTACTATAAATGTCATAGAAATGCTATGGAATAAATAACCAACTAAATCAGAATTATAATCATTATGGGGATTTTCATCAATACAAGTAAACTAAATTTTTTTTTATGAATTGTACCGCCCCTTGATTGTGCAAAAAAACCCCTCATCCTCAGAAACAGGAATAGCTCATGTCCCAATTTTATAGGATTGGTATGTCAACACAGCAGAACTTATTTCATGTGAGCACCTGACAGGAGTAAGGAAAATACCCTGAGGAGTTTCTTTTGGTAAAAGGCGGCTTTATCTCTGGCTTAAAGGAAAATGCAAGTGTGCAAGTAAAAAAGGTATATGAGATCACTACAGAGGTGCTGAAAAGAGTGGACGAGGTATTTAGCAGGGTTTTGTTGATATTATGTTTGCTTGTTGCTTCACTTGTATTATTATTTTAGAAATCAATAAAAAAGGAAGAAAATAATTATTTTCTTATACCTGTATCTCAGTTTCAAAAACTCTCTCTGTATCATCAGTACTAATAATGGAATCATCTGGGCGGAATGTCACACTTGCTTTTTTCTCGTCCTCCTTCTCTTTTATCTGTTTCTCAGCATGTCTCTTTTGCCTGTCAACATAACAGTGAGAAACAACAATTTAACTTCACTCTGATAATAGAAACATCAATCATTCTTTCTAATAAGCAAGAAATAATAACCTTCTTAAAAAATATATTAGGTGTTTGAGTAAAGATAGTTAACTGCTATTCCATTTAAACTAATTAAAAACCTATGTATCTAAGCTATTTAAGGTGTTCATAAAATATTTAATAGTAACACAAACTTATTCACATATTCTAAACAAAATAATATACTGGTTATCTAAGACCCCATTTAACTAAATTATTGTAAACCTGATATTTTGTATTGTTTACAATATGATTACTTCTGCTATCTTTTGTATACAATTAAAAATAAAATATTATACAAGGCAGAAGGGCCTACACAGAAATGTTGCAGCAAGAAATCAGTGTTGCTATGAAACTCTCCCTACCCTGTAACTTGTTTTCCTAAAAAACTGCAAAGTTTGCTTTTAAAAATATTTACTATCAGATTAGTAAAACACCTTGCCTTAAACATTACAGTTTACAATATTTTAAAGCAAGATATCTAAAAATCAAATCAGTTACTCTTACCTGTCAAGAGCTAAGTTCAGGATTCTGTGTTTCTAACCACAAGTGAAGGCATCAGAATCACAAGTGAGGGTAATCTACTTTAGGTGCTTTGATGTCATTAACTCTTTCAAGGGAAACATAGAACTATGAACTGTCATGACAGTAATCTACTGATGCTGCAGAAGAACCGCAGGGGCAAGGTAGGTGCAGCTCAAGGGCTAACCTAGGAATTGCTTTAGTTTGTACTGACTATGTAATGAAAATAATTCTAGATTAATGTGCAACAACAGAGATCAGTTTAAAAGTCATGAAATATACAGCCAGTAAAACAGAATTAGCTAAGTAAAGAACGCAATCGTGTATTCATTCAGATCAGTGGGAGTTTTGCCATTCACTCCACCAGGTTCACAATTAGGCTCAATGACTTTACAAGGAAATTTTCATCATTCTGTCAATGAGCCTAGAACCTTGACTTAAATTAAACTCCTCCAGAGGTCTGAGAGCATTCTCTCTTGAGGGATATATGCACTAACAATATGACTGTTTTGTGATGTGGACAGCTGATCGCTAACAACTAAATTGTGACTACCAAATCATTTCACAGAGGCAATGAACACAATACATGGTAACAATTCACACCAGAGATTTAGAAGTGAAAGGCTCTGTATCCCATTATCAGCCTCCTCAAATTATTTAGCATCCAATCCTGTTTTCAATGAAGCTGGTACAAAAACTCCCATTGTAATTAGTTGGAGAAGGCTTAAGTTACTAGTAAGTCTCTCCAAATGAAGACCAATTTTGAAAATTTGTCCTTGCCTTTTTGTATTGTTCTTCGTGTGTCTTGCATCAAATGGCTCAGTGTTAGCTTTTAACAACTCAATCTGACCAGAATGGTCTTGTCCAATGAAGTCGTGTGGTGCACTGGTACACAGGCGGCTTTGCTCAAATGCAATGAGATTTTGAATTGGGATCAGTTTTGGTGGTCGGAACTGTTTGAAAGAGAAGCAGAATGAGACATTTATAGAAGAGGAAACCAAAAATTTTAATAGACTCTATTAAACAGAGTAGGTCCAACTCTGACCTCAGTTACACAGGTACAACTCCTAATACAGTCGATGCAGAAGGCAACTATCTAGTAGTAGAATCAGACCCAAGTACTGAACACATTTATAAATTATCAGCCAGAGGCAACATAAGAGACACAGAAACAGGTAGTTACACCGTAAACAGAAGGTGCAGTACAAAACAGAAGAGGACACAGAAATGTTATTGTTGATTTATTACTAGAGCTCAACAAAACCACTTCATTATTTTATTTGTCCAAATTTTAAGAAAATTTTGCAAAGTTCTTTCCCATCTGTTATTCTCCAACATATTAAAATTCCTATAGCATGTTCTTGTGGATGAAGTTAGGAAATGGGCAACATGCATATGGGCCGGAGGACGTCCAGCTCCCAGGAATTATTTATCTTTTGATCTACATTTGCCTTAACAAAAGGGGAAATTTACAACATTTTATATTCTAAAGTTAAATGTCATTTTCCTTTAAAAATATTTACCAAGGAATGAGAAATTTCTTACCTGATTGTTTCCCTTGTTAGCAGCTTCTCTCCCAATTCAACACTAATAAATTAACACCTCACCCTGGCTTTGAAATTTTTCAGGCAGTCCATTATTATTGCTAGAGGCTCCAAAACTAGCCCCTTGCCCTTCAGCTCAGGCCACCAGGATTCTTTCAAAGCTACAGACACACTCCAGCTACTGACTATTAGCATTAAGACCCCTTGATATAATGTGGTAATTAGCCTTAACAGTTATATATTTAAGTCTCTGTTTAGAGGAAAATTTCCATTTGTATTCCAATCATTTCTAGACTACCAGGATGTGCTGAATGAGGAGAGAAGTTGCTAATAAAAAGAAAATTATCATGAAAGAAATCTTTCTGTTGCACAGCTTCTCTCCTCATTCATCTCTAATGGGAAATAGCAAAAAGTGAATCACACAGAGGTAGGGGGAAAGATAAGCAGAGTTTTAATTATTTTTATAGTAGAATAATAGGCAGGAATGGAAGTTCTTCCCATATAAAGCAAAGAATTGTGTGGAAACCAACCCAGTAGCACCCTTCTATCAATGGATGACTGCAGAGAAATGGAAACTTATTTTGCAAATCTTCCATAGATGAGGCTCATACACTTTCCTCCAATACCCTAGGGCAGGGGTAGGTTACCTATAGCACAGCTGCCGAAGGCAGCATGCAAGCTGATTTTCAGCAGCACTCACGCTGCCCGGGTCCTGGCCACTGATCTGGGAGGCTCTGCATTTTAATTTAATTTTAAATGAAGCTTCTTAAACATTTTAAAAACCTTATTTACTTTACTACAACAACAGTTCAGTTATATATTTTAGACTTATAGAAACAGACCTTCTAAAAACATTAAAATGCATTACTGGCAAGCAAAACCTTAAATCGGAGTGAATAAATGAAAACTCGGCACACCATTTCTGAAAGGTTACTGACCCCTACCCTAAGGACTTCTGTGAATTGTTTCCAAATCCTAGCATGATAACTGGTGCAAGATTTAACACCTTGCCTGCAGCAACTCTGAGGACCTAAGGCCTTGACTTTTTGGATAGAATGCGATGAAGAGTGTATAATTAGTACATGTATTCAATATGCTTGGGACAGATCTTTAGACTGGTAGGAATGCCCATTTCTGCCACAATCTTCCAGGAGTACTAGGGATTAGCACAAAATAACAGAACTATTTCCTAGGAATTGTGGAAAGAAGAACTTACCTTGAACAGAAAGGTTTACTGGAGCTATAAGAATAACCTTTTCCTCATGACAACAGCTACGTGATTCTTAGCTATATAGGAGATATCATTCCAATTCCAAATAGCAACTAGAAAGACCAGTCATAGGCTTGTGTAATCTGATTAACACTGGCAATTGACCATACTCAAAAGGAGAAACTGATGTGTCTACCTACAGGATGCCATTAGGGAAGGAACATATGTTTCTATGGTGCTTGATTGTAGAACTCCTCCAAACAACCGTTTTGGTGAAACTCACTTTATTCCTACACTTTTTGACCTTCAAGAGGTAGCCTTTCTTGCTGATCTTTCCCATCTTCCATTCCTTGTAGGCCTTCTACTTTTACTTAATCACCCGTTTGAGATGCTTGCTGATCCAGATTGGTCTGCAATCCTTCCCTTCAAATTCACCTACCCTTCCCACTCGTGGGGATGCAGGGTTCAGACAGCTTATGCAACTTTGACAAAATAATTCCAAGCCTCCTCCACATTCAGATCCTTAAGTTCTTCAATCCAGTCCACGTCCCTAAACAAATTCCCTTAATTCAGTGGTTCTCAACCTATTTACCATTGTGGGTTGCATATGCAGCTCTCTATGTATTATGTGGGCTACATCCACACAATATATATATTACCTGTATGGCCCTGAGGATGTCACATGTCCTGATTCGGCTGTAAGCGGCCTGTGGGCCACAGGTTGAAAATCACTGCCTTAATTTTTTGAAATTAGCTCTTTTGAAATCAAGGAAAGCAACTATTTGGTGAAGAAATCTGTCAGCTATCACATCCAGGAAAATCTGGGCCTTACTATTATTAGTAGCATTTGTCTTCAAATCTCTATCTGGGAAGTTAAAGTCTCCCATAAACATACAATTCTCAGAAGAATTTATTTTATTAAAAACACTAAAGAGGTCTCTATCCAAATCCAAATCGGATCCTTGTGTTAAGTAGCACACTCAAGCACTACAGGGGAACCTCTAGTAGCTTTCTTCCCCAAAGTGATTTTGGCCCAAACAGACTCTCTCTATCCATTCCATCACTTCTCATTTCTTTACAGTCTACGTCATCAGGCATTGGGTGTTGTCCTTGGTGGCAAACAGATCTACCTGGGGGAAACCCCCACTTGCAGAAGAGCGAAAACACGACGTTCACTCTGAGCATCCACTCATGCATGCAGTACAACCTGCATGAGGTGGTCCGCCAGTTCATTCCGCACCCCCGGGAAGTATGACGCCTCAAGGTGGATGGCGTGGGCTATGCAAAAGTTCCAGAGGAGTAGAGTCTTGTGGCAGAGCAGCGAGGAACGGGCTCCGCCCTGCTTGTTTATATAAAACATGGCGGTTGTGTTGTCTGTCAGAACCGTCACACAGTGACCACTCAAAGTGGGGTGAAAAGTCTGGCAGGCTAAATTCCCTGAGGTCCTTCACATTGATATGGAGCAACCGCTCTGCTCCCGACCACAAGCCCTGAGTCCTGAGGTCCCCTAGGTGACCACCCCATCCGAGGTCTGATGCATCCGTCACAAGCATCAGGTCTGGCTGTTGTGCGGCAAAGGGAATGTCTTCGCAAACACTGTCAGGGAGTGCCACCACCACAAGAAGTCTAGCACGTCCCCTGGGGCTGTCACTGCCAAGTCCAAGGGGTCCCTGCCTGGGCGGTATACACGTGCGAGCCAAGACTGCAGAGTCCTGAGTTTTAGTTTGGCATGCTTGACCACATGCGTGCATGCTGCCATGTGACCCAGCAGCCTCCAGCAACATCTGGCCGTCGTAGTGGAAAACTGGCACAGGGAGGTCACTGCCTGCTGGATAGCCAGGAATCATGACACTTGAAGACTCGCCTTTGCCTGTATTGCATCTAGGACCACCTCTATGAATTCTACTTTCTGCGTTGGAATGAGGGTGGATTTGGGGACACTGACCAGGAGCCCCAGCATGCAGAATAGTCTCAGGGCCACCTATACGTGGGACATAACCTCCTCTTCGGACCGGTCCACCAGGAGCCAGTCGTCGAGGTACAGGTAAACTCGAATTCTCTGCCTCCGTAAGAAGGCCACCACTACCACATGTATTTTGTGAAAACCCATGGGGCCACGGCTAAGCCAAATGGGAGAACCATGAACTGATAATGCTCCTGGTTCACAGTGAAATGCAGGAATTGGTGTTGCACTTGATGGATGGCGATATGAAAGTATGCATCCTTCATATCGAGGGCAGCGTACCAGTCTCCCAGATTCAGGGAAGGGATGATGGTGCCCAGAGAGAACACGTGGAACCGGGCCTTGACCAGGAACTTGTTGAGCCCGCTTAAGTCTAGAATGGATCAAAGGCCTCCTTTGGCCTTGGGAACGAGGAAGTATGGGGAGTAGAACCCTTTCCCCTTTAGGTCTTTCGGTACCATCTCTACCGCCCCCATGTCTAGGAGCATGCGAACCTCCTTTTCCAGGAAGTGCTCATGAGAGGGGTCCCTGAAGAGGGATGGGGAAGGGGGATGGGGGGGTAGGCAAGAAGGAGAACTGCAGCATGTATCTGTTTCGCACAATGCATAACACCTAACGGTCTGATGTAATGCTGGAACACGCCTGGGAGAAACAAGTCAGATGGTTCAGGAAACAACGGGATGGATCTGGTGGCTAGTCTGGTACACTGTCCTCGAGTGCACCTTTGAAAGCATGGTTTAGGGCCTGGCTAGGACTTATGTTGGCCTTGGCCTGGCCTATTGGACCTATTGTTATTATTACGTTGCCTCCTGTTATCCCTGCTTCACCTGCAGTAGGGTTTCGTGTCTAGGACGAGACTGGTAGTGACGCTGAGGAGGAAGCTGGGGCTTGAAGGGCTTCCTTTGAGTCGTGGGGGTGTGCATACCCAGAGACTTGAGTGCATCCCTTGAGTCCTTGAGGCTATGTAGTTTTGCGTCCGTCTGGTCTGAAAAGAGCCCAGACCTTCAAAGGGGAGGTCCTGGAGCGAGTTCTGGACGTGAGGCGGCAGACATGACTCCTGAAGCCATGCTGAGTGTCACATGACCATGCCATATGAGACTGTCCTGGCTGCCACATCTGCCAAATCCAAGGACGCCTGGAGAGAGGTCTTCGCTACGGCCTTGCCTTTGTCCATCAGCGCCGTGAACTCCTGCTGGGAACCCTGTGGGAGGCTGTCCTTAAACTTCCCCACTTCCGCCCAGGAGTTGAAGTTATGCCTCTTGAGGATGGCCTGCTGGTTAGAAATCCTCAGCTGCAGGCTCCGAGAATACACCTTCCTGCTAAACACGTCCAGGCGCTTCGCTTCCTTGGCCTTGGGGGCCAGGGCCTGCTGCCCGTGGCACTCTTTTTCATTTACCGCCGAGACTACCAGGGAACATGGGCCTGCGTGGCAAAACAAGAAGTCGTACCCCTTTGACGGGGCAAAGTACTTGTCCTCCACACCTTTGGCTGTTGGAGCACTGGAGGCCAGGTTCTGCCATATAGTCATATACTTCAACTGTATGGTCTTAATGAGCGGAAGCGCTATTCTGGATGGACCTTCTGGGCTCAGAAGGTCCTCCATGGGATCCTCCTGCTCAACCGTCTCCTTGGCCTGCAACTCCAAGTTATGAGCAACCTTACACAGTAGCTGTTACTGGGCTCTGTGGTCTATTGGTGGAGGCCCTGATACTCCTGTGCCTGCTACCGCTTCATCCAGGGATGACGAGGAGGTGAGCAGCTGCTCAGCTTCCTCCTGCCGGTCCCCTTGGTTCCCTTTCCCTGCAGGAGGGGATTCCAGCTCAGGCCGGAACAGCTGACCACACAGCATCTGATATTCATGGCTGTAAAATGGCTTCTTTGGAGCCACTGTTACAAGTCATTGCTTGTGTGACAAATCACATCAAGAGTTAACTGGGACAGAACCCAAGACATCGCACTCCAAGCAAGGATCATACCCATAGATGTTGAGCTTGCCACTGAGAAGGCATTTTTATAAGGGTATGTCAATACAAAGAGTAAGTGTGCAGTAAACTGGCGTGTAAATCTACAGTGCTCTAGCCCACTTTGGACTAACAGGCTGTGTGGACCTGCTGCCACATACTAACATTCCATAGTGTGCTGTAATCAATCTTTTCTCATAGGTCACGTTTTCTAGATTTTTAGTCATTTTTGTTGCTCTCTGGATTTTCTCCAGCTTGTTCACCCCTTTCCCAAACTGTGGTGCCCAGAACTGGAAACAGTACCCTAGCTAAGGCTTTATCAGTGCTGAGTAGAGAGATTACTTCTCGTGTCTTGCATACAGCACTCTGGTAACGCATCCCAGAATGAGGTTCTTTTTTTGCAATACTATTATACTGTTGACTCATTTAGTTTTGTGATCCACTATAACCCTGAGATCCTTTTCTGCAATACTCCTTCCTAAGCAGACATTTCTCATTTTATATTTGTGCAATTGAGTATTTTTTCTTAAGTATTTTGCATTTCTCCTTATTGAATTTTGTCCTGTTTATTTCCGACCATTTCTCCAGTTTGTCAAGATCATTTTGAATTCTAATCCTGTTCTCCAAGCACTTGCAACATCTCCTAGCTTGGTATCATTCACGAGGAGTGGAATCCTCATGTGATTCTGATCTCGTCACAGACTGCATGAAGTGCTCCTTAAGTTTTAATATGGAGCCAGCCTGTGGAGCAGGAGTGGAGTGGAGAGACCCTCTCTTTTGTGCCTTTCAGACTCTGAGCCCTTTTCTTTGGCAGAGCAAGGATTTATTGCTGACATAAAGAAGGCACAAATCACATACATGGTGCTTGAAATCTGAGCCCCTTTTCTTAGCTGAGTGAGGGTCCTTGGGCTGTATACCACTGCATAATGGCACAATTCCCATTAACTACAGCCTGAGGGAGTGCTTCACAGAATAGATGGGTTCTCTACATGCCTGGAGTGACACACCACAGAGCAAGAAGGGGAGGAGCACTGTGTTACAGAGCACTGTGAGAACCTCTGTATAGGAGAATGATTCCAGCAAACACTCCCTTATACTGAGGTGTTAGGAATTGCTGCCTTGCAAATCTGATGCTTGCTTTTTTATTTTTGGGACTGAGTCTCAGAGGTTTGCCTAACTCACTCCTGAGCATCATGACAAGCCCCAGATTTACAGTGAGAAGGAGAGATGTGTAGAAGCCCTGCTTTTTTCCCCCTAGGGAGCTGAGGACCCACTTCAGTATCCAGGGAGTGATCTTTGGATCGTTCAGGAAATTTTCCCCCTCCAACCTGAGTCTGTTGTGGGTCTTATCCCAAGCTGGCTGGACAGGATCCTTCTCATCCTTAGACTTTCTCCCTGAAATGTTCAGATACTCCTGAGCTTTTTTGTAATGGAGTTATGGCTCTTCGAGGAAGAGGGGACCCAACATGCTGGTCCAATCCTCTGTCCTTTCACTGCGAGGGCTGGATGTAATTCGCCCTCTGTAGAACCTGTAAATACTGCCTCACACAGGCAACACTTTAGCCCAGTGTTTGCAGAACAGCTCTACCATCCCAGAGTGGGGGCAGAGAAATCCTGGAGAGGAATGACGAGGAGTGGCTGGTCAATAAACATACTGTCAAATACCTCATCCTGGGGGTGTTGTGGGGGGGGAGGAGGAGGAACGATTATAAGTCTTCACCATATGGAAATAAATACAAATTAAAGTTATAAAACAAAATGATGGGGAGAAACCAAACCACCAACTTGTTCCTCTGCTAGAGGCAGAAAATCTGGTGGCCTGAGCTGAAGGCAGGACTTAGTGCTGGAGCCTCAAGCAAAACACTGGACCTCATCCAAATTACACAGGTGAGGGTATTATCCCGTTAGTGAGGACTGAAGATATGCAACAGGAAATAAGCTTATTTAATTGCAACATAGAAAAATATATTCCTAAAATCCATTACCTTGTTTTTTGGAGGTAAATTAGCGTGAAGAATCGATATTCCTGTGTGCTGTAATGTGTCTCTAGAGCTGGTCTCCTCAGTTATAGGTCCAACAGGTATTAAAGAAGCAGGGACTGGTGGTCTTATAATCGGTGGAAATCTAGGTGCTGGGTCCAGCTGCAGGTGCAGTAAAGGAATTCCAGTTGAATGCTGGTAAGTTCCATAGAAGGAAGCATTCTGAGAACTCAGTGGCTTCTCTGCATTCACATTTGTACGAAGGTGCTGCAGAGGTGCAAGATTTTGCTCTCCTTCATACTGATCCAAATTAAGTAGTTTAGGAGGCCTCTTGCTTTCAGCTTCTGCCCAACTCTTCTTTTCTTCATATACTTGCCTTATAATTTCAGGATCATATTTATTCAAATTCAAGTGTGTCATTGAAATAGTCTTGTCTCCTAGCATACATGACAGTGGAGGGTTCTGTAAATAATTAGATGGATCCCAAACTACTCTTGGTTGGGGGAGTGACCCGATGAAAGCCTGTGAAACTTTTAATGGATAAAAATTGAGTGGTTTTAAATTATCAGATTCAAGTTTAAGCAAAGGAAAGCCATTTTCATAATTTAAAGTTTTTGCAACTGGGATAAGTTTGGGTGTCTTCTGGATATCTAGGGAACTCGATAACAGATGAAGTGGTCTGGCTGGAGCTGAAGGAAGTAAGTCTTGAGATGCTGGAATAAATCCTGTTCCATTGGACTGGCTCTCTGATAGGCTTAAAGAAATATTCACATCTGGATAATTCTAAAAGAAAAAAGAACACATAATAGTACTTTAAACTATGTATAAGATCGCAATAAATCATTACTAGATGTAGTCCCTATTACATGGTAATTCTGTCTAATGCAATTACTACAAGAAAGTTCTCCAATTTTTCAAATGGAGTAACATCTGATATCCTTCTTAAAAAGTAATGCTTGGTTTTACCTACATGTATACTTTCTTTGCTGCTTTGATCATTTAGGATATTTCTTTCCTGAGAATGAGAGCTGCTCTTTTTATTAGACTTTCCAGCATTTTCTTTAGTGGGCAGCTGAGTCTCCGGAGAAATGTCTGCAGACTGTACAGGAAGGGATGTGTCAGCACCACTGTCTCTTACAGTGTGTAAAGCCTGGCTTCCTCCCAACTGAATAGACTGTGACTGCTGCAGAAGATGCTGCGTATTTGGCAGGCTGGCAAAGGATGACCCCACCATTTGCATTAAGTTCAGAAAGTTGATTTGCTGCAGCTAGAATATAAATAAAGATAAAGTTAACATTATAAAAGTCGCTAAAATGGGTCTTGGCCAAAATCCCTGGTTAAAACTTTTTAAAGTTCTAAAGATTATCTAAAATTTACAGATTGTCCTATTAAAAGAGATAGCAACAGATATAATGTCTCAATGACAAGTGCATACTTCTGTACTAAATTGATATTTCTGTCATGATACAATAAGCTATGTGGAATAATAAGGTCATGTTACAACAATGTACAGTCCTTTGCATTCCTTTATTTCAAAGCAAAGAAATCGAAACCTGAATAATACCAGGATGGAATAGTTTTAAATGTACCAGTATTGACTCATTACCATTTTAACTATACATTTACTGTTGGTTCATAATCTACCCTAATTTATATGGATAAAGGACATTAAGAGAATGTTAAGTTAGTCTTCCTAAAAATATAATTGTTCAAACTGTACTGCTCCTCATATTCACAAACCTTCAGATTAAGAAGTCAAAAGGATATGAATTATGCCTAAAATGACTGGTTTCTACCTTTAGTTGCCTTTAACCCAGAAATTGGCATAAAAGCATCACAGAATAACCTTGAAAGCAATCATTTTTCATATTGCTTGTTTTTAAAACCTGAACAGTTTAATCTGTGTTTATTTTTAATAATGAAATTATTTTTACCTGAACTAATTTAAGCATTTCATCTTGGAGCATCTGTCTGACAGTTTCTGAAACGTTCAATGGCTCTGATATCTGCTCTCCTTCCTGGACCACTTGCTTCTTTGAACACACCGGACCATTATAGGGAACACTTGATATACCAGTGAAAGAAGGTTGATCATCACATACACAAATCTTTATGTTACTTGAAGTATTGGGAATAAAAATCATAACTTTTAGACACTTTCCAAAAGAGATGGATTCTGAACACTGAATCTGATCATAAGGATCAGAGTGAAGTAAATGTATCAACTTTACAACTGGTAAGTTAAAATGCTAAATGAGAAATCAACAAAGAGTTCTGTGGCACCTTATAGACTAAGGCTACGTCTACACTACAGGATAATTCTGAATTACATTAAACCGGTTTTATAAAACAGATATTATAAATTCGATTTCACGCGGCCACGCTAGGCATAGTAATTCGGTGCTGTGCGTCCATGGTCTGAGGCTAGCGTCGATTTCTGGAGCGTTGCATTGTGGGTAGCTATTCCATAGCTATCCCATAGTTCCC
>NC_133774.1:27416480-27423896 GCF_003597395.2 Chelonoidis abingdonii
CGAGTGAGAGGAGTAAAAATAGAGTCAGTCCTGCCTAGAATAGTGAGCAGTGTACTAGAGGACCCACTTGTATCAGAAGAGCACAGCTGCTCCGTGTCAGTATTCACAAGGGGTGCCCCTGCACAACCCACCCGTTGGCTTCCCTCCTCCCCACACGCCTGTTGCCTGGGCTAGCCGTGGCAGTGTCCGCCCATTTGTGTCATGAAGTACATAGAATGCAGGAAGTTTTTAGTGACATAAATGAGGGGAGAGCACCCTCCCGGTGCTTGATGATAGTCCAGGCAGTACAGAATTTTTTACTACACTGAAGGGAGGGGGTGATTGAACTCAGACCAGTTGTTAGAGAAGGCAGTTACAGCCGTTCGTAACATCTACTGGGAGTGGACGCAGGAATCATTCCGTTCTGTTTTTGCCAGGCGCCCCCCCAGGCTGGCCTCATCTCAGGCCAACATGTTAGATATTGACACAATTATCAAGGCACGGCGCTCGGTTTCAGTAAGACGCATTACCAGTCCTACTGCACGCGTCTGCCACCCGTGAGAGGGGAGAGGAGCGAATACTGCGCTTCACTGCTGCACATAGCCGTCTTACCAGCACGCATTTCACGATTAGATATAGGGGGGCATTGAGAAAGATCAAGACAATGATTCTTTCCTTTTCTTTCACATAGGGGGGGGGGGGGGAGCAGTAAAACTGAGGACTTCCCGAACCCGCCGGACACGTGTTTGAACCTAACATGGACACTGGAGCTCAGCAAGGAATGCAAATAGTTTTGGAGAAGTGTTAGTTTGTGGGATAGCTGGAGTCTCCGTACCCCCCTCCCTCCATTAGTGTCCATTTGAGTCTCTGGCTTGCCGTTCACGCTTGTCCGCAGCGTGTAGTCCGGAGATTTTTTTCAAACGCTTTGGCATTGTCGTCTTCCGTAACGGCGTCTGATAGAACAGATTTGTCTGCCCCATACACGAAATCAGATCTACTCTCCTGTAACAGGTCCATCTGGAGCTCTTTTTGGTTTGGGACTGCATTGCCACCTGTGCTGATCACAGCTCCATGCGGGGCAAACAGGAAATATAATTCAAAATTTCGCGGGGCTTTTCTCTGTTTACCTGCGACTGCGTCGAGTTCAGCTTGCTGTCGCAGAGCGATCAGCTGTGCACGTGGGATACCCCCCGGAGGCCCAAATAATGTCCGATTTCCGTCCACACTAACAGTAGTTCCGAAGTAATACTATCGATTTTAGCATTACCCTCTCGTTTTGGTAGGAGTACGAAATCGATTTAAAAGTTAAAGAGCCCTTTAAATCGATTTAAAGAGCACTGTAGTGTGGACGGGTACAGCGTTAAATCGATTTAACGCTGTTAAAATCGATTTAATGGCGTACTGTGGACCAGGCCTAACAGACGTATTGGAGCATGAGCTTTCATGGGTGTATACCCACTTCGCTGGATGCATGAAATGAAAAATGATACTCATTAGCAAAAAATAAGAGATCCTTTGTTTTAGGTTTTCATTGTGCATTCACCCCATCTGGAGATTTTTTTTCTTTTTTAAAACAAAAAATTTTCTAGAGGAAAAAAGTAAAGATACATTTATAAAAAATAGAACCAGTTTTTCCCCTCTCTAATGGGTAGCAGATATCTGGCCAGACCTGCTTAGTTTCTGTGATCTCACAGGATCGCAGCACAAAGTGGTATGGCTGTAGGTCTTATACCACAATGTACAATAAATGCAAACATTATACATTTACTATAAAGGAACAATTAACATATTATTAAAACTGCAGACTTAATAGTAATAATCCATAATTTACTACATAATGCATTACAGTTTCTCTTACCTAGGAACATCTGCATTCATTTCTAAACAGAATGCATGAGGAATGGTGCTGGAAACAGTCTCAGTCATACTGTAAAGACAGACAAAAAAATGAATTTATTAATGTTTCAACCTTTTATTTTTATTTTTTTTGATATAGAACATTTTTGAAAATTTTGTATGTAAAATTCTGGCATACTGAATTGAGTACCTTCTATCACTGTATAACACTGAAACTGAGTACGCACTTGTCAATTTGTTTATGCTTGGTCTCTATAGCAATCAGTAACTGACTCACAAAATGGTTGAATAGATTTTGATTATTCACACAAAAACTAGGCAACAGAAAGGCTGAGGACTGATTTGACTTGGCAAAACAAAGGAAAATCCCACGTTTAGGGGACACTGAACATGACTAAACTGTGCATTTCTAAAAGGAAAAGTTAATGTCATGCAGCAACTCCCGAGAATATTTTTTATATGCACTATTTTACAAAAAGGAAAAAATACTACCCTAAAATGGTCATGAAATACTAACGAAGACTTTATAAAGCTATGTAGTTTTTAAAGACTACCACAAACTGTAGGCATGTTGAGGACATCTTATCTATATGCATAATCATAAGATTATTATAATATAATTACACAGAATCATAGAACTGGAAGAAACTCGAGAGGTCATCTAGTCCTTTGCACTCAAGGCAGGACTAAGTATTATCTATACCATACCTGATGGGTGTTTGTCCAACCTGCTCTTAAAAATCCCCAATGATGGAGATTCCACAACCTCCCTAGGCAATTTATTCCAGTGCTTAACCACCCTGACAGTTAGGAAGTTTTTCCTAATGTCCAACCTAAACCTCCCTTGCTGCAATTTAAGCCCATTGCTTCTTTCCTATCCTCAGAAGTTAAGAAGAACAATTCTTCTCCCTCCCTCCTCCTCCTCACAACCTTTTATGTACTTGAAAACTTATGTCCTCTCTTGTCTTCTCTTCCAGACTAAATAAACCCAAATTTTTTCAACCTTTCCTCACAGGTCATGTTTTCTAGACCTTTAATCATTTTTGTTGCTCTTCTCTGACCTTTTCTCCAGTTTGTCTACATCTTTCCAGAAACGTGGTACCCAGAACTGGACACAATACTCCAGTTGAGGTCTAACCAGAGCAGCGTAGAGCAGAAGAATTACTTCTCGTGTCTTGCTTACAACACTCCTGCTAAAACATCCCAGAATGATGTTTGCTTTTTTTTTGCAACAGTGTGACACTGACTCATATTTAGCTTGTGATCCACTATGACCCCCAGATCCCTTTCCGTAGTACTCCTTACATGAGGCCTCTCCTATAGGTCAGAACCCCCCCCCTCAACCCCTGATCGATTTTCACTACCTCTGCTGGGATGTCTCCAATTGTCCACATCCCTTTCTGTAGTGGGGGGCACAAAACTGGAACGCAGTACTTCAGATGTAGGCCTCACCTAGGGTCAAATGAGGGGAATAATCCTTTTCTTGATCTGTGCAGTGCTCCTACTAATACAGCCCAACTGTATGCCATTAGCTTTTGGCAACAGGGCACACTGCCTGACCAATATCAGTTTTCATCACACTCGTAATTTCAGGTCCTTTTTCTGCAGAACTGCTGCTGTAGTCAGTTGCTCCCAGCCTTGTAGTGGTGCTGGGATTTTTCTGTCCTGAGTGCAGTGACTCTTCACTGTGATCCTGGCTGAACTCATGATTTCTTTGACCCTATTCTCCGCCAATTTGTCTAGGTCGCTCTAGAACTCTATCTCTACCTCCAGCTATCTACCTCTCCTCCAAGTTTAGTATGCGCTGCGAACATTGCGTGACGTGCAATCCTCCCGTCATACACAGATCATTAATAAAGATGTTGAACAAAACTGGACCCAGGACAACTCCACTCTGATTCTGCGCTGCCAATACGACCATTGAACTGTTGACACTTACGCCGTTGAGCCCAACAATTTAGCCAGCTTTCTATCCACCTTATGTCCATTCAGCAGGTCCAGTACTTGCTGTGAAGAATTACTGGGAGACCATATCAAGGTTTGCTAAAGTCAAAGATATAGCACTCCACTGTTTTTCCCCATTTCACAGAGCAGTTATCTCATCACAAGAAGGCAATCAGTTGGTCAGGCGATGACTGCCCTTGGTTGATCCATGTTGACTGTTCCTGATCACCTTCCTCTCCTCCAAGTGCTGTCAAAATGGTGTTCCTTGAGGACCTGATCCATGATTTTCCATGAGATTCGAGGTGAGGCTGACTGCGTCTGTAGTTCCCCAGGTTGCCTTCTTCCCTTCTTTAAAATATAGGCACTATTTTCCATTGGCCTTATTGTCCAATCATGCGGGACCTTTCAAGTGCCAAGATTTAGAGATAATGGCGAATGGCTCTCTGCATAACATCAGTCAGCCAATTTCACAAGCACCCTTGGGATGCATTAGAGCTGTATCATGGACTTGTGCAGTCCAGTCTTTCCAATAGACTCTTAACTGTTCTTTCACATTGAGGGCTGCTCACCTCCTCCGTACTGTGTTGCCCAGGACAGCAGTTGGGAGCTCACCTTGTCTGTGAAGACAGGCAAAAAAAAGCATTGAGTACTTCACCTTTTCCACATTGTCATGTCACTAGGTTGCCTTCCCATTCATTAAGGACCCACGCTTCCTGACCTTTTCTGTTGCTAATAAACCTGTTAGAAACCCTTTCTTGTTACCCTTCACATCCCTTGCTAGCTGCAGCTCAGTTGTGTTTTGGCTTCCTGATTATACCCCTGCATACTCGCAGCAATATTTTATTTCTCTCCCTAGTCATCGGTCCAAGTTTCCATTCTTGTAAGTTCCTTTTTTGTGTTAAGCTCGCAGAAGATTTCACTGTTAAGTCACAGCTGATTGCCTCCCATATTTCCGGTTCTTCTGCGCAAAGGGATGGATTGTTCCTGCGCCTCAGTAAGGCTTCTTTAAAATACAGACAGCTTCCTGTACTACTTTCCCCCTCATATTAGCCTCCTTAGGGAATCCTTCCCTGTCAGTTCCCTAAGGGAGTCCAGTCTGCTTTTTGAAGTCCAGGTCTGTATTTTGCTACTCTGTTTTCTTCCTTTTGTGAGGATCCTGAAACTCAACCATCTCCTGGTCACAGCTGCCCAGGTTGCCACCCACTTCTACTTCCCTTCCAATTCTTCCCTGTTTGTGAGCAGCAGGTCAAGAGGAAGAACAGCCTGGTTGGTTCCTCCAGTAGTTGCAGTAGAAGTGTTTCCCAACGTTCTCCAAAAACTTTCTTGATTGTCTGTGCACTGCTGTATTGCTCTCCCAGCAGATGTCAGGTGATTGGAAGTCCCCTATAGCCAGGGCTTGTGTTCTGCAAACTTCAGCTTAATTGTCTGAAGAAGCGCTTGTCTACCTCATCCTGATCCAGTGGTCTATGGCAGATCCCCACCACAACATCACCCTTGTTGCTCTCTTCTAAATTTAACTGAAAGAGTCTCAACAGGCTTTTCTCCAGTTTGATACTGGAGCTCTGAGCAATCATACGCTGTCTTATATAAATGATTTAGCATAATGGCATAGAGAGTAAACTCAGAGTTTGGAGATGATACCAAACTGGGAGGAATTGCAAGTGCTTTGGAGGATAGGATAGGATTAGATTAAATTTAAAATGATCTGGAAAACTGGAGAAATGGTCTGAAGTAAATAGGATTAAATTTCAGTAAGAACAAATGCAAAGTACTTCACTTAAGAAGGAAAAATCAGTTGGTACATATAAAATGGGAAATGACTGCCTAGGAGAGACTTACGGAAAGGGATCTGGGGTCATAGTGGATCAAAAGCTAAATTGAGTCATGTCACACTGTTCAAAAAAAAAGCAAACATCATCTGGGATGTTTTAGCAGGATGGTTGTAAGCAGACACGAGAAGTAATTCTTCTGCTCTACGCTGCTCTGGTTAACCTCAACTGGAGTATTGTGTCCAGTTCTGGGTACCACGTTTCTGGAAAGATGTAGACAAACTGGAGAAAAGGTCAGAGAAGAGCAACAAAATGATTAAAGGTCTAGAAAACATGACCTGTGAGGAAAGGTATAAATTGGGGTTTATTAGTCTGGAAGAGAAGACAAGAGAGGACATAAGTTTTCAAGTACATAAAAGGTTGTGAGGAGGAGGAGGGAGGGAGAAGAATGTTCTTCTTAACTTCTGAGGATAGGAAAGAAGCAATGGGCTTAAATTGCAGCAAGGGAGGTTTAGGTTGGACATTAGGAAAAACTCCTAACTGTCAGGGTGGTTAAGCACTGGAATAAATGCCTAGGGAGGTTGTGGAATCTCCATCATTGGGATTTTAAGAGCAGGTTGGAACAAACACCCATCAGGTATGGTATAGATAATACTTAGTCCTGCCTTGAGTGCAAAGGACTAGATGACTCTCGAGTTCTTCCAGTTCTATGATTCTGTGAATTATATTATAATACTGATGATTATGCATATAGATAAATGTCCTCAACATGCCTACAGTTTGTGGTAGTCTTTAAAAACTACATAGCTTAAGTCTTCGTTAGTATTTCATGACCATTTCAGGGTAGTATTTTCCTTTTTGTAAAATAGTGCATATAAAATCTCGGGAGTTGCTGCATGAATTACTTTTCCTTTTAGAAATGCCACAGTTTAGTCATGTTCAGTGTCCCCTAAACGTGGGATTTCCTTTGTTTTGCAAAGTCAAATCAGTCCTCAGCCTTTCTGTTGCCTAGTTTTGTGTGAATAATCAAAATCTATTCAACATTTGTGAGTGCTTACTGAGGCTTATAAGACCAAAGCTAAACAAATTGACAAGTGCGTACTCAGTTTCAGTGTTATACAGTGATAGAAGGTACTCAATTCAGTATGCCAGAATTTTCATACAAAATTTTCAAAAAAATGTTCTATATCAAAAAATAAAAATAAAAGGTTGAAACATTAATAATTCATTTTTTGGTCTGTCTTTACAGTATGACTGAGACGTGTTCCAGCACCATTCCTCATGCATTGTTTTAGAAATGAATGCAGATGTCCTAGGTAAGAGAAACTGTAATGCATTATGTAGTAAATTATGGATTATTACTATTAAGTCGCAGTTTAATATATTGTTAATTTTCCTTTATAGTAAATGTATAATGTTGCATTTATTGTACATTGTGGTATAGACCACTACACGCATATACCACTTTGTTGCTGCTGACCTGTGAGATCACAGACAACTAAGCAGGTCTGGCCAGAATTCGCTACCCATTAGAGAGGGGAAAAAACTGGTTCTATTTTATAAATGTATCTTTACTTTTTCCTCAGAAAAATTTTTTTTTAGAAAAGAAAAAATCTCGCAGGGGTGAACACAATGAAAACCTAAAACAAAGGATCTTATTTTTGCTAATGGAGTATCATTTTTCATTTTCATGCATCAGCGAAGTGGGTAAATACACCCATGAAGCTCATGCTCCATCAATACGTTCTGTTAGGCCTCTGGTTCCACAGTACGGCCATAAATCGATTTTAACAGCGTTAAATCGATTTAACGCTGTACCCGTCACCTACAAGTGCTCTTAAAATCGATTAAAGGGCTCGTTAGAGCG
>NC_133774.1:27423921-27444859 GCF_003597395.2 Chelonoidis abingdonii
GTGAGGGAGATCTAGATTGGATATTAGGAAACATTATTTCATTAGGAGGGTGGTGAAGCACTGGAATGGGTTACCTAGGGAGGTGGTGGAATCTCCATCCTTAGAGGTTTTTAAGTCCTCGCTTGACAAAGCCCTGGCTGGGATGATTTAGTTGGTGTTGAGCAGGGGGTTGGATTAGATGACCTCCTGAGGTCTCTTCCAACACTAATCTTCTATGATTGATGAAGATATTGAACAGAACCAGACCCAGAACAGATCCCTGCAGGACCCCACTCATTATACCCTTCCAGCATGACTGTGAACCACTGATAACTACTCTCTGAGAATGATTTTCCAGCCAGTTATGCTCCTACCTTACAGTAGCTCCATCTAGGTTTTATTTTCCTAGTTTATTTATGAGAAGGTCATGCAAGACAATATCAAAAGCCTTACTAAAGTCAAGATATACCACATCTACTGCTTCCCCTGTATTCACATGGCTTGTTACCCTGTCAAAGAAAGCTATCAGGTTGGTTTGACATTATCTGTTCTTGACAAATCCATGCCGACTGTTACTTATCACCTCATTATTTTCTAGGTGTTTGCAAATTGATTTCTTAATTATTTGCTCCATTATCTTTCCAGATACAGAAGTTAAGCTGACTGGTCTCTAATTCTCCGGGTTGTCCTTATTTCTCTTCTCATAGATGGGAACTATATTTGCCCTTTTCCAGTCTTCTGGAATGTCTCCCATCTTCCATGACTTTTCAAAGACAATTAACTCCTCAGTCAGCTCCTCGAGTATTCTAGGATGCATTTCATCAGGCGCTGGTAATTTGAAGACATCTAACTTGTCTATGTAATTTTTGACTTGTTCTTTCCTTATTTTGAACTCTGATCCTACCTCATTTTCATTGGCATTCACTATGTTAGATGTCCAATCGCCACCAACCTTCTTGGTTAAAACTGAAACAAAGAAGTCATTAAGCACCTCTGCCATTTCCACATTTTCTGTTATTGTCTTTACCCCGCCTCATGGAGCAACAGGCCTACTCTGTCCTTGGTCTTCCTCTTGCTTCTAATGTATTTGTAAAATGTTTTCTTGTTACTTTTTTATATCCCTAGCTAGTTTGACTCAGTTCACATGCCATCATAACTGGTAAGACATTGTCTGGATAATTAATGATAAAGCAAGTAGTCTCAAACAGTGATTGGAGGGAGTGACTAGTACAAGTTTGCCAGTTTGAAAGGAGTTGAGCTGTTCTCCTTCAGCCATCAAGAAAAATATCAGAGCAGCAGTTTGAAACCCAGATTCCAGACAGTGAACATGGCATTTAGAAAAAAAAAACATGCAGAAAAATACAAATGTCTTTATTTCAGAAACTCACAATTGAATCAGACAAGTAAGCCACATAAGTTATCAATTCAAACATAAGACCATGAGAGACACTCAAGGAAGAGATGGTCTATGCACAGTTCTTGTAATTTTTTATATGCTTTTTCATTGAAAAGACAAATGCTTCAACACTTTAAAGATGTTTTAATTAATATAAGCAAATGGGAGTTCTCTATAAAAATCCTGAAATAATGTAATGAAGTGAGTTGACTATTCTTCAAGTACCACAGAACACATTTGTTTTGTTCTTAAAATAAGCATTCAGTTGTAGATACCTAGCTACTCATGGCCAACCCTGCAATAATACACTAGCATGCACCAGAAATGGAAGGAGGTGGTGGAATTTAGCTTAGAACTGTAAGTATGTTGTTATGAACAAGAACAAATCTTTTTTTAATTAAGAAAAATACATGCTCTCTTTATAAATGTAACAAGGTAGTGTGATAGACCCAGGCCAGTTGGGAACAGGAGAGTAGTAGAAGGGAGATATACTGGCCACTGGATAAGCAGTTTTCCATTCCAAGTGACCAGAGCAGGGGCTGCTCCAGGCTAATGAGAACACCTGACTCCAATTAACCTGCTAAGAGTCAAGTGAGGCTGTTAAGCACCTGACTCTAATTAAGGCCCCTCTGATGCTATGAAAGGGTTCCAGTCAGGCCAAGGGAAGCCAGGGAGCCAGAGGAGAGGAAGTGCGTGCGAGAAACTGGGAGCAAGAGGCGTGCAAGAAGCTGAGAGTGAGTAGGATAGTGCTGGAGGACTGAGAAGTACAAGCATCATCAGACATCAGGAGGAAGGTCTGGCGGTGAGGACAAAGAAGGTGTTGGGAGGAGGCCGTGGGGAAGTAGCCCAGGGAGTTGTAGCTGTCACGCAACTGTACCAGGAGGCACTCTAGACAGCTGCAGTCCACAGGGCCCTGGTCTGAAACCAAGAGTAGAGGGCAAGCCCGGGTTCCTCCCAAAACCTCCCAAATCCTGATCAAACACAGGAGGAATTGACCTGGACTGTGGCTTCTACCAGAGGGGAAGGTCTCAGGGCTGTTTCCTGACCCACAGGGTGAATCTGTGAGGCAAGCAAATCTGCCAATAAGTGCAGGACCCACCAAGGCAGAGGAGGAACTTTGTCACAGTAGTAATAAACTAATTCTTTTGAAATGCTAATGATATTAGTTTCTCTTACCCATTTTGTTTGGCTTTTTTTTCTTCTAACTTTTCCATCATGGGTTCTTCCCATGGAGATTCTACATCTAGAGTGGAGATATGCTGCAATTTAAAAAGATGCATAAGAATATGTATATATTTGCTTCAGCATACTTCTGCCTAAATAGATTATTATGAAAATTCTAGACTTTTGACACATTTCTGATTAATGATCCATGTGGTCAAATTCAGATTTTTTTTTTTTTTTTAATAATCAGAACATTCTAGTTTTTGCATAGCTACAGAACTATAGAAAATGCAAGGAGGTGTCCTAATAACTTCTTTAACTAAATTTAACAATATCTATAATGAGTTTTCAACCATTTCCAAAATTCAGTTCACTAGATTGCCACAGAATCAGGCCTGTGCAGCAGTATCACCTTGCTAATCAGGCATCCACCTATTACTACTTCAGTTGGTAGCATGGAAACAGAATGACTACAAACGAGCAAAAACACAAACAAAATGATTACAAGTTAAAAGGACTGACCCTATAATTATTTCCAGGAGTAGCATAGGCCAGGATTTTGCACCAGGCACAAGAGTCCCACACTAGTAAGCCACATTGCAGAATTGAGGGCAATAGTACATTTTTAATACTTTTTAATCCTGTTCCTTACATTGGTTCTTCAGTGCTACATGAAAGTAAACCAGATTCTATTCTGATTCACACATCAGCAAAAGAATTCTTGACCAATTTCCTAGTACTGAATCTTTGATACTGGTGGTGATCAGTGTTCCCTCTAATTTTTCTCACCCATGCGTGAAATGAATTTTGTTATGTGCACTAATATGGAGGTGATGTGTGACACATCACCTTCATATTGGTGCACATAAAATTCATGTGGTAGGGGTGGGGCCAAGGGGTTTGGAGTGTGGGAGGGGCTAGGGCAGAACCTTGGGGTGCAGAGGTGTGAGGGCTCCAGCTGGGGGTGCGGGCTCTGGAGTGGAGCTGGGGATGAAGTGTTTTGGGTGCAGGAGAGTGCTCTGGGGCTATGGTGGGAAAAGAGAGGACTTCCCCCCAGCTCTCCCCCTCGCGGCAGCTCTGGGGCTGGGGCTGCAAGATAGGTGCCCATTCCCCAGCCCCAGCAGGGAAGGGGGAGGGGCAGGTTCCCTAAGCACCTGTGTGGCGTGAAATAGGCTGCTACGCGGCCGCGCAACTTACAGTGAACTTAGATGGTGATACATGAGCCAGAAAAAAGGAGAGCTTATTTGCAGATTAAGTTAAGTTTTCAAAGTAGAAGTAAGAGACATATCTGTGTACTTGTAAACCAAATAAAACTGATTTGGAGTCATTATATAATCACTTTGGCTATATAAAAGACAGCACCATGTATTAAGAATGGTCATTGTAACAGGGTGGTCACCTGCTCCTGGCCTGAAAGGGTTAAAAGCCAGCCCTTTGAGAGGGCTGGGGCTGGGTTGACTGGGGAGGCAGCCTCACCTGTGGCCACTCCTGAAACAGACCCAGCTGGCCCTATGGAAGCCAGGAGCAGAAGCAGTCTCCTCTAGGTGTGAAGGGAGACAGGCCTGGCTGCTGGGAAGCTAGATAAGGTACCTGAGCTGGAGCAGGGCTGAGGGAAGGCCCAGGGAGCTGGGGAGATCTGGCCTGAAAACCCCCACGCTGCGGCCTAGTATGAGGCCAAATAGGTACTGGGGTTGTATGGGACAGCCCAAGGCTAGGCTGAGGCAGCAGGTCCAAACTCCTCCTTGCCTGTAATGAGTGGCTTATACTGCAGTCTGCCCCTAGGAGCGGGGGCTAGGTGGTAACTGGCAGTAGCCTACAACTGAGGTGAGGTAGGGATAGAGGGTTGGGGGATCCCCAGGGAGGGGAGACCCAGTGAGACTGCGGAGGGCAGCACCCTGGTCTGGAAGGGGCACCAGGGTCCAGGAGGGACTCGGGACCTAGCAGGAAGTGGGACACCGGCCGGCAGAGGGCACTCCTGGGTCGAAGAGCTAATTCCCAGGAGGACCAACAGGAGGTGCCGCAAGGATGAGTCACCGCCCTGCTACGGTCAGACTGAATCAGACCAATGATCCATCTAACCCAGTAATCTGTCTTCGAACAGTGACTGATGCCAGATGCTTCAGAGGAAATGAAAAGAACAGGGCAATTATTGAGTAATCCATCCTCTGTTGTCCAGTCCCAGTTTCTGGCAGTCAGAGGCTTAGAGACACTCAGAGCATGGGATTATATCCCTAGCCATCCTGACTAATAGCCATTGATGAAATTCCTTCATGAAATTTATTCAATTCTTTTTTGAAACCACTTACACCTTTGGCTTTCACAACATCTCCTGGAAACAAGTTTGAGGTGATTGTGCATTGAGAGAAGTAGTTGTTCTTTGTTTTAAACCTGCTGCCTATTGATTTCATTGAGTGATGCCTGGTTCTCCTGTTATATGGAGGAGTAAATAACACTTCCTTATTCACTCTCCACACCAGTCATGATTTTATAGGCCTCTACCATAGCCCCTTTAGTCGTCTCTCTTCTAAAATGAATAGCCCCCATTTTTAAAATCTCTTCTCATATGGAAGCTATTCCATATCCCTAATAATTTTTGTTTGCTTTCTCTATCTTTTTTTCCAATTCATCGTTTTTTAGATGGGGCCATCAGAACTGCATGCAGTATTTAAAGTATGGGCATACCACAGATCTCCATAGTGGCATGATGATATTTTCTGTTTTATTATTTATCCCTTTCTTAATGGTTCCTAACATTCTGTCAGCTTATTTGACTGTCACTGCACTTGAGCAGATGTTTTCAGAGAACTATCCATGATGACTCTAGGATCTCTTTCTTGAGTGGTAACAGCTACTTTGGATCCCATAATTTTGTATGTGTAGTTGGGATTATGTTTTCCGACGTGCATTATAAATGAAGAGAAATAATAGATTACAGTTAGTCACAAAGAGCTAAATGTAAAAATAGACAGCATTCAATACAAGCAGCATGTTAAACTAGAATCCCCCCATCCTCTAACCCCCGTAGTTCTTTCTATAAACATTGGGTAAGATTTTCAAAAGTGCACAGTGTTGGCCTAACTTTACTAATGTTAAAATCAATGGGCATTGTGCCACTGACTTGGTGAACACTAAGTGCTTTAAGCCCCCTCCCATTATATATAACAAGGAACTATGTATTTTGAATATAATATTTTAAAGTAGTTGTTTCATTCATCTGAGAGAGTAACTTGCCTCCTCTTTTTGTTGTTGTACAGGTTTAACGCTGACAGAAATACTGGGACTTTTTGGAACTCCAAATGGTTCTTCAAAGAGCTCTATGAAATAAAGAGATGTAATTCATAAAGAAAATAAAGTGCATGCCATCAGAAAACTACTTGGTTGACAACTTTATGAAGATAAAGGGATATGGTATAAAAAACAGAAGATTTTTGCTAAAGAAGCAAACCTTCATTTTCTGAAGTTGCATCTACGTCCTCCTGCAGGAACGCTCCCACTTCTTCATCAAAACCTATTACTCCTTCTTCTGTACTGTGAGTTACAGAATGACTCTCATTCATTTCATTCTTTTCAGAATGTTTTGTTTTTGTAGATATTCTGTAAATTAGTACAACAGATCAAATTACAAAAAATATGACATAAGTATATAGGGACGCTATATGCTGTATGCATTCATCATTTAGTAAGCTGTGCTTATTTTACCTATAACTATTGGGTTTTTCTGGTAAGTTTGACAAGTAAGTATTATCCATTTTTTTCTATCTTTGAATTTCTATATTGAAGTGCACACAAATGATTAAAAATATCTGACGTTTCCTATACATTGGTAAGATTTTTACATAAACTAATCTTTTTATAATTTAGTAAAAGTATGCAGTTTTGCTGTGATCATAAATGCCAAATTGGTGTATATTTACACAGTTAAGTTCTAAAGCTCTAAAAATCAAGGTTTATATCAAAAGTATAAAACAACCTTGGCTACAGTCATGCAAACCAAGGGTGTGCACGGGGCAGGGAGGAAAACCATGGGCACGGGCCCACCCAACAACCAGCAGGGTCACAGAGCTCTTCCGGGCCCAGAGCCACAGCGAAAGCTAACATCTCCTTCAGCCTCGGGTGCAGAACTCCTCTAGTCCCAGAGGAGCTGTATGCCCCTGCCCCAGCCCTGGGCCTGGAGAAGCTGTGTCCCCCTCTCTTTTGCTATAACAAACCCTTGGCTATAACGGCCAAATGGCTTGGATCCCCAGGAGTTTGTTATAGCGAGGGTTTCCTGTATTTCCTCATACCATATTTTGAACATGCCCATCCAAAAGTGGTCAAGTTTAAATTCCTGCCCATACCCCGATACGAACAACGTTCAAGTCTAATTTTTTTTGTTTGTATTTTTTTATAAACAAAAAGATTAGGAATATTAATTGTTCTGCATATTTTTCAATGTAGTTTTGAGCTTCCTCAAAATTAATTATATGGTACAGCCTGTCATATGGAATATGTCCAGACAGAAGTACATCAACACAAAGAATAGATACACAACAAAAACAAATAGGAATGTGTAAACTGCACAATAGATCTGGTTACAAAACTGATACATATTAGCACAACATAGAAAAGAACAAGTTCAGTTATGTTTCAGTGGAATTATTTATTTATATATGCACAGAAATCTTTGCTGAATAAAAACTATAATTAACAAATACGGATCAAATTCTGCTCCCACTACACTCCCTTGCAACCTGCCTACAACTCCAAATGCCTTAAACAACTATGAATATATATGAAAGCAGAATCTGGCCATAAATCAAGAAGATACAATTTATATGTAGTATGTCAATGTTTCCTGCTTAGCTGAGCAATTACATCAACTTGAGTGTTGTAGTTAAAATATTACCCTAAAACATTTTCACAAAGTTCATCGTAAGCATTTACATCCTGGACAGCATGTGGCGTTTCTGTTGCTGGAGAACAGTCTGTATCCATACTGCTTTCTTTCTGTATCTTGGGTCTAGTTTCTGGTAGGGATGCAGAGTTCATTAGGTACTGATAATCTGGACTCTAATAAAAGAAAACCCAAAACACACATTCAAAAGTCTTTCTAGTTAAAAACACCTGAATTGTAAGAATCTCTCTCCTAATTCATATGTTGCATTTCTGCTTAACTACACATCCTTTTCTCCAGATGTTTTCCAATTTTACAGGCTGAAGATATTACAGATTTCACTCAGTTAGAAAATACCAGATTTATGGTTGCCTCTGCAATCTGAGTTTTGCCTCCTTTCCCATCCACTGAATGAGGCAAAGACTGCTGTGCAAAAAACAGTATGTGACCAGTAAATAGTCAGTATATGATCACTACAGTTATTATATAGTCACTATCATTAATAGTATGTAATAATTAAAAACTATTTCGTACTACATATGCCTGAATGTGCAGGAAAAAACCCACCACATTTGGTTTTGTGCATCAGCAATAAAATCTTGTGCTAAATTCAAACTATTTGTTATTACTGGAAACAATGTCAGAGACAGAAAAAACAGCTCCAACATTGTGCATAACCAGAAGCATTCAGAAACATCTCTGGTGTCAGGAACATTTTGCTGATACTTTAGTCATCTATACATTATACACCATTTGTGTTCTAGGAGAAGAGACGATGCAAACAAAACAATCTATTTTATCTAGAAGGGGAAAGAATGCTAAACAAAAAGAAAAATACCCCTCATAAATCCAAAATGTGATTCAGTTACTCTTAACTTCAAAAATGACTAATACACCCTTCATCTAGTTATTTGTTAAATTCCACAGACATTCAACTTTTGATTAAAAATGTTCACACTTGACTCAAACTATGAAAGAGTTTGGGAACAAGAATTCACTATATTTTACCATTTACAATCACAGTAACTCCTCACTTAAGGTCGTCCTGGTTAACATTGTTACATTGCTGATCAATTAGAGAACGCGCTTGTTTAAAGTTATGCAATGCTCCCTTATAACGTTGTTTGGCAGCCGTCTGCTTTGTCCACTGCTTGCAGGAAGAGCAGACCGTTGGAGCTAGCTGGCGAGGTCTTGGAACCAGGGTGGGCCCTATCAGCTCCCCATTCCCCTAAGTTCCCTGTGTGGCAGCTGCCCAGCAGACTATCAATTGCCAGCAGTTCAGCTGTCCCTCCCCGCAGCGCCATGTGCTGCTCCTGCTCTCCGCCTTGGAGCTGCTCCCCGGAGCCAACTGCTTGCTGTCCAGGGAGTGGAGAAGGCAAGAGGGGAGTTAATGTCAGAGTGTCCCACACACACATATACTTACCCCACCTCCACAGAGTGAGTGTGTGTGTGTATGTGGAGGGGAGACACGACAGGGATCAGGACAGAAGGAGCTTGCCAGCAGCAGTTGCTGTCTCAACTTGCTGATCTACTTAAAAAGGATAAAGTGGGTATTCACCCTCAAAAGCTTATGCTCCAATACATCTGTTAGTCTTTAAGGTGCCACAGGACTCTTCTTTCCTGCTTTAAAAAGGCAGTGTACTTAGAGTGGGTCAGCGTACTTAAAGGGGCAATGCGCATCTCTCTCTCTCTCACATGGTGTGTGTCTCTGTCTTCCGTGCTGTATCCCCTCCCGTCATTTGTGCTGCCTTGTAGAATGTGAGGCTACATTAACAACAATGGGTTACCCTTGAGGGCTCAGCCGATTGCTAGTTCATCATTTAGCAGTAAGGTATTCCCTGGGAAATACCCCACCCTCTGACTTCACCACCTCAGCCAAGTTTCACAATCATCATCGCTGTGTACTAGTATTAAATTGTTTGTTTAAAACTGAGAGAGAGAGAGAGAGAGAGAGAGAGAGAATCTTTTGTCTGGTGAAAAAAATTTCCCTGGAAACTAACCATCCTATTTACATTAATTCTTATGGGGAAACTGGATTTGCTTAACATCGTTTCATTTAAAGTCACATTTTTCAGGAACATAACTACAATGTTAAGCGAGGAGTTACCATATATCAAATTATTCTTTTATATTTTTCCTTTTATTTTAAACCAAGAATGTTTGGTTCTGACCTATCCAGTAACATCCTGCAGAAATTCAAAATTAACTTTACAACGGCACTTAGCTCGTTTAAATATGTGAGCCTTTTCCCTTGATTATCCATCTAGTTGATCTCTGCTGTACTCTTTTCAACCTTATCATAATAGAATCATAGATTATCAGGGTTGGAAGGGACCTCAGGAGGTCATCTAGTCCGTCCTCAAAGCAGGATCAATCCCCAACTAGTGCTTTGTCAAGCCTGACCATAAAAACCTCTAAGGAAGGAGAGATTATACATTTCTTCAAACAACATAACCAAAACTGGACACTAAAGCCAAAATTTTCAAGTGTCCACTCAAATACAACAGTATCTAGATAAAGTACATAGATCTCAATACAGACAATAGAGCTGTATCTACAACACAAGTCTTCTCACCCATAAAAATGCCTCACAGAAGGAACTCCAGCACTCTTGGAATGTTTATCTCTTCCTAGCAACTCCTTATAGAGAGGTTGATACTCAGTATTCTAATCTTTACCTCGAATGCAGCTAGAAGGTAAAGTCTCAAGCATTCACGTTGCATTCAGTAAGTCTGTTGCTTTAAAGACTATGTGATGCTGTTTTTTGCTATTACTAGTCACTTTGACATGGCAAATCTTTTCACTGAGATAAAATACAACCTGGTTGTCAACATTTATCTTAAATTTGTTCCTCAACAAGGTCAAAACATATGGTATTAAATGCTTTCCTATGAGTCAATTCGCTATCCCCTAGGATTCTGGTCCCCTCACTCTTGTTATGATTTTAGTAGGTAATATGTGCAAGTTACAGGCATTCCTGTTGTAATATAGGAAATTACAGAAACATACATATGAAATCTTTTACATAGATTTCAGTTATCTAAAATTGCTGTCAATCTTCCCAAGTAATGGAAATTACTCACACTTCATTCCAATTTGTTTTACTATATTCATAGCTCTGCTCATTGTGCACCAATTTTTGCAAGGTGCTGACTACTTAAGTGACACTGAACATGAATTAACATCCTTAATATTTTGAGCATATTTAAAATACTTTTGAGCAAAAAAAACCAAACAACAAAAAAACCCCCAAACCCTGTGTTTAGGTGACTGAATGGGGTGCAACATTTGAATATTTTTAATGTTCTTTTTTCCTATGTCAATAGAGAATTATTTTCAACAGCCAAAAATATAAACAAATACCCAATCAAAATTAAGCCCATGATCCTGTATACCACTGCTGCAACTCAGAGCTCCTCTAATTTAAATAGGGTTCTGCATGGAATCCAGGTCCATGGAACAACTTACAGGATAAATATAATAGATAACTATTTTTTTAAAAAGGCATGGGAAAAAGTAAAATGATATACTGCATTTTTTAAATCTCTACTTTTAAATTCATGCATATAAAATAAAATATTATGCATTTATGTATTTTTAATTCTAAGTTTAATTAATGACAATCCTAGCACGCTCTGCTAAATACTTCTTCAATCCTCTTACCTTAAAACTAGTGATCCTAGCTTGCAATTTATCACAATAGGGTCGTCCTAAAAGCCATAATGATGTAAGTATAGCAGCTGCTGATGTTTTGACATGCATCATTGGACAGCTCTCTTGAAATGACTCTATTTTGTTGGTATCACATAGCAATCTCCTATCAGACCATCTGATCATCCATTCAAGCAGTCTTGCAATATTGCTAAATTTATTCTTCAGTTCTAGACCAAGTTCCTCTCTTGGTATAACATCATTCATATGAATTGTTTTGTACATATATTTACAGGTCACTGAAGTTTGTATATTAGAGCAAGCATTGTCAGACAAGGTCTGGGTTATGGGTGTAATAGTTATTTCTTGCTTTTTATCTTGTGCTCTGTAAACTGACAGGTGGTTTAGACCAAATAAACTTCTCTTTCCCTTGTATTTCTTTAGTCCATTCACTGAATCACACACCGAGGAGTCTGCTGGTTGTACAACTGAAACAGACATTTGGTTTTCCAAATGTTTTTGCTTTTCGTTACACAAGGAAGCTGGTTTGAAATCACAAGATGCAAGAGTAACAGCATAGCAGCAACCAGCTCTAAACACATTCTGGCTATTAGTTTTGCCCTGTCGACGTTTCAGGGTTGTATGAACATCAAAAAGGAGAGAGTGTAGTTCATGTTCTCTAAGGAGTTCAGAAAAGCTGGTCAGAAAAGGAATCCCAGGATCACTGCAATTAAAGTCTCTTTCAAGTATGTAACTCAAAAAGAGATCTAAGAACTTAACATATTCATCATCATCACGTTCAAATTCCCATGCACCTACCACAGGCAAAGTATGTTGATTAGACAAAACTTTACTGTATTCTTTATGTTTTGCTTTCCAATTAAGATATTTTATCTTATATGCAGTTTTCTTACTACCAGTTTGTTCTTCTGTGTGAGGCTGTGTCCCCCTACAATACAGAAAAACATGAAAATAGAAAAAAACAGAAGGCTAACTCTAATCCTTTTTTTTAAAAAAATATTAAATTCAATAAAGTATGTTAATGCAACAGTTCTCTTAATTTCTTCTTTTCCTCTATTAAATAAAAATAGGACATTAATTGCAAAAAGTTACATTAATGCAGTGTTAAGGTGGCAAAATAGACAACATGTAGTAGTTATAATTCACAAACCAATATTAACTTAGAAGTATCACACAGTAACTTTTATTGCTAATAATAATTTACAATCTAGTAACAGAAAAAATGAAAAAAATAAATGGTAGGTTAGGAGGGTCGGAGTAACTAAGATTGTATGGTTACTTTGGTAAATTATACAGGATAATGATTACATTTTTGGGGTGGAAAATGGGAGAATAAGTGGAAAGAAGAAATTGTGCAGAGGGGCTAAGGTCACAGGAACAACAAAGGACATAATGGAGGATTAAAGAATTTATGAAGGAAGGATACAGCAGGGATGAGGTACTGATGAATGGTGAACAGTTAGGTGGTGGGGATCATGAATAGTGACAGAAACTGATGTGAGAGTCCAAAAAGCAGAGGTTACATACCTGTACAGTAACTTGAGTTCTTAGAGATATTTTGTCACTATGGGTACTCCACTATAGGACATGCCTGTGCCCGTGAACTCTTGATCAGAGACTAAAAAACTGTGTTTGCAGGTCCATGACTGTGCAAAGTAGCTCCTTATTCTCCTCTATGAGGGCATACAGGGAGACATGAACCCACTGCCACATAGAGGGGAAGGAGGACGGCAGATGTAGCACCCAGTGGCGATGATCCCTTAGGGTCAAAGATGATCTCTTCCACAGGTTTTTATTTTTGTATGGGTCCTTTAATAACTGAAGAGTCCAATCCTTGAGCCGCAAACACATTGGCAAACATTGGAAGTAGGTAAGATGGTGTAATGCTTGACAAACATGTGAACAGAGGACCAAGCTGCAGTCCTGCAGATTTCTGCAATGGGCACATTTTTCAGTAAAGTGTCATGGCCTGGTTGTGGGCAGTCTGACATAGTGGTTGGAGCGGGGGTCAGGAATCAGGAGTCAGGCCAGACGTGGATATCAGGAGACTGGAATCTCAGAGCCCAAAGGGCAAACCAAGAGTCAGAAGTCAGTCAGAGTAAGGTTACCAGGAGATCGGAGGGCAAAGACTGGGAGTCAGGGTCAAGAAGCAGGCCAGGTCAGGATACCAGTAGGCAGGTCAGAGTCAGGCAGAAGGTAGTGCAGAGGCAGAAAACCCCAGCTACACAGACAACTTCCTGCTCCTTTGCTTGGTTTAAACAGAAACAGGGAACCAATTAGAACCCTTGGAGTTTTGCCAATCAGATCCCAGGACTGAAGTACGTCACTGAAGTTAAGCTTCAAGTTCTAGTGACTTAACAGGTCACTGAGTGGTGGGTTGGAATATACTGGCTCCTAAAAGCCCAGTGGACTGGGGTTTGAAAGCCATGGCCCTTGATATAGGGCTATCGATGTAGACTGAGCCCTAGTGGAGTGTGCTGACACTCTTTGAGGTGGTTGTATTCCCTCAGGTCTCATAGCACGTTAAGATACAACCCGAAACCCAGTTGGACAGTCTGCATGGAAATAGCGTGACCTGTCATCCTTTCAGTAAAGGATACAATCTGGGGAAGATCCTAAAGGTTTTGGTTCTGTCTAGGAAGACGGCAAGAGCTCTTCTGATATCTAGCGTGTGTAGGCTAGCCTCCTCGCTAGAAATATGAAGCTTTCAGTAGAACAATGGTAGATGGATTTCCTGATTAATATGGTATTCCGAAGACAGGAGGAAGCGAAGATGGGGACGTAGTGTGACCTTGTCTCTACAGAAGGTCACAAATGATGGGTCTGCCGTGAGTGCACTTAGTTCTCTCTTTTGCCTAGCCAAAATGATAGCTATAAGGAATGTCGTCTTGATGGAAAGGTGGAGAAGAGAACAGGTATCTGTTGGTTCAAAGGATGTTTCTTTAAGGCATTGAGCTCCAAAATAAAGTTCTACAGCAGAGCAGGATTCCACAGTGGGGGAAACAAATTGTGTAAACCCCTTAAGGAATCTGACCACAGTAGAATGGGCAAAAAAATGGAGAAGATTTCAAAAGGTGAGTGGACAGCTGTGATAGCAGACAACTGAACTCTGACTTAGCTTATTGGCAGATTTTGTGTCTAAGTCCAATAGGTAATCTAGGATTTTGGTAAACAGAACTTCTGAGCATTGAGGGAGCGAAGAGAACACTAGAAATTCAAACACTTCCACTTCTGAAGATAAGTTTTGCAAGTAATAGCCTTCCTCCTAAATAAGAGGGCTGACTTGACCCTATCTGAACAGGTCATCTCTATGTCCGAGAGCCACCTGGAAGCTATGCCCTGAAGTTCAAAGGGGTTGAGATGATTCAGGGTACCTAAGTTCTAAGAAAAGAGATCCTTCCTGAGAGGAAGACAGACAGGTGTCACCACTGAGAGGTGAAGAAGGTTTAAACAACAAACATGTCTCAGTCATGATGGTGCTATGAGAATGACCCTTGTTTTTCCTGTCACAATCTAAGTGAGGTCTTGACAATGAGAGGTAGAGGTGGTTAAGCATACAACAGGAGATGGGGTTGTGGTACTATCAGAGCATCTCCCAAGAAGTTGTGACCACATTGTCCCTTGGAGTAAAAATGGTGACAACTTCACATTTGTTGGGGGGTAGAAAATAGGTCCACTGATGGCAGACATAAGCTTTGACAGATGATGTGAAAGAATTGTTTTGCTCCAGTTCATGGTCCTGACAGAAGTTTCTGCTCATGGAGTCCATAACTGTATTCTGGAGGCTTGGTAGATAAACCACCAAGATTTTTAACTGGTGGGAGATGAATCAGTTCCACAGTTTTGGACTGGGATCTTGCTCCCACACTTGACAGTTTATATAACATTGTTATCCAGAATTACCCTGACACAGCATTACCCTGACATGTTATGCAGAAAGTGTTGATAGACTGCGCTCAGCTCCAGGACATTAACGTGGAGCATAATCTCTTGTGGGAACTGCTTGCCCTCCAATTCGAGAGGCATCCATTGTTCGGATATTTGAGAATGCAGGATGTGAGAATGGGTTTCCCACGCAGACCTTCAATGGGTCTGTCCACCACCATACCAAATCTACAACTTCCAGAGGTAATATTTGTTTGGAGAGACTGTGTCTGTCTGGGGCACTGAAGTGCAGTCTCGCATACAGTGCAATGCACACAGAGGCTGACTTATGGCTGAGGAGTTACAGACAGGTCCTTTCAGTTGTGTGCAGATTGTGCTGTAGAGTAGACATGAGATTGGACACAGTGGAAAATTTTTAGTTATGGAGTTTGCAATGGCTCCAATGAAGTTGGACAAAGGTTAATGTAGACTTCTTCAGGTTGACGCAAAGCACCAGAGACTGAAATAGGGCTAGGACTTTGGAGATTGCTGACTGGACCTCTGGAGCCAAGTGACCTCTGAGGAGCCAGTCATCCAGGTATGGAACTACTGTGATGCCCAACTGATACAGGTGGGCCATCACCACTGAAGACCTTTGTAAAGACCCTTGGGGGTATGGAGAGCCCAAAGGATAGGACTTGATATGGTAATAATTTGAGCTTATTACAAAACATAGGAAATGCTTGCAGGAAGGATGGATACCTACATGATAGTAGTAGGCATCCCAGAGGTCAAGCGTGACGAACGACTCCCCCAGATTTAGGGCTGGTATTAGGTAGCTAGTGTAAAAATCCTGAAGTGCAGTGAAAATACACAGGAATTCAAGTTTCCGAGGTTGAGGATCAGTCTCCATCTCCATCCTCTTGGGAACTAGAAAATAGTTGGAATAGAATCCCCTTCCAATTAACTCTTGGGGAACCAGTTCCATCTCTCCCAGGAGCAGGAGAGATTTAAAGCAAGAGCTCCTCATAAGAAGGGTCCTTGAAGAGGGATGGGAAAGGGAAGTGGGGATAAAGTTGAAGAGGATAGTGATCACCTCCAAGTTCCATTCATCTGAAGTAATGTGTTCCCAGGAGACAACAGTCTCCAAAGGGGTGGGGATGGTAGAATTGAGCAGCAAAGGATCTGGAGAAATAGACTGCTTTAGCTCCTTGACCAAGATGTCAAAATTCTCTCTTAGAGGGAGGTGCCAATGGTGAAGTTGTAAAAGGAGGCAATTCCATTTTCTGAAGTCTGCCTCTCCTCCTCAGAAGTTCTGAAGGTCCGTTGTGGATGGCACTGGAATGATCTGAGTGCTGTGCCATTTGGAATCTGCTAAACCATCCCTTTGTTGCAGGGACTTTAGTATTACCATTACCGTAGGAGGGGAGACTCCAGTTATTCCGGAATAAGAAGTTCTATGGGGAAAAAATCTGGATAGTGTTGGAAGACTCTAGTAGCCAGAAGTCTTGGTTGGCATCAGGGCCTGGAACCAGGTCAGTCCAATGGAGATGTGCACGGTACAAGAGAAGTCTGATGAAGAACTTCTCTGACCTCAGAGCTCTAGTGCAGGGAAGGCAATGCTATGATTCTGTATGCTGTCTACTGGAGGACTTTTCCACACGCTGCTTTGTGTGTAGTACCAATGACTCAGAACCAGATTCAGTAAGTGGGCATGATCCTGCGGAGGGAGTTTATCGGCAAAATCTGCCATCTGCCCACAGTTCAGAAAATTGTATTTGGCCATCAGTGCTAGGTTCAAGATAAGGAACTGGGGGCTGGCCGAGGAAAAGACCATTCTACCCATACAATCTAACCTCTTGCCCTCCTTGTCAGAGGAGGTGGAGCATGGATGCTGTTGCTTGGCCTGCTCCATAGCAGCCAGAATAATCAAGGAATCAGGTGGAAGATGGGACAGCAGAAACTCAGATCCCTTCAGGGGGAGGACGGGACACAGTAACTCTTTTCCTCCCCCTTTAGGATGGGGGTGTAGGTGGCTGGGGTGTGCTACACAGTGCATGCCAGCTGAAGAACAGCATTATTGATCAGCAGCAATGCATGCAAGATGTCTAGTAGTTGGTGCTGACTGTCCTACACCTCCTCTAATGGGATCTGAAGAACATTAGTTATTCTCCTGTGCAGCTCCTGAAATTGATGGCAGTTGTCTGGGGGAGAGGAGGGTGTTGATGACACAGTCATACCCAGGGATGATAAGGGGAAGCTCTCTGGATCCATCAGTACTGTCAGAGCCAGGCTGACTGGTGCACTGTCCAGCCCCAGTTCCAAACGTCTACTCAACAAAGGATGGGACGATGAGACAGGGGATTCATCCTGAGTTGACTGAGATGGTTCAGAAGACAACTATTAGTGCCATGAGCTCCAATATAGGCAACCTAGTTGATCTCGCTGTTTTTGTGGTGGTGTCCATGGAGCCAGGTAGCGGTGGCTCCTGGGCTTAGGCAAAGGAGGTACTGCCACAACCCTCTGGTAGTCATGCATAATATCCAAATCCTCAGAGGAACTGGAGTCCTATACGAATGGTGCGACGACTGAAAGGCATGTGCTGTAGGAACACAACCAGAGGGTGGTAGATCCGATGTAGAAGGAGCCATCTTAGCAGGTGAATGGACCAGAACAGGGAGAGACCTCATCCATTCCAGGGCACACCATTCATAAGGCCTAGGAGCACATCCGATTCTCCTCGGTGTATACAGCACTGGTCCATGGACTGAACCAGGGCTGGTAAGAAGACCTGCCTTGGGATCGACTATTCATACTGCGCTGGCAGAGCTGACGCAGGAGTGATGCGTGGTTCAGGAAAAGGGACTGGCAGATCCGGTGAACAATGTGATTTCTTCTTGCTCTTGTGGGCCAGAACCCGTGGATGGTGCATCATCTTTCTTGGATATGGAGGAAGACTCACTGCCACGCTTATGCGCATGCTTCTGTGGTTCATGGCTAGGTGCGGTGAGTGATACTCAGTCTTGCTACTGGCAGAACCAGACTGGAACTTCACAGTAGGAGGCGCACCCCTGGACTGCTCAGGCTGATGTACAGGGGGGCTTCCCAGCTAGGATTCAACAACGGTCTCATGGTGACCTCTAGGAGGTGCTTCTTAAGGCACAGGGCCCAGCCTTCCCAGGTATGGGCAGGGAAGAAGAGGCAGACACTGTACCTGGACACAATGTGGACTTTCCAAAGCAGTGCAGATAGCGTTGTTGCTGAGCGAAAATGAGTGAGGGCAGGAAGCACAGACCTTACATACTGGCGTGGAGCGACAGACACTACTACTTTGAAAAGCTCTGTCTCAGGCGGAATACAATAGGGACCATCACTCAAAGAGGGTGGCAATGGTACCGGAGACGGAGTAGAAGCCCTGTATGCTTCTCTGTGCTGTCTATTGGAGGACTTCTCTGCACACTGCTTCATGTGCAGTACTGATGGCTCAGAACTATGGAGAAAAGACTTGTGGCAGGTCTGGTGGGGCTTTAAGCCTGGGGTCTCTGGCATAATTCAGAGTGCTAAAGGACCACAATTCAAAGGGACTGCAGGAACCCTCTCTGAAGCACAAATGTCCCAGAAAATAAAAATAAAAATAACCAAACAACTACATAAAGAAAAGTGCTAATAAAATTAGCTAGATAAGAAGAGTGGGAAGCTGAGAACAGCAGACACACAAATGCTCAGAGGTGAGCCACAGGAACTGAGTCGCAATGGGTCCATGCCTCCCTATATACCCTTGTTTGGGAGCACAAGGAACAGCTCTGCACAGGTGTGGGCCCACGAACACGGCCTTTTGGTCTCTGCTTGAGTGCGCACGGGGATATGCACATGCTACAGTGGAGCACCCATATGGACATATACTTGAAAAGAAATCCAATATTGTTGATTTTCACCGACATTGGGACAACACAAGCTCCTGCATGGAAGAATCTCAGGGGACAGGGCAATATTTAGGCTACCTGGAATCTGCTAACGGTTGAGTTCTAAACCATGGGGCTGGAAAGACAGTGGGAGGTACTGGGACCTAGTGCCCTCAAGCAGCTGTCAGTAGGTCTGGTGGATGAGCAAGAGAGGAGCTTATAAACCAATATTCATCTGTGATTCCCCGCTACCAATAAAACTGGTTGCTGACTGGAGTGGTATGCATGCATGCATAAAATGGATTATGGATTAAGAGCCTAATCTAATTATCACAAAAAACAACTGCGTATGTGTAAGAGACCAGAAAGATTCAGGTTCAAAAGTAGTAGTCAGACAAATCCCCTTCACTTTTTAAAAAGTTCTCTCCCCTTCCAGAGTGCCTTGCACAGGCCCACCATCACTCCCTGCCAGCACACCGACTGTCTGCCTCTGCAAGTTTGCCCTTTTCTTTGGTCTATATTTGTTAACTGTAACAAATGCATTAATAAAAAGAGACGTGGTGAAACTGTACTGAAAAACAATCTGACAGTAGCATTTATGTTTTGTTTGACTGAGCTCCCAATTTGTTACTTTCTTAATACCTCCGAGGTGAAGGTGCTTGATTTCTTGTTTCTTCCGTAAGCAAAGCTTCAGAGAGTGAATCCGCTGTTTCAGCATCACTATATACTTGAGGATTTCCACAATCTGAGAGTGTACTTCTGCTTAGACTGGTCCCTAATGAGAATCTATCATAGCAATGTGCCTCATCATCCGGTGTTTCCTCTTCCGATGGCTCCCAGATACTCATTTCAATGGGACCTATGTTCCTTATTACACGTTTCAGCGCTTTCAGCCTCACTTTGTGGGTGGCTTGGATAATAACAGACATCATTTCTTCACTTTTGGATCCTAACCAAAGGAAAAAACAGAGAGAAAGAGATGGGATTTTGAGTGAAGAGTCCATATATTTCACATTCTCTAAGATTAGCAGGACATAAATTAATCATATACAATATATTCCAATTTATATCCAGAAGAATAAAGACGAAGTTATTTAGTATTTGGGACTCCATTTATGCAGTAAGTCTTTAGAATAAGTTTTACTTAATTTCAACCTGTAAGTTTATAATGCTATAAAGAAATTTAGACTGTTTTGATTCATTTAGTTACTCTTTATTTTCTAACTGAAGAAACACCATCACTTTCAAAATTGCACGTATGTCAGAAAAACTTCTCTCTACTACTGATGCAAGTCACAATTAAGATTACTAGAACCTAAACAGATTAGAAGAAAAATCTCAATTCTTCCCCATTCTCAAATTTGCTTATGCTATGACAGCAGTCTGTGGACAAATCAGTTTAACTATTTCCTCTATCGAAGTAGTCCATCAGACAGTTTTCCTGGTTGTGTTTCATATATTTGAGACAAATACTGTAAATTACTGTTCAAAATATACTCTCAAGAACAAGTTTTCAATACAGAACCCAAAATTGTACATGCAAAATATGACTGGCAGACACAAACAGGTACTTGTTTATGCAAAACAGCTAATATTCAAAATGATAAATGCATACAAAATATTCAATGCATACCAAAAATGAGTAATTGCATTTAAACTCCCATTCATTCTTGATACGCTAATGAATTTACAATTTTTGTAAAATCTAATGAATGTTAGCTATCAATGATGCAGTGAATTAGAGGTTAAGTATGCCACAAGGAACCAATTACAGTCCCAATTCTGATGCGGACTCACTGTGTGGCTTTAAATGAGAAAGTCACTTAACATTTCTGAATTTCTATAAAATAGAAATAAAACAAACAACTTTTAACTACCATCTCTTAGGGACATTAGTTAACGGTTTCAAGTATCAGAGGGGTAGCCGTGTTAGTCTGGATCTGTGAAAGCAGCAGAGAATCCTGTGGCACCTTATAGACTATAACAGAGGTTTTGGAGCGTGAGCTTTCGTGGGTGAATACCCACTTCGTCAGACGCAGGTAGTGGAAATTTCCAGGGGCAGGTATATATATGCTAGCAAGCAAGCTA